>NW_006408744.1:327853-332078 GCF_000296735.1 Chrysochloris asiatica | reverse complement strand
CTCATCTTTCTCCCACGGAACAGCTGGTAGTTTCAAACTGCTGGCCTTGCGGTTCACAGCCCAATTCGTAACCACTATGCTACCAGAGCTCCTTAGAAAACCACAGAAATAATGATAAGAGACAATGTTTCTTGAGCCCTGGCTATATGCTGAGAAACCCTGGCGACATTGTAAGATAAGCACTGAAGTGCTAACCACAAGGTCAGCAGTTCAAATCCACCAGCTGCTCAGTGGGAAAAAGATGAAGCTTTCTGCTCCTGTAAAGATTTATAGCCTCAGAAACCCTATACAGAGTCACTATGAGTCAGAACCAACTTGATGGCACTGGATTTATTATTTTTTTTTACTATATGCTGGATACAGTTCTGAATGCTTGATATAAATTAATGCATTGATACACTTAACCCTAATAACAACCCTGTGAGGTTCTATACTGATCCCATTTTTCAGATGGAAAAACTGATTTCACAGCCTATGTTGGAGGTTCACATTCATGACTAGTGTCTGAATGATACTCCTGAGGCCTCCGAGGAGGCCTGTGTTAACTGTCGCTACTAAGTGGCGCTGTGAGCTAATGCAAAGTCATTTGAACTGCAAAGTCAGTGGTTCAAGCTCACCAGTTGCTCCTTGGAAACCCTATACAGGGTCGCTATTGGTCAGAATCAACACAAGACAGCACTTAACAACAACAACAACAACAACATATATGATAATATTCTGGCGCTCTTCATCATGTGTCAATAATCAGCGTTCTGGTACTTTCTGACAGTATTCCACTGCTATTAATAAGGCTTTCAATGACTAAATATTCAGAAGTAGTCCGATTCTCCTTCCTAGTCTTAGTCTAGAAGCTCAGCTGAAACCTGTTCACCATGGGAGACTATGTTGGTATTTCCAGAATCACAGCAACACATAAGTCACCACAGTATGACAACCTGACAGACACAGAGTGGTGGGGTGCTCTGCTAGGGTGTGAGAAAAGGCAAAAGAGGGCAAATCCCACATTCTTTTATTTCTTTATGACGTGAGGTCTCTTTTCCCAGTAAATTGCCTCATGGGTCCCAGAGGAAAGGACACCAGATGAGACCTGTCTTAGAGATGTAAGACAGTAAACATCACAGCACAAGACAAGCCACTGGCTCTAAGCCATGAGTCCTGGTTCTGAACCCAACCCACAGGGTAGAACACAATCTGAATACGGGAGGGAGGGGCTGTACAGAGAAATCAAGGTTGGACGGTCTGAGTAACAGGAAAAAGCAGAGAGTGAGACAACCACAAGTAAGTTGGTCTCAATTTTGAGTTCTGCAGGAGCTCCTTTGGGAACACCATTGGTTCTTGCCTATTGGGACAAGCATTCTTTGTTCAGGGAAATGTTGAGGAGCCAACTTGCTCTTTCGTGTATGGAAATGTCCAGAAGGTCGCAGGAAGTTACTGAGTCCCCAGCACAGTCAGAAGGATGCTGCTGCCTCCCGATTAATCATAAACTATATGGGCCCCATTCACTCATCACACGTGGTACCCATTTTCTACTGGGCTTTGGGCTTCTGTCTAAACTTAATCTAGGTCTAATATCCCCAAAGTCTCTGCATATGTCTCCAGTCTTTTCCCAAGTAGTGAGATATCATGAAAAAGTCACCAGACCAAGCATTAGGAGACATGAGTTGATGGATATTTTTCATAGCCATGAACAATCTATGTGACCTTAAGAAAGTCTCTCACCTCCATGTTCTCATCTATAAAATGGGTATAATGCCATTTGTGGTCATGATGGCCAACGACTAGTCAGCATTCGAGAAAGGTCCAGCATGGACAAGAACACAATTAATAGCCCCTTTAATGATGGGAATTAAGGAGTCATAAAGAGAGCATCCACAACTCTGAAACAATCTAGGCCACCAGAATGAAATATGTTGAGGGAAGGGAAGGCTTGTTAGGTACAGTGAGAAAAAAAAATCTCATCCCATGCAGGGTCAAAGCAGGGCTACATTTGCAAAGTTTCTGCCTGGAGTTTCCATTTGCAAGACAGGTTGTTTTGTGAGCCTAGCCAGGCTGGTTGGCTGAGCCATGAGAGCAATCGTCCACATAGCAGTTCACCGTGGGTCAGAGGTTTCCACTCCTGAAAAATGACTATTCCATTGGCAGCGGCTGCCCAAATTCCTCTCCTACTGTTTTCCTCTCGAAATGTGTTTTTACAGTTGTTATCTCTGTCAGCAGAGGGGATGAAGTTCAATGGTGGTTGATTGATAGAGTTAAGTAACAGCAGTTACAGGGAATTTGTAAATCATATATGTGGCCCATTTACCCACCTAAACTCAGCCTAAAGGCAGAGGGGATGGGTGGGTAGGGTGAAAAGAGAATTATTACCGGAGGGAACATGAGCTACTGAGCAGAGGGTGTGGAGCAGAGGCTGAATGAGTAAGTTCAAGTGATGAGTCATAGTAGAGCCCAAAGCTGAGATCACATGCAGAAAAGACAGAATGCTGGCTTGTTTCCCAAAGCCCAAAATGGCACCCCCATCTTTTTATGAGAAAGAAAGGAGGAGAGGGTCAAAAAGATACCTAGTTCTTCCTAGTAACAGGCCCTCAGATCTGTATTCCAAACCGGGAACCAGGAAGGTGTTGCATGAACTTTCTCCCTGGCAGTCCAAAGAAGGCCTCAGACAACCCAGGGCCAATGCTTTGCTCATCATGCCCATATGTCAGAGGGCCATCCTTCCAGGTCCAGTGTGGACACTCTCTCCTGTTACTGAAGTGGTGGGAGCAAGGAGAGAGCAAGACCTGATTTCTGCCATCACTTGCCTGGCAAGTTGTCAGACTGTGGTGGTTTGTGTGTTGCTAAGATTTTGGAAACTATGCCACCAATATTTAAAACCAGCATGGTCACCATGGTGAACAGATTTCAGCACAGCTTCCAGACTCAGAGAGAATAGGAAGGAGATGCAGACAACTTCTGAATGGTAAGCCACTGAAAATCTTACCAATAGTCGTGGTATATATTTGTCTGATAGGAGTCCTAACAACAATGGAGTCCTGGTGTGGTGTTATAGGTAAGCACTGGACCTCTAACGGCAAGGCTGGAGTTTCAAACCCATCATCTGCTCCTTGGAAACCCTATACAGGGTCACTATGGGTCAGAACAAACTCGACAAAAACCCACAACAACAGCACAAGAGGGAAAATCTGCACTATCTCATTGCATCAGAATAGAGGCAGGTGGGTGAGTGATGGGGCAGAATGAAGACAGCTTCCTCAACATAGGTAACTCCACCAGGGCCTCTCCTTTCTGTGGCTAAGGAAACTGAAGCCAAAATTGGAGGAAGGAAAGAGTGGAATCAAAGGAGGAGAAGAAAGTTGTTGTTGTTATGTGCCGTGGAGTTGGTTCCGACTCATAGCGACCCTGTACAGGGTTTCCAAGGCTGTAAATCTTTACCGGAGCAAGAAAGCCTCATTTTTCTCCCACGGAACAGCTGGTAGTTTCAAACTGCTGGCCTTGCGGTTCACAGCCCAATTCGTAACCACTATGCTACCAGAGCTCCTTAGAAAACCACAGAAATAATGATAAGAGACAATGTTTCTTGAGCCCTGGCTATATGCTGAGAAACCCTGGCGACATTGTAAGATAAGCACTGAAGTGCTAACCACAAGGTCAGCAGTTCAAATCCACCAGCTGCTCAGTGGGAAAAAGATGAAGCTTTCTGCTCCTGTAAAGATTTATAGCCTCAGAAACCCTATACAGAGTCACTATGAGTCAGAACCAACTTGATGGCACTGGATTTATTATTTTTTTTTACTATATGCTGGATACAGTTCTGAATGCTTGATATAAATTAATGCATTGATACACTTAACCCTAATAACAACCCTGTGAGGTTCTATACTGATCCCATTTTTCAGATGGAAAAACTGATTTCACAGCCTATGTTGGAGGTTCACATTCATGACTAGTGTCTGAATGATACTCCTGAGGCCTCCGAGGAGGCCTGTGTTAACTGTCGCTACTAAGTGGCGCTGTGAGCTAATGCAAAGTCATTTGAACTGCAAAGTCAGTGGTTCAAGCTCACCAGTTGCTCCTTGGAAACCCTATACAGGGTCGCTATTGGTCAGAATCAACACAAGACAGCACTTAACAACAACAACAACAACAACAACTAAGCAGACAAAAGAAAAAGATCTGTGGAAATGCCCCCATTGTGTGGCAAAAGAAGAGATGAGCTTCTTGTGTTGAG
>NW_006408744.1:324168-327753 GCF_000296735.1 Chrysochloris asiatica | reverse complement strand
CCGACTCTATGACACATAACAACAACAACAACAACTAAGCAGACAAAAGAAAAAGATCTGTGGAAATGCCCCCATTGTGTGGCAAAAGAAGAGATGAGCTTCTTGTGTTGAGAGTGTTTGCGCAAATACAGGGGGGAAGGACAGTCACATTTTACATAAAGAAATTAAAACCAATACTTTACAGTGTAAATGTTTAGGGTGAGGTGGTAAACAATACAGTGCGGACCGCTCAGCTGAGGCACCACCTTCCAGAACAGCCAGTCTTTATAGTTAGTTGCCTGGTAGGTTTTCACTATCCTAGATCAAGACTTGACTGAAGGACTTTCACACTATCATCTTTCATGTGTCAAATGGCACAGACAGATCCATTCAAAGAGGAAGGGCTAATGATTAGATTTGGATCCTCAGAGGATTTCAGTACAGCAGTCTTCCAATCACATGACTCCCCAACTTATTATTTGATACTAATCTTTTTTCTTCTACATCTATTACTAAGGGGACCTGGTGGCACTGTGGACTGAGCATTGAGCTGTTAACCACAAGGCCCGCAGTTTAAACCCACCAGCTGCTCCCCAAGAAAAAGATGAAGCTGTCTGCTCCATAAATACTTCCTGCTGTGGAGCAGTTCTACTCTGTCCAATATAGAGTTTCTATAAGTAAGGATATATACAGTAGATAGTGTGTCCTAAGGAGCTCTGGTAGCGTAGTGGTTATGAATCGGGCTGCGAACCGCAAGGTCAGCAGTTCGAAACTACCAGCTGTTCCGTGGGAGAAAGATGAGGCTTTCTGCTCCCGTAAAGATTTACAGCCTCAGAAATCCTGTACAGGGTCACTATGAGTCAGAACCGATGCCACAGCACATAACAACAGCAGTGTGTCCTGATGTAGAGCACTGTGGGTTAATGCGCTGGACTGCAAGGCTGGTAGTTCAAGTTCCCTAGCCACTCCTTGGAAACCCTATACAGCATCGCTATGGGTTGGAACTGATTCAACTGTACTTACCAATAAAAAACAATAATATACTACAGTAAACAGTGATATTGAACATTTCCCTTGGTATCTCTAAATGTCTGTCTATACCACTGTTGCTAACTCTTATAAAAGGCAGAGTGGGAATGTTTGACAGCTCTGTGGAGCTAGTAGCTTATCGCAACAATGACACAGATATTATCTAAAGCTAATTTCCTCAGTTAGATCTCTCCAGAAAGCATAGAATTCCAGCTGTGTGAGCAACGTGTGCAGCATGAACTGTCTAGAGAGAAAAGAAATGATATTTACTGAGTTTCAATTAAATAGCGCTTCTTACAGCACAAAGCCCTAGGTCTCCCAGGGCCTTTCCAATAAAACTTTTTAAGCAGGTTTCAGACTTGATGATTCTATCAATCATATTAACAGTTTGTCACTAATAGATATATATTATGTTTTTATCATTCATGAAAAGAACTGGATTTAAAAGATATGACTCTTGTTCATTAGTAGCTTATGGCGGAATTGCTGTTGCTATACTGTTGTTGTTGCAATCCTGTTGATGCCGACTCACGGTGACCCAATGTACAACAGAACAAAATGTTGTCCAGTCCCACACCATCTTTATGATAGCTGTACTGGTAGTTCGAGTCCATTGTTGCCATATTGTGTAGTTCCTTTCTAACTAGGTAGCTCAGCTTTCAGCACCATATCAGTCGATATTCAGCTGTGGTCCAAAAGGTTTCCACTGACTAATTTTCAGAAATAGATTACCAGGCCTTTCTTCCTAGGTACTAGTGAGCTGAAATGGACTGGTATTGGCCATTTTGAATCAGACAGTGATATGGTTTAATATGTAAGAAATGATAAACTGAAGACAAATGGTGTTACAGTCATCGTAAAAAGAATATTTCAAGACCCATCTTAAAGTCCAGTGCTGTCTGTGATAGGATAAGATACATACACATACAAGGAAGACCAGTTAATTCCATTGTTATTCCAATTTATGTATCAACCAATAAGCCAGTGATGCTGAAATTAAAAGAATTCTACCAATTTCTTCAGTCTGAAATTGATCAAACAGGAAATCAATTGATCAAACAGGAAATCAAGTAATTGATAATTACTGATTACAAATGTTGGAAACAAAGAGGAAGAATCAGTAGCTAGAAAATATGACTTTGGTGATAGAAATGATGGTGGAGACCACATGATAGAATTTTTCAAGGCCTACGATTTATTCATTCAAAATACCATTTTTAAATGAGATAAAAGACAACTACACACTTGGAAGAGTCCTGGTGGGGCGCTGTGAGTTAATGCACCAGACTGCAAAGCCATTTGAACTGCAAGGTCGGTGGTTCAAGCTCACCAGCTACTCCTCAGAAACTGTATACAGGGTAGCCATGGGTCGGAACTGACTCAGTGGCGCTTACCAACAACATACACCAGATGGAATGTGCAAAAATCAAACTAACTACATCTGTGGGAAGAGATGATGGAGAAGCTCAATATCATCAGCCAAGATAAGGCCAGGGGCTGATTGTGGAACAAATTAGTGCTCATATGCAAGTTCGGGCTGAAGCTGAAGAAAATCAAAGCAAGTCCATAAGAGCCAACATATGACCTTGAATATATCTCACTTGAATTGAGAGACCATCTCAAGGACATATTTGATGCATTAAACACTAATAATTGAAGATCAAAAGAGTTGTGAGATGACAACAAGAAAGCCAAAGGTCACATAAAAGACAAAAATGGATTCAGAAAAGACTGAAATTTGCTCTTGAATGTAGAGAAACTAAAGCAACTAGAAGAAATGAGGAAGTAAAAGAACTGAACAGAAAGTTTCAAAGGGCAGCTAGGAAGACAAAGTCAAGTTTATAATGAAATATGTGAAGACCTACAATTAGAAAACCTACTGGCATTTTTTAATCTGAAAGAAATGAAGGATTTTTGAAGGATTATATGGCAACACATTGAACAGTACAAAATACTGAAAATGTCAAAAGAAGATGGAAGGAATAACAAAGTCACTGTACCAAAGGAATTGTTCTATGCACAACCATTTCAAGAGGTGGCCTATGATCAAGACTTGATGGTACTAAAGAAAGAAGTCCAAACTGCACTGAAGGCATTGACAAAAAACAAGGCTCTGGGAATTGATGGAATACAAATTGAAATCTTTCAGCAAAATGATACAGCACTTGAGGTGCTCCCTCATTTATGCCAAGAAATTTGGAAGACAGATATCTAGCCAACCAGTTGGAAGAGATCCATATTTGTGTCCATTCCAAAGAGAAGTGACCTAATTGAATGTGGAAATTATTGAATAATATCATTATTATCACATGCTCATAAAATTTTGCTAAAGATAATTTAAAAATGGTTGCAGCAGTATTATCAACAGGGAATTGCCAGAAATCCAAGCCAGATTCAGATGAGGCATGGAATGAGGAATACTATCGCTGACATTAGATGGATTGGCTGAAAACGCAGAATATCAGAAAGATGTTTACTTGTGCTGTATTGACTGGGCAAAGACATTGTTGTCTGTGTGGTTCTAACAAACTATGGTTAACATTGGGAAGTATGGGAATTCCAGAACACTTAATTGTG
>NW_006408744.1:320358-322768 GCF_000296735.1 Chrysochloris asiatica | reverse complement strand
AGTATGGATTGTACCTCAATGTAAGAAACAAAAACAAAAATTCTTACCACTGGAGCAATAAATAACATCATGATAAATGGAGAAAAGATTGAAGTTGTCAAAGACTTCATTTTGCTTGGGTCCACAATGTTCATGGAAGCAGCAGTCAAGAAATCAAAGGGCACATTGCATTAGATAAATCTGCTGCAAAATACCTCTTTGAAATGTCAAACAGCAAAGATATCACTTTGAGAACTAAGATATGCTTGACCCAACCCATAGTATTTTCAATCACCTCATTTGTATGTGAGAGTTGGAAAATGAATAAAGAAGACTGTACAAGAGTTGATGCATTTGAATTGTGATGCTGAAAGTACAATAGACTGCCAAAAGAACAAACAAATCTGTCTGGGGAAAAATGAAGCCAGAATGCTCCTTAGAAGCTTGTGGTAATAGTGCACAAAGCTACAAATGTGGTGAAATTGCATAGAGTTTAATACACACAACTGCATGTATAACTGAAACCCTGAGTAAGTTCTGTGGATTTTACTTATGTCAACTGGCTTTCATATTGTATTATAATTATATAAAATGTTAACATTAGGAAAGAGTGAGCAAGCAGTACACAGCACTTCTTGGTACATTTCTTTGCAACTTCTTATGAAATATTTTTATTCCAAAATAAAACATTTTTTAAAGTATCTACCTATACAGTGATGGCTGTCACCCGTCTGTCAGCTTGTCATATTATTGTGGCCTGAGAGTTGCTGTGAGTCTGGAAAAAGCTGTCACTGGTATTTCAAATACCAACATGTGGACAAGTTTCAGTGGAGCAAGCAGAAAGACAGATTAGGAGAAATACCTAATGATCTACTTCTGAAAATTATCCGTGGGAACCCCTATAGATCTATATTGTCTGATAGAGAGTTTAAAGATGAGCTCCCCTCTTCATTTTGAATGCACTCAAAATACACAGTGGAATCAAACATGTCAACAAGTATGCATGTAGTTAGGTGCTGTTTAGTCAGTTCCATCTCACAGCAACCCTATACACAAGAGAACAAAACAATGCCCAGTCCTGTACCACCCTCACAATTATTGCTACTTTTGCACACATTGCTGGTGTCACTGTATCAACCCATCTCATTGGGGGGTCTTCCTCTTATTTGCTAACCCTCCGATTTACCAAGCATGATGTCCTTCTCCATGAACTGGGGTCTCCTGATAACATGTCCAAAGCATAAAAGATGAAGTTTCCCCATCCTGGCTTCTAAGAAGCATCCTGACTGTGCTTCTTCCAAAAAAGATTTGTTTGTTCTTCTGACAGTCCACGGTACTGTTAATATTCTTCTCCAACACCATAATTCCAAAGCATCGATTCTTCTACCATCTTCCTTATTCATTGTCCAACGTTCACATGCATATAAGGCCATTGAAAATACCATGGGTTGGGTCAGACCCACTTTAGTTCTCAAACTTTCATCTTTGCTCTTCAACACTTCAAAGAGGTCTTGTGCAGCAGATGCGTCTAATGCAATGTGCTATTTGACTTCTTGACTGCTGCTTCTATGAATGTTGATTATGGATCTAAATAAATTGAAGTCTGTGACAACTGCAATCTTTCCTTCATTTATCATGTTATTTATTGGTCCAGTTTTGAGGATTTTTGTGTTCTTTACATCAAGGTATAATCCATTCTATAGTCTTTGATCATCATCAGTATTTCAAATACTCTGTTTACAGCAAGCAAGATTGTGTCATCTGCATGTCACAAATTGTTAATAAGTACTCCTCCAATCCTGATGCCACGTTCTTCATATAACCCAGTTTCTCAGATTATTTTCCGATTGTGTGCTCAGCATACAGATAGAATAAGTGTGATGAAAGGCACACACCTTTCCTGATTTTAAACAATTCAGTAATCCCTTGTTATGTTCTAAAGACTGCTTCTTGGTCTATGTACAGATTCTTCATGAGCACAATTAAGTGTTCTGGAATAACCATTCTTCACAATGCTATCCATAGTTAGTTATAATCTACACAGTTGAATGTCTTTTCATAGTCAATAATGCACAAGTAGACATCATTCTGAAATTCTGTTTTCATCGAATATCCATCTGACTTCAGCAATGATACCACTTGTTGCATGTCTCTTTTGAATCTGGCTTGAATTTCTGGCAGTTCTGTATCAATGTACTGTTGAAGCCATTTTTAAATGATCTTCATCAAGATTTTACTTGCATTTGATATTAATCGATGGTTTCCACATTCCATTGGGTCACCTCTCTTTGGAATGGGCAAAAATATGGTCAACTGGCCAGGTTACTGTCTTCCAAATTTCTTGGCATAGAGGAGTTGAACACTTCCAATGCTGCGTCAGTTTATTAAAATATTTCAATTTGTATTCCATCAGTCCCTGAAGGCTTGAGTT
>NW_006408744.1:307602-318688 GCF_000296735.1 Chrysochloris asiatica | reverse complement strand
TAACCATTCAGAAGTGGACTGCCTCTCCTTCTTCCTAGTCTGTCTTAATCTGAAAGCTTTGCTGATACCTGTCCACCATGGGTGACCTTGCTGGTATTTAAAATACTGGTGGCATAGCTTCCAGAATCACAGCAACTCACAAGCCATGACAGCACAACAAATTGACAGATGAATTATGCATAGGAAGTATAATTTGACTCATGTTACAGATAAGGAAACTGGGTATAGAGTAAATTAAGTGACATTGAAAGTTTCAGAAACCCTATCAAGATGCAAAGTGTTGCCCTGAAATTTTATTTTTAACAAGAAAAAGTATTAATTAATTAAGATGCAAATCTTCAAATGGTGGTATTGCCCAATACTTTGGGATAGGTCAAGGCTCTGTAGGAAGAAGATAAGGAGTAACTGTTTTAGACTAGAGATAAAGAGGTGGAACAAATTCAAGAACAAATTGGAAGAGAGAGACTAGGTGCTGGCCGCCAGGAGGCAGGCTTGCAGAATGTGCCCTTTGGTTTTTTAAATTATTATGTATTCCTGAGTGTTTTTGTGTACATATCCCCACCCCACCTCCCCCAAAAAAAGGAATGGAAGCAAATACTGTTGAATGATGATGCACAGAGGAGATTGTAATCATTGCAATGAAACGATGGTGTAAAGCCAATGTTTTCTCATGTAAACTATCACTCAGCTCTCATTAAGAACAGATTGAAAGGACACATAAATGCTCCAATTTCAAAACGTACCCAGAATCTAGCCATTTCTCTAAAGTTCCATTCCTACCTCCGTAATATAAGTCTCCACCCACTCTAGCATCTGACTTCTTAAAATACAACAACGACTAAGAAGGTATTTACACGACGTTTATATCCTGATAGGGGACATACATTATACACCAGCATGTTCATAAATCATCACTGAATTATAGTTGTGTTAAGTGCCACAAAGAAAAATAAGTGTGCATTAATTGTATAAGTGAGGGACAAAACCCAGACCAGTAGGGTCAGGAAAGAAAAGCAGGTAGGCAGAAGGGCAGGGAAGTAACAGTTAACTCTGTCAGCTGAAGGTCTTCCCGCTTTCTGAGGCAGAAGGCTAGGTCGTTAATAAGATGTTGTTGTTTGTTGTTACGTGCCACTGAGTAGGTTCTAACTCATAGTGACCCTGTATAGGGTTTCCAAGGAGTGGCTGGTGAGTTTGAACTTCCAACCTTGTGGTACAAACTGACCTTGAGGTCAAGTGCTTATCCCACTTGATAAGCGCCACACTAGGACTCCAGTTAACAAAACAGAAGAGCAGAAACAACCGAGACCTGAAGTCAGGAGATCCTGTTTGTCATAGTTGCCGAGTACTCTCCATATCAAAATACCACAAAGTGGGTGGTTTTAAAGAACAGAAATTTATCTTTGCATACTTCTGGAGGCTACAAGTTTGAATTCAGGGTGTCAGCAAGGCTATGTCTGTGTCTGTCTGTAGGTCTCTCTTGTCAGCTGTAGGATTTAAGCCTTTCCTTGTCCTTTTCAGCAATGGTAGTCCCAAAGGGTTTCTTGATGCTCCTTAGGTTGTAGATGGACACCCATGTGTTGTCTTTCCCCTGTGTGTGTGACTGTTTCCATCTCGCTATTCTTTTTTGTAAGATCCCACGAAGCACAGATTCTATTTGGATTCACACTACTCCAATATAAATTCATTGATTTAATTAATAGCATCTGCAAAGAAAAACCCTGTTCCCCAAAGTCACATTCGCAAATACAATGGGTTGAATGTGAACACATTTTGAGGAGGGACACAATTCAAGCCATAACACTGGTCTTATTTCCAACTTTGTCACTTAACCTATCCGAGTCTCAGCTGACTCAGCTGTGAAATTAAGAACAGAATCACTGTTTCTAATTTACAGATTTCTCAGAAACATATAACTCCTTCATTTTCCAGAGAGGAAAATTATTTAATTTAAAGAAATAAGTACTTATTGAGCATGTATTAATTATGTGCTACACTGATATCCCAAGATTACCATTAGTTAGTGACATAGTCCAGGTAGAAACCCTGGTCTCCTAAACCCAGGATGCTTTCCAAAAGTATTTACAGCCCTCTGCATTCTGGCCCCATCCTTCCTATGAAAACTCTTACTGTTCTCAATGCTAAAAGCTCAACTACTACATTTATTCTAAGCGCCATTGTCATACCAGGCATGCAGAAATTATGAGTCCATACTGAGGTCCCACAACCTCCTCTGCTAAGACTGTTAAATCCTCTCCACTCTTAAAAACTCAGCTCAGGAAATGCCTCCTCTTCTGTCACTCTCCTATTAAGTTGGTCTAGGGCATGTTGTTGTTGTTTGGTGCCTTCTAGTTGATTGTGACTCAGAGTACAACAGAATGAAACACTGCTCGGTCCTGTTCCATCCTCACAATTGTTATATATGAGCCCATTGTTGCAGCCACTGTGTCAATCTATCTCATTGAGGTTCTTCCTCTTTTTCATTGACCTTCTACTTACCAAGGATGATGTCCTTCTCCAGGATCTGGTCCCTCCTGATAACATGTCCAAAGAAATGAAGAAGTCTCAATATCCTGGCTTCTAAAGCACATTCTAGCAGTACTTCCTCCAAGACAGATTTGCTTGTTCTTTGAGCAGTTCATGGTCATGGTTCTCAAAGTCTGAAGATTCCTGATCCCCAAGGCCCTTTCAAGGGGTCCATGAGGTTAAAACCATTTGTATAATAATATGGAGATATTATTTTTCTTTCTCTATGTTGACATGTTTACTGCTGATGCAAAAGTAACAGTGTATAAAACTCCTAGGACCCTGGTACAAATCAAGGCAGTGTCACGTAACTATAATAATAGTCCTTGTAGTCTTCCCTGCCATGTGCCTTGATGGAGTCCTGATATGGTGCTGTGGGTTAATGTGCTGGACTGCAAAGTCAGTTTGAACTGCAAGGTAGGCGGTCCAAGCTCACCAGCCACTCCTCAGAAACCCTGTACATACAGGGTCTCTGTGAGTTGGAACCGACTCAATGGCACTTAACAACAACAATCAATATGCCTTGGTAAACAGTAAAAGCTATTACTTTTATTTTTATTAAATCCTGATTCTTGAGCACTCTGTATGAAGAACTGAGAGAAACATACAAAGAGCGCTTCGGCAGCACACTGAAGTACAACAGTCGTCTCAAGGAAAAGAGCTGATGTGATTGATTGAGTTCTGAGCTGAACTAGTGCCTTTTTTTATGGACCACTATTTTTACTGGAAAGAATGATTGACAGGGAAACCATATTTAGATTTGAGTCGTTGATAGGCATCTTCTTGAATATGAATAAAGCAAGTCTGTCATTTCAAATAAAACAACTGACAGTATTTAGTGCCAATGATAAAATTTGAGCTTTCAAGCAAAAATGAAAATTTCCAAAAATTTGCCACTGTGAGCTTGATGGCTTGTCAATACTGAAAAGATTTTTCTGACGAGCTCATTGGTGATATTAATAAATAAGATTTTTGATACTGTGCACTTAAATATGCCAACATTTGGAAGATTTGTATAACTTAGTGAACATATATTTTCCAAATGGCCAATGTAAAAAGTTATAAAATCATGTATGGGTAAAAGACCCACTCAAAGTACAAGAGAGGAGGGTGAGTCAAAAATTATCAGCACTCTGATCTTAGAATACATTTTAATCAATTTAAAGAAAAGACAAATACATAATTTTTCAGCATAATCTCCTTGCTTTTCAATACACTGTATACATCTGTCAACAAGCTTTCATATTCCCTTATTAAAAATGTTTCAGGCTGAGCTGTGAAACACAAATACACCGTGGTCTTCACTTCTTCATCAGGGGTGAATCTTCATCCTCAAAGGACTGCTTTTAGGTGAACAAACAGGTGAAAGCCCAATGGAGCAAGATTAGGACTATAGGGAGGATGCTTTCACACCTCAAAAACAAGTTTTTGCAGAGAGTACCAACAGTGTGGGCAGAGGTGTGAGGACATGCATTGTCAAGCAAGATCACAGTGCTCTTGGATAATAGTTCTCTGTGTTTAATCAAAAGTTTAGGCTTCAGTTCTTCAGTAAGTACCTCAATGTAATAAGCACAGTTGATTGTTGAATCTTTCCCCTAATTGTTGTTGTCAGGTGCCATCGAGTAGGAACCAACTCATAGCAACCCCATGCACAGCAAAACGAAACAATGTCCGATCCTGGGCCAACCTCACTACCGCTGCCACACTTGAGTCCATCAATGATGCCACCTAGCCAGTCCATCTCGTTAGGGGTTTTCTTCTTTTCCTCTGACCCTAAACCTTACCCAGCATGACATCCTTCTCCAACTACTGTTTCTGCCGGACAATATGTCCAAAGTATAAGAGACAAGGCTTAGCCATCTTGGCCTCCAAGGAGCACTCTCGCTGCACTTCTTCCAAAACAGATCTATTAGTTCTTTTGGCAGTCCATGGCACTTTCAGTATTCTCCTCCAACACC
This sequence comes from Chrysochloris asiatica, assembly GCF_000296735.1. Taxonomy (NCBI): domain Eukaryota; kingdom Metazoa; phylum Chordata; class Mammalia; order Afrosoricida; family Chrysochloridae; genus Chrysochloris; species Chrysochloris asiatica. The sequence continues at coordinate 314,207 of NW_006408744.1, read as the reverse complement.
ACAACTCAAAGGCATCAATTCTTCTACAATCTTCCTTATTTACTGTCCAGGTTTCTCATCCATATGAGGCTATTGAAAACACCATGGCCTGGGTCAGGCGCACCTTAGTCCTCAAGCTGACATCTCTGCTCTTCAACACTTTAAAAAGTTCCTGTGCAGCAGATTTGCCCAATGCAATACGTCATCTGATCTCTTGACTGCTGCTTCCACGAGTGTTGATAGTTGATCCAAGAAGAATGAAGTCCTTGACAACTTCAATCTTTTCTCCATTGATAAGAATGTTGTTTATTGGTCCAGTGGTGAGGATTTTTGTTTTCTTGACATTGAGATGTAATCCATATCGAAGGCTGTGCTCTTTCATCTTCATAAGTAAATGTTTCAAGTCCTCTTCACTTTTAGCAAGCAAGCAATGCTTTTTCCTAATAGCATTCCAGAATTCCAGAAATCTGTAAGCATCAACTTTCCAGCTGATGGTTGTTTTGAACTTTTTCTTGGTCAGCAATTGAGGATATTTCCATTCCATACTCTGCCATTTACTCTCAGGTTCATAGTCATGAATCCATGTTTCGTCACCAGTAACAATTGTTTTAAAGAAACTTTTACCTTCCTTTGAGTATAGGTACAAATTTTGTTTGCAGATGTCCCAACACATCTGTTTATGTTCTTCCGTAAGTTGTTCCAGTAATCATCTCACACAAACTTTTGAAACCCAAGTCTGTTACCAATTATTTCATAGACCAATCCATGCCTGATGTGCAAATGATATGCCACATAATCCTCTGTCACTTATCTATTCAACACATCATTTTGCATGTACACTCAGTGTTGTTATGAGCTGTGAATGTGGTCACGCATTTTAATATATCAGGAATGTGGGGAATTTTTGACTCACACTCATATATCAATGGATTTAAATGTAGAAAGGCAAAAAGTCCATTTATATGATTTCAGATTCTACACTGCAACTAACTTGTAATACTTCTTTAGTTTTAGTACAGTATCAAAGAAGAATAAATACCAGAAAAGGGATACTTAACAAGTGTTCAGCAATTCCATTCCTAGGTATTTACCCAAGAAAAATTAAAATTTATGTTCACAGAAAAATGTATACATGGACTGCCAAAAATGGAGGGCACTGTAGGATCAGCACTAGACTGCGAACTACAAGGTTGCCAGTTCAACCCACCAGCTGCTCTATGGAAACCCCATACAGGGTCGCTATGAGTCTGAACCAACTCAACGGCACTTAACAACAACAACAACAATAAAGACAAGAAGTGGCTGGCTTACAAGTTTCCAAGAGGAAGTTTAGTTTCAGAGTATGTGGAGGAAGGTAGAATCCCCACTGAATAGTTTTCTACTTGTCTAGATGGGTCTGGTGAAAGGAGATGGGGATAGGATTAATTTGATTCAATAGTGAGTAATTGTTATCATGACTAATTGTGATGGTCACAACTGTAAAGGTGGAAGTTTTGTAACAAAAAGGGGAGAGTAGTAAGATTTTATATTCCAGGAACAGAGGACCCTAGGACTATCAAGAAGAGCATGAGCGGGACATGGGACCTTAACCAAAGAAGCAGCAACACCAGAGATGACGACATGGAGAGAGGGAGCAGTTGAGAACTCTAGACTCATGGAAAGAGAAAGGCTGTGTGCTGGCAGTCAGGAGGCTGGCTTGTGGAATGTGCCCTTTTGTTATTTAAGTGATTATATATTTCTGAGTATTTTTGTGAACATCAAAACACACACACACACACACACGCAAAAAAAAAACAAAAAACAGAGGGAATACTGCTAAATGATGATGTATGGAAGAGATTGTAATAGTTGGCAATGAAACACAATACAATAGGATGAGTACAAAACTGATGTTCTCCCATGTAAACTATCACTTAATTCATAATAAAAGCTTTAAAAAAAAAAAAAAACAGAAGAACCTGAACATGGATATTTCTAGCTGTTCCAGTAGTCCAGACCTGGAGAGAAGTTCAGTGTTCTTCAATTCGAGAATGGATAAACATAATGAAGTACATCCATCCAATGGAATCGTTTCAGCAATAAAAAGGAATGAAATGTTGAACACAGAACAATGTGACTGTATCTCAAATGCAGTGTGCTAAGTTAAAAAAGCCAAACTAAAAAATGCAACATACTGTATAATTCCGTCAACATGACAGTCTAGATAAAATAACTATACACTGATGGAAAACAAAGCAAAACAAAACTTAGGGTTGGGAAGGGTTCCACTACAAAGAAGAAGCACAAAGGAGATTTTTTTGCAGTGATAAAACTTTTCTGTGGTTTGATTATGGTTGTGGTTACACAACTTTATGCATTTGTCAATACTCTTAGAACTGCATTCAAAAGGGTGAATTTTAATGTGCATAATAAAAAAAATTTCATTAAAAAGAAAAGCCTTCTGTTTACATAAGTCTCAGGGTACTTTGGATGAAAGAAACCATTTATTAAACAAAAGTGTAAAATGCCATAAAAACACAGCACACAACAGCAAACAAAATGGATATCTCTAGCACTCCACCGCAAGATCTGTTTGAACTGCAAGGTCAGCAGTTCAAACTCACCAGCGGCTCCTCAGAAACCCTATAGAGGGTCACTATGGGTCACAATCTACTTGATAGCACTTAACAACAACAAAGCTAAGGTAAGGAGCTCCGGTAGTATCGTGGTTACAAGTCAGGCTGCTAACCTTAAGGTCAGCAGTTTGAAACTATCAGCTGTTGCACAGGAGCAAGATGAGGCTTTCTGCTCCTATGAAGATTTACAGCCTCAGAAACCCTATTACAGGGTCACTATAGGTCGGAACTGACTCCACAGCACATAACCACCACCACCCTCAGATAATTTAGTTTGTTTAGATGAAGTGAGGGAAAGTGGGGATCGAGATAGTTTGAACAGGATGACTTCCAACTTTTAAATTCAATAGAAAACAATCCCTCCCTCAACCCTTCTGCTCCCTTCACCTGCGACCTTACCTGTATTCAACCATTCATAGTTAGATAGCCTGAAATAAATGTCTGTCCTCACTGTTTCCATGTCCTCTCGCACCATTCACATCTCTTACTGCCACAAACTAGACTCTACTTCCTCTCTCTATGGAAAGTCAAGCAATCACTTTCAGTCCTCATCTTAACTGACTTCTCAACAACTCTTGGCTCAGTTGATCACAAACCCCTCTTGAAACACTCTCTGGCCTTGACCATCAGGACAAAGTCCAAATCCTCACTGGGATCTATCAATCCCTGCATGGCCTTGCCCTTGCCTAATGCATTTTTCTTGCTCACGCTCTTAAATACAACAGTGTTGTTGTTACTGTTGTTGCTGTCGAATTTATTCCAATTCCTAGTGACCACACGTGTGCAGAGTAGAACGGCTCTAGGGTTTTTAAGGCTTGGACTTTTCTGAAGCAGATTATCAAGCTCATCTTGCAGGCACTTCTGGGTGGATCTGAACTGCCAATCTTTGGCTAGTGCTCAACCATGTAACCATGTGTGCCATTGGGGAATCGCTCCAAACACAGCCATAGGGGCCCATTCTCATTCCTTAAAGGCACGAGGTACCTTCCCATCACAGGACCTTTCCACAGATTTCCTTCTTTCTCTAGATTGCTTACCCCAACGGTTTATAGTTTATAAAAAGTACTTTCAAATGTTCTTTATGATTTAATCCTTACAACAATCTTAGCTAGTTTATACATCACTTTTATATATCATTTTACAAATGAGAAAAATGCAGTTGTATGGAATTAAGGGACCAACTGGTGTTGTGTATCTGGAAATGGCAGAGCCGATCTAAAGCTTCTGATTCAAAGTTTACACTCCTTCTATTGCAGCTTGGGGAGCGACAGCTCCCACATCTTCCTTCCCAAATCCAAAAAGGGGAAAAAGAAAGTGGTAGAAACAGGACCTTTCCAGACTTTGTTTGGATCTCATCGCATTTTATGACAGATTGATGAGAGTATGAGTCAGTCTGGGTCTCGGTCTCAGGGGAGAGGTCTTGCTGAGAGGGAAATATCCAACTTCTGTTTTCACTGTTACACTATCCCAGCAGGAGAGATCAGAAGAAGGAAAAATGTCCTTGGCTGGTCTGGAAAGTAATCTGCCAGCAAATCTGGTGGATGTGCCAATTTACCAAAGACATTCTCAAAGTCCTGTTAACAGCATGACACTGAACCAGAGAGGCACTGAATGCTTAGTAACACTGCTGACTTCTTGGCAACTTTTGAAAGCAAGACTGTGTTTCTATTTATCAAGGTGTGAGTGGGACAGTCAAAGTCGGAAAGGGACTGTGACATGAGTGGATTTTGCTGCTGAGGGCTGGGTTGAATGTCCCTCTGCATATGGACCTCAAAAGCTTTCCTTCCAAAACGCTTCCCTGTTCTAGTTCTTAACCTTTCTCGGGATTGACTCTGAAGTCCCAGATTCATGTGTTCCTGCCAGATAAAGAAAGTTAGGACTCTATTTTTGAAGCCCCTTTGTTTGTTTTGCTTTGGTGGTGATACAAAAGTTCACATGATTGACTGGTAATTGACAGACTGAAGGGTCACGTGTACCTAGAGGCACCTCAGAAGAAAGGTCTGGGGATCTTCTTCTGAAATATCAGTCCATGAAAACCCTATGGAGGTTTCAACAGTTGATTTTCAGAAATAGATTTCCAGGCCTTTCTTCCAAGACACCTCTAGGTGGACTCGAACCTACAACTTTCTGATTAGTATTCAAACATGTTAACTATTTGCATGACCCAGGGACATAGATCTAAAATGATACTGCACTGTGATTTTCATATGCATTTCTCTTGATTTCTAATAAAAGATGTGCATCTTTTTAATTTTTTTCATATATAATGGTCATTCAAACTTCTTCAGTAAACTATATATTTAAATCTGTATCTATTTATCTTTTGATTTACTTGACTTCTTAGTGAGCCATAGGATTATTTTATATTGTAAAACAAATTTTTGTTTCTATAACATAACCATAATCTTTATCAATTATGTGTGTTGAAAATTAAAAAATTTAAAACCCCATGGAGCCTAGTCTGACTGTGGCAACACATGGGATTGCCATGAGTTGAAGTCCTCTCATTGGCAGCTGCTTGTTTACCAGATAAGAAAACAAAATATGCTCTTCATAACTATGGTCCAGACTCACTGTTCATGCTGAATGGAAGCTTAGACAGCAACAGCATAAACGGTGAAAAGTACAAGAGATCAATAATGTGCCTGCACGATTTGTGATTTAAGATACGTCATGTGATACAAGAAAGGCAAAACTGAATTTGTGTGAAGCCCATGGCCATTCATACCTGGTCCCAGAATCTGTGAGGATTTATGTGTTCTGATTAACAAAAGTCTCCCAGCCCCTATGCTTATGGAATAAGAAAGTGTTCTGGAGAGTTCTTCTGAAGCCATCCAAGATTGAGGAACACCACACAGGAAAAACAAAATAGGCTGCTTCTGACATAACCTGATTTGTTTATTCTGGGAAGGGCAGAAAACACACTCAGAAAATAGAGAGAATTGTCATTATCTTTTGAAGAAGGGAGCAAGTAAGTAATTGTCTATAATTGTGTATTAGTTCTGAGATCTTCCATTCACAACTGATTTAATCACTCCAGAATAGGTAAGAATATCTCAAGAAACATTGTAAAATTATTGAAAGTAAACTCAATTTTAGTTTTAAATTAAGTTATAAGCTAATTAATTAGTTCGTCTAATTGAGCTCTGATGTGGGGCTTTTTAAAGTGTACAGGGAATAAAAATGAAAGGGGCAAAGGTGTTGAAAAGTGCAGGAGATATCAGATTTGACTTCTAAATTTGGCTCTGTAGCAGCTCAGCAATCTGGAACAATTATTTTCCTACCCTGTAGCTGTTGACTCTTCCTCAAAGCAATGTAACACTCCCACACTTTGTTATCTAAGAGGCCAGAGTGATAAAAGGAAAGGGAAAAGGAATTCTCCCCAGGATCAACATCTGAGCAGCAGAAATAGGGTTGCCTTCACACGAAAAACAATTCTCCATGGATCCTATTGTTCTATTTTTTTCAAATGATGGAAAATCTAATTCGAGGGATATGTTAATGGTTTCATTATGTGAATGTAAGGCTAATAACTTATGTAGCTAAAGCGTTTGGGGACTTAGCTGTGAAGTGTTTTTGGAATAATATCTAATTGCTTCACATAAATCTATGGTTATAAAGGTTTTCGCAGTAGAAGGAAGTTCCCATACAATACAGAACCGAAGTCCTGTGCCTAGAACGGATTCATTTGGGATACATCTATGACTTAAGCTAGGGAGAGCCAGGCTTAGGTTTTGTGAATCCAATTCAATATATGAATTGGAAGATTATGAATATCTGAATTGTGAAGATGTGAAGTGGTGAAAATTGAGAAGAAAACACACTCACGCACAATAAGTGCTTAGAACCATGTTGGAAGCAAAATATACTAAGGTTCGGAAAATTCTGAACCATGGAAGCAAAGTTAGAAGAGTCAAGAACGTTATCAAAACACGTTGCTTGCCCAGGAAACATCAAGGCAAGTGGTCGGGTCCCCTCAGTGCAAACCCCCTTCCAAGACTAAGACTCAAT
>NW_006408744.1:296872-306542 GCF_000296735.1 Chrysochloris asiatica | reverse complement strand
ATAATAAATTAAAAAAAAAAGAATGTTATCAATAGGTTCAGCCTAGCAATCTGTCGGAGTGCTGGTGTGGCGCTGTGGGTTAATGAACTAGTCTGCACTGTCTGTTTGAACTGCCAGAGTCACTGTTCAAGCTCATCAGCTGCTGCTTGGAAACTCTATACAGGGTTGCTATGGGTCTGACCTTACTCGACAGTACTTAACAATAACAAGAAGAACCTCTTAGTAATGTCAGAGAAGTAAGAACAAACAATTTCCCTTAGTTGGACATACCTGTCCATCTGCAAACTTCTGAGCAAGAGCAAAAAGGAGTCCTCCAGGTGCAGAAGATAAGGTAGGCCGACCATCAGATAAGAGAAAGACATTTGCCTCAAAACTATCACAGGTTAGTGGAACGAAGGGAATCACCTGACAAGTGTGAGTTATTGCTGCCGAGTAGTAGACTGTATCTCATGATGAGCCATGTGCACACACATCTGAGCAGGGTTTGCAATGGTCATTCTCCTGAGGCATCTTTGGGTGGCCTCTAACCTCCAACCTTTCGGTTAGCAGATGAGCTCCTTAACCATTTGAACCATCCAGGAATTCCTCATTAGACATTGTTGTTGTTGTCGTTGTTAAGTGCTGCTGAGTTGGTTCCAACCCATAGCGATCCTGTTTAGGGTTTCCAAGGAGTGACTGGTGAGCTTGAACCGCCAACCTTGTGGTTCAAACCAACATTATCCATTGTTGTTAAGTGCCGTCAAGTCAATTCCAACCCATAGTGACCCTGTATAGGGCTTCCAAGGAGCAGCTGGTGAACTTGAACCACCAACCTTGTAGTTCAAATGACTTTACAGTCTGATGCCTTAGCCCACAGCGCCACACCAAGGACTCCATAATCATTACCCATAAAAGGTCTTTATTCCATGTGATACCCACATTCCTACATTCGAACTCTATTCAGGTCTGTCACATTGCTCTACCATGTCTCCAGTTGGTACTGAGACTGAGGGTGATGGGCTACCACCCTACCTTAAGCCTAGACTGCCCTGGTTCCACTATCAGATGAACAATGTTATTGCTTTATAAAAATGACAATCATCAAAATGTTTCCACAACTCTGGCATCTGTCCCCAGACTGGACAATCCCTTGTACATTTTCATGCCAAAGTCATCGTGATCCTAACATTCTACAACCAGCTTGGTCACCCTGTACCTCCAGATCTAAATAATTATAGTAAGCCCCATAGAAATGTTGACTATGATAGTTATTTTATTTCAAATTCCTTTAGAGTTCTATGTTGTCAGTAATAATAATAACAACAGTTCAAAATTACTGAGCGTTTACTCTGTCAAGTGCTATGCTAAGGGTTTTACATATTAACATTTGTTTACATACGTAATCACATCTGTGAGGTCATTGCTACTATTGTACCCCTTTTACAGAAGAGGAAACTGAGACAGTGTGCCAACCTTGACTCTTGATACCTCACTTTTTTAACAGCCACATATCAAATAGTAAAGCCTCAGTAATTCAAAATGTATACGTAGTGGTTTGTCATTGTTGGGAGAGTGAAAGAGCAAAAGAGAGCAATGAACAATACTCTTTGGTTCGGGCTTTGGAAAGATCATTCTAGACTCTGTTAGTCATAAAATCCACACAAGATGTAGCTATTCTGCTATTTTGCTGTGGTGCAGGGTACAGCCAGTTCTTACCCTATTGTCTTCTTGGATTTCCCAGTCAGTTGAGAAAGTTGCCAGCTGCTGCCCTTGAGAACAGTTTGAAAACTGGAAAAGACTGGAAAACATCCTTCTGTTCTCTTGAGTGTCTGGAAAAATGGCATCTTGGAAATTGACTCCATGAGGCAAGAGGTTATAATTTTCATCCATCCTAATGAGGAAGGGAAAAAAAAAAAGCAGACTTGTAAACTGGACACCCATGGGGTGCGTGTTTTCAATCAAGATTCATAGAAGACTTTGACAGTTTTGCCAATTACAAGACAACCATCTTTCATTGTTCTCATTAGAGAAGTTAGGACATCTATTTGACTGCCTCATACCATAGAAGACTGTTCTGAAGATTTTCAAAAACGAAGAGTTTGGGTAAAGTACAGAAAAGTGAGACGTGCAATGGTGCTATACGGTAAGCACTGGGCTTTGAACCACAAAGGCTGTCTGCTCTGGCAAGGATTTACAGTCCTATACAGGGTCGCTATGGGTCAAAACTGACTCAACAGCGCTTAACAAGAACAGCAGGGGAAAGTATATGTTTGTACATATGTGTGTGCATGCAAGTATATAGGCATGTGTTTGTCTCCCATGTCTCCCAAGAGACTGTCCTTTTCATATAAAGACTGTGTGTGTGTGTGTGTGTGTGTGTGTGTGTGTGTGTGTGTGTGTGTGAAAGGAAGGCATGTTGTAATTACCTGGGTCCAAGTACTATCAGGACACTTATCTCCTGTATTATAAGAAAAAAAAAATCTCAAATACTCTAAAATGCAATATTCCAATCTGCAAAAAGAGAATCATAATCGTACCTACTTCTTGGTAGTGTAAGATTACATTAGAAAATACGTATGTAGATGAGTAAAGTACTTGGCACAGAGTGAATGCAGTAAAAATAACAGTAAACAGTTTTTGCAGAACCTAAGGAGCTCTGGTAGCGTAGTGGTTATGAATTGGGTTGCGAACCTTTTAGGTCAGCAGTTCAAAATTACCAGCTATTCCACAGGAGAAAGATGAGGCTTTCTGCTCCCGTAAGATTTACAGCCTCAGAAACCCTGTACAGGGTCTCTATAAGTCGGAACCGACTCCACAGCACATAACCACCAACCACTAGTGTACATAGGTATGGCACTGTACAATAAGAAGCACTGTTGTGCTTACCAAAAGGTCAACATTTCAGACTCACCAGCCACTCCTTGGAAACTCTATACAAGGTCACGATAAATTGGAAAAGACTCAACAGCACTTAACTACAATAGTGTACATGTTGTTGTTGTTAGGTGCCATCACGTCGGTACCCACTCACAGCAAAGCTTTGCACAACAGAATGAAACACTGCCCGGTCCAGGACCAACCTCACAAGCATTGCTTCACCTGAGCCCATCGCTGCCATCACTATGTACATGTTGTTGTTGTAGGTGCCATCATGTCGGTACTGACTCATAACGACCATATGCACAGCAGAACAAAACACTGCCCAATCCTGGGCCAACCTCACTACTGTTGCCATTTATAAAAGTAAAGTAATCATGAAAGGAAACGAAAGATGAAGGTTACACTCCAGCCTCAAGAGGGCATGCTCAAAGTGCACCTCCACTGCCACTTTCCCCAGTGACAGTGACCAGAGCCTGCTCTTCTCTCAGTGGGCCCCACAATAACAGAAGAGGAAGGATTTGTATACAGTTTTTAACACACTTCAGGGCAACACAGCTCCGTGAAATAGAAATCTGTCAGACTACCGGTTGACTCTGTATTTCTACCCTAATTCTCGGTAAATTTCAGAGGGAAGAAGAAAGAGTTGGCTGGATACCATAAAGGCGCTAGGGAGGAAATTTTTTTTGTTTTTCATGATAAAATAATGTCTGCTCAAATATTTGGAGAGTTTTTCCTTAGGAAAATAAAGTTTCATTGTTGAATATTTTTAATAGTCAGATTCTCAGTATTTTTCCTAAATAAAAATATGAGGAATCTGAGTTAAGTTTCTCTGTATCAAAAAGGTACCAACTCAATCCCTGGCAATTAAAAAAAAAAAAAAAAGACTTAATTTAGCTAAACTATGCAGGCCAACACAAAGCACGGCATGTATTCTAAACTTAGATTTTCTGGTTTAAATATGGATAACATGTGTTGCCATGAGTTTTTGAACACTCCTCTGTGAAACTTACTGTTTTCTTTCTCAGAGTGATGAAAAATCTCAAGAGCTAAAAGTGACTCTGCAGACTCAGATCAGAGCTGTTCCAAATATCCCTACTCTGCTACTTCATGGAATGAGGAGACAGTAACTATTTCCAATCACACTAAAACTGGATTAATTAACAATCTTGATATATGTTAGGTTCTATTTTGCTGTTTCTTGTTGCTCTGTAGCATTTTCCTAATTCAGTTGGAGACAAGTAACGAATGTAGGGTTCCACCTGCTGTTCTGTTTCAAACTTCAGTCGAACCGCATTGACTGAATTCTTACACACATACATTTGAAATGAAAGGCAAGCAACTTTCATGGAACTTCACTCTACCCTAGTGGTCTAGAATCAGAGTAAGACTGATCCATCTTTGTGCTCTTCACAGCACAGAGGGTGAAATTCTTACAGCAAGCAGGTGTTCCATAAACCTTTGTTACTTTGAGTGTCCTGGCATTAAGGTCTGTTGGTAGCAGACATGAGACAAGTGAAACAAAAAGACAGCCGGGCTGCATTCCATACCATTCACATTTTGGCCTGTAAGTGGGTGGAGAGTGGAGACCGTGAACTCACATTTGCTATGCACCTACCCCTCAGCAGGCATTTTCCATGGGTTATTCTATTTTAGTCTCAAGCAACCCAGGGTCTCACATAATAAAGGGGGAAGATATTGAGGTTTTTCTGAACGTAAGTCAATTAGTCAAAATTACAGTTTGGAAAGTCAGGGCCAGGATTGTACCAACAGCCACATTTCAGATTATTTTGCTCACCAATCCAAGCTGCTCCTACTGAAGCTAGTTGAAAAAGGATGAGCCAAATGGATTGTTGGCAACCACTTGGAGCTTTTACCAGAAACACTCTCCTGTGTGCTAAGCTCGGATATCATACTTGGTTTTTAAAAGTTAAACCCTCTAGCCAGATGTACTGAGGATCTTTGTAGATACTTCACATAAAGAATAAAGAACAGTAAGAATCATCATCTAAGGGCTATTCTAATTTGGCACGAACAGTATTCCACTGGGGTTCCTGGCCTGGCTGCACATAACGGTGACCTCGGGAGGTCATGCAAATAAGTAATGGTGGCAGGAGGTGCCAGGCTCACCTGAGGAAGAAGAAATAGGAGTAATCCTGAACCACGGTGTGGGAATGGCACGAGAAGTAGCCCAGGCCCGTGAGGTTGAGCCTGGAGCCCGCAGGCACCTCCAGCATGCTGCCCCATGCCTGGTCACACAGCATCTCGATCTCAGCGGAGTACAAGAGCCCCCCCTCGCTGGCCTCGTACTGCCACGGCAAGTAGTTGTACATACTGTACACCTCCTGGTGTAGCGCCAGCACTTTGGCGTACACGATGATCTCTGCCAGCTCTGCGCGGCAGCCCTCGCTCAAGGGTCTCCACTCGGAAGGCAGCTGGCAGCCGCGGCTGGGACGGAGCCGGCTGGCCAGGCAGACAGCAGCTAGCAGTAGCGGACACAGCATGCCGGCGGCGGGACCGGACAGCGTGCTTTGCGCGCGCACCAGATCCGCGCTGAGCCCCAGGCACACTAGCCTGGGCGCATGGTGGGGACCCCCGGGGCAAGCTGCACGCCTGGGGCCGCGAGTCTTAAGGGCAGTTGGGGAGACTGGAGCGCTAGTCCCGGCCCACAGCGCCGCCCTAACGACCCAGCAAGGGCAGCTCCCAGCGCCAGGGTCCTCCCGCCGCTCCCAAGAGCTCGGCGCTCAGCTCTCTCGCCCGCGAGACTGACCATGCCCGGCCTTCGCTAACGACGCTTTAAAAGGGTCCTAAGGACCAGCGGCCGCCCGCCTCCCAGTCCCCGCCTAACCCTCCAGACTGGGGCGTGTACAGCGGCGGGAGAGGGCGGGGAATCCTTGCTGTCCGTTCGGCCCCAGCAACTGGGCTGGGACGCGCGGGGATCGGGGAGAAAGAGCTTGCAGGGGCTCTGGGAAAAGCACGGCGCAGGCTGCCCCTGCGGTGGGCTACAGCAAGACTTTGAGTTGGGGGTGCGGCTGCCACTCAGAAACTAGGCCGAGCACTTAGGAGTCAGGGAGTGCGGAAGACAATCTCTGCTAAGAGTCGTGGTGTGGCGCTATGGGTTCATGCGCTGGACTGTAAGGTCGGTGGTTCAAGCTTACCAGCTGCTCCTTGAAAACCCTATACAAGGTTGGAACTGACTTGACGGCACTCAACAAGTAGTCTATCCCTTTTTGTAGCTCTCCATTGATCTTTATTCTGGGCCAGAGCTTTCCTTAAAGTTGTTGTTGTTAAGTGCCGTCGAATCAGTTCCGATCCATAGTGACCCTGTAGAGGGTTTCCAAGGAGTGACTGGTGAGCTTGAACCATCAACCTTGCAGTTCAAACCGACTTTGCAGTCTAGCGCATTAACCCACAGCGCCACACCAAGACGGTTCTTAATTTGCATGATTACTCTATAAATGTTTACATTTTCTATTTAGTGTTGTAGAATAACCACTGGACTGCTAACCATAAAGCTGACAGTTCAAACCCATCAGCCGGTCCTGTGGAGAAAAATGAAGTTTTCTCTCCTGTAAAGATTTACAGCCTCGGAAACACTATACAGAGCCCTATGAATCAGAATGGACTGGGTCACACTTAACAACCGCAACAACATGTAGTTCATTTAGAGCTAAAACAAATCAAATCCAATTTTAACGTCACAGTGGAAGCAACGCTAGAAAACAAAGTGTTGACTGACAGGCTTCTGAGGATCTCTCTCTCTCTGTTTATGTTTTAATTTTATAATTTAGCGATGGTCTTAAAAGACACCTTGACAAGATATTTGAAAACTAATTTTGTCTGGATTTCCCCAAAGTTAGATCATTTACATCGTCTCTGCGACCAGATATCTGAACACTGTACACCTGAGAAATAAACTCAGAAATCAATTCCAATCTGCTTTTCACAAGTCTGCAAGCTAAGTCAGGGACGCAGGCTCTGCAAGTCCATCTTTTTTAAAATCACTGAATTGTCTTTATTATTCTAGCATAGCAAGAAAATGAAGAAAAACAAGGATGTACTTGCTGTGAATATTTTATTCTAGATTTATAATAGATTTCACACAAAAGTGCCTTCAAATGGAAGGCTCTTTGTTCTGTAAATATCTTAATAGTTCAGGTTTCGGCAAGTTTGAGCCTGGGATCCTTGCTAAATTCTTTTGAGTACCAGAGGACAAGAGTCCCTGGGGAAGTTTTTAGGGTTGGAGTAAAGAAGAGGAGAGGGCAGAGAAACATTAAAGAAGATTCAAGGGTGGGTCTTGCTAAATGTGAACCTCACCTCCCCATAACCCCAAACTCTTTTTTTCTGTGATACTTTCATCTTTTGTTAGGATCATTAGATTCTAAAATGTTTGCTGTGAGCAGTTCTTTGAAAGTATAAATCTAGCCTATGTCAAAGAGGGACACAGGAAGAAAAGTCCTTGAGAAAGGAAGCCCTCAGGAAATCCTAAGAACTCTGAGGTGGGGGTTTGGACAGCCAATAACCTGATCAAGATTCAGGTGAGTGTTTCCCAGTTCTTGAGTGCTGGGGACAGCATACGCAGACCCTGGGTTGATCAGTGGCAGCCCCATTAAACCACCTCTGAATATAATCAGTTCAACTCAGATGCTCTCCTTCCTCCTGAAAGTATATAGAAATAAGATAATTAAGAACAATGTAGCATTTTAGGTATAGATAAATGAAGCCCAGTGCCTGAGATCTTGCTCACAAACAAAAGTTTGCAAAGTGTACAGAGACAGCTTGGCTCCTTTCAGGAACCTTGCTTTATGTTATGTATCTTTAAGAAACTGCACGTTGCTACTCTAGATCATTTAAGCCTAAAAATTAATATATAACAGCTTGATTGAACCTTTTTTCTGTAAAAATAAAAATGTTAGATTGTTAAGAAAAACTATGAAAATATCTTAAAAGTTGTTCCTGTGAATCATTATGTCCTGTTTTGAATGATTAATCACATTTCAGTTCCATATTCTGTCTTAATCTCACCCTCCCTTTGTGACATCCTCCCTGAGTGAATTACATCCTTCCTCTGTAACAAATCCCTCCCTAAAAAAGAGAATAAAAGGCTGAGGTAGAGGGAATTCTGCATGCAATGCTGGGCACTGCTAGGCAAAATGTTTGCAGATCTGTCTACCTGCCAGCTTGCATCATATCTGTGTGTCTGTCTTTTTTGTATATATTTTGTCTCTCTCTTTCTCTATCCCTTTCGCCGCCAGATCTCCCTTTTTCGTGACACCCACACTTCCTTGTCAAGGCGGGACCCCGACATAGGACCTCGACACTTGAGGGAATGGAAGGCCACAGCTGATTGGTGAGTCATGGTGATTCATAATCTTATCAGTAGAAACAACAGAATTCTTAAAAGCCTAAAAATCTTCTGTGAAGGGCTCAAAAACAAATGTTAAGAGTGAGAGCTTCTAATGACTAGCCCTGCACATCTAGTATTCAGCCTAGAACCTTGATTTTTTGTTGTTGTTAAAAAAATTAGTTAACATCAAAGTGAATCAAGTAAATGATAGCCCCGATGTATATATGACCCCCCTGCTGTGAGCTATCGTAATAGGCACCTTTCACACCATGGGTGTTATGGATCCAATTGTGCTCCCCACAAAGACACACATACACCCACACACATATGCACCCAAAATATGCTATAATACATGCTAACCTTTATGCCTGTGGTTCTAATCCCATTGGGGACTGTTTTGTCTTTGTTATGTTAATGGCACAGGCTTTGTGTAAGATGTATTTGAGATATAGATGAAATTAAACCCATGTTAACAAGCAAAAATGGGAAAAGAGAGATGTCAAGTCACATGTGGTTCTGTGGAATAAGCATTGGACTGCTAACTACAAGGTCAGTGGTTCAAACTCGCAAGCTGCTCCTCAGAAACCCTATACAGGTTCTCTGTGAGTCAACTTGAAGGTACTTAACAACAACTATGAGAAAATTAACTTCTGTTTGCTAAAGTCCCCCACTTGTGGTATTTTTCTTCTACAAGCACTAGGCACTGAGGGATAAGCACTGAACTGCTAAGTGCAAGATCAGAAGTTCAAACTCACCAGCCAATCTTTGGAAACCTACTGATCAGAACCAACTTGATGGCATTTAACAACAACAATTATCTCTTAGGGAGTCTCGGTGGTGCAGTGGTTAAGTGCACACCTGATAACCAAAAGGTTGGTTGCTCAAACACACCAACTGCTCTGTGAAAGAATGATGTGGCAGGTTACTTTCATAAAGCCATCTTGGAAACCCTATGGGGCATTTCTGCTTGGTCCTATTGTTGTTAAGTGCCATTGAGTCGGTTCCAACCCATAGTGACCCTGTAGAGGGTTTCCAAGGATCAGCTGGTGAGCTTGAACCGCCAACCTAGTAGTTCAAATGGCTTTGCAGTCTGATGCACTAACACACAGCGCCACACCAGGACTCCATTGGTCCTATTGAGGCACTATAAATTGGAATTCACTTGCTGGGAATGGGTTTCATTTGCTGTGGTTTAATTTGCCTACTAGTGAATATTTAAATTGTGGAAGTTCATGATATCACTTAGCATTAGCTCCACAGGTCTGTGTGCATAAACACGCACATGTGAGTGATAAAGAATGTGAAATGGTGTATATTCCTGGAAAGCAGACTCACAGCAAGCATTACCAAACTATAATATTAACAATGGCTGTTGTTGGTAGGTGCCACTGAGTCAGTACTCGCTCATAGCAACAGAACACTGCTTGGTCCTGGGTCAACCTCACAATCGTTGCTATGCCTGAGCCC
>NW_006408744.1:290824-292707 GCF_000296735.1 Chrysochloris asiatica | reverse complement strand
TAATAGGGCACAATTCAAAATGAAGAGAAACAGCTGTAAACATCCATTAATAATCAGAACATGGAACATATGAAGTATGAATCTAGGAAAATTAAGGTGGAGGGTCAGAGATAAAGAGGAAGACCCCCAGAGAGATGGATTGGCAAAGTGGCAGCATCAATGGGCTCAAGCATGGCAACAATTGTGAGGTTGGCCCAGAATCAGGCAGTGTTTCATTCTGTTGTATAGGGTCACTATGGATTGGTGCAGATTTGATGGCACCTAACAACAACAACAACAAGAAGTCTTTACAGAAGCAGAAAGCCTCATCTTTTTCCTGTGGGGTGACTGGTAGATTCAAACTGCTGACCTTGTAATTAACATCCCAACTTGTAACACACTATGCTACCAGAGCTCCTTAACATAACCATTTGTTACTGTCAAGTGCTGTTGAATCATTTCCCACTCATAGCAATCCTGCATAGGGTTTCTGTGGAGCCACTGGTGAGTTTGAAGGTCAACCTTGTGGTTTAAACTTACCTTGTCGTCTAGTGCTGTATCGCATAGCACTATACCAAGATTTCAACATAACCACTTTTATTGTTGTTTTTAAGTGCCGGAAGAGTCAGTTCTGACCCATAGTGACCCTGTATAGGGTTTCCAAGGAGCGACTGGTGAGCCTGAACCACTGACCTTCAGTTCAAGCTGACTTTGCAGTTCAGTGCATTAATCCACAGTGCCACATCACAAGCACTTGTGATGGCTAAATGCATGTGTAATGGTCCTAACATTTTGTATCACTCAGCAGTCCCGTTCTATTTTTAGTCTGTGCTGCAACTTATGAAGAGTATGTGTTAAAGCTTTCCTTTAATTTGCATCTTCAATTTTCTCAGAGGGCTGGAAAAATTTTGTCTACAGACCTTAAAGGAGTCCTGGTGTGGTGCTGTGGGCTAATGCGTCAGACTGTAAAGTTGTTTGAACTGCAAGGTCAGTGGTTCAAGCTCACCAGTTGCTCCTTGGAAACCCTATACAGGGTCTCTATGTGTCGGAATTGACTCGGCATTTAACAACAGATCTAAAACCCTAACTTTTCTTTCCATTTGGAGAAACAAACATATAAAGATCAGTTCACCAGCTGATCTTCAGAAACCCTATATAGGGTGTCACTAATGGGTCGGAATCGCCTCAATGGCACTTAACAACAACAACATGAGTGGTTATTTTCTTGCTTCTCATATAAAACTTTAAACAAAACTCAGATAATATTATCCAGAATGTATTTTCCAGAAGTGAGTACTATCTAGAGATTGTCCTTTACATGGATTCTTTACAAACATATTAGTCTGTAAGTTCTGACAGAGTGCCTTGCAAATAATGAGTGCATTATATTTCCCACTCATAGCGACCCTGTATATAGGGTTTCTGAGATTGTAAATCTTTACAAGAGCAGAAAGCCTCATCTTTTTCCCTTGGAGCAACTAGTAGATTCAAACTACTGACCTTGCAGTTAGCAGCTCAGCTTGTACTGCTCTAAATACTATGGCTCTTCTGGGATGCAGTAAATTAGAAAAATCTCTCAGGTAATAGAGACCACCTTCGCCATATTTAGTTCTTTGTTCTGGTGAATTGTCATCCATTCTAGGTTCATCTCTCTTCTAGGCCTTATTTCTTAATCTGAAATGCCCTAAAATACCATGTTTAAATGTTCTACCCTTGCAGTCTTGGCTATATACCCCAATTCTATTTACTCTGTTTACTGATTTACAACTTTAGTTTTATATAATCTACTGGAAAGAATGCACCATCTGCAATGAGGAATGTTAGGTTTCAGACTCCTGGTGTAGTGCTGTAGACTAAGCACTGGCTTGCTCAACAAAAGGTCCACAGTTCAAACCCACCAGCTG
>NW_006408744.1:281181-290464 GCF_000296735.1 Chrysochloris asiatica | reverse complement strand
CTTTCTCCCACGGGCGGAACCACTGGTAGTTTCAAACTGCTGACCTTGAGGTTAGCAGCCCGACTTATAACCACTACACTGCCAGAGATCCTAAAAAAAAAAAAAAAGCTGGACAAAGTGAAAATCAACAACTTTTCTTGGACCCATCAACAAACTGAGTTTGCAAGGCAAGTTACCACCCTGAAATCTGGAGAGTCAGGGAACCCATGGAGTCATAGCTGAAACATTGCTATCAGAGCAAAAGTTATTGGACTCTAACTGAGAGGAACACGTCAATGATAATTTTAATAACTTGATGAAAGCTCAGTGTAAACTAGTGTGGTAGTAAGAAACTCCTGTCGGTACAGTGGGTTCAACCTGTAGGAACATCAACAGGTTCTATCATGAAGACCTCAGACTCATGGTCCTGGTAAGTATATATATAGAGAGAGAGAGTCACAGAGAGAGAGAGAGAGAAGAAAAAGACCCTTCCCTGTCACGAAGGGCACTCTTCAGAGAGACATACTTTACCATATTCTTATCCCAAAACAGTGGGGGAAGGGCATTCTTGTCACCCCAGCCTCCTCTAATGTTCTTATCTCATCTATAAGGGGATGTGTGGATGAAGCTATCTAAGAAGAAACACTGTGAAGATTTCTTCAGAGCAGAGCTACATGCCTACGATTTAACTGGAGTATAACAGAAAGCCCTTCCTCCCACATTTATAAGCACACTAATAATGCTGCAATATCATAATAATCCTTACACTGAAAGGGATGCAGAACACAGACTTTCTCTGAGGAGGAGAGTTTATGAAAGCTCAAAGTCAAAAGGGAAGAACGAAAACAGAGGGCACTAGAGAAATTTGAGGACTCCTGGTGTGGCTCTGTAGATAAGCACTAAACTGCTAATCACAAAGTTGTTGGTTCAAACCCACCTGCTGCTCCTTGGAGCCAACAAAAGAACACTTAACAACAAAGAGAAATGTGAAACTCTAGCATCTATAGCAAAGAACCCTGGTGGCATAGTGGGTTACAGTTGGGGCTGCTAGCCACAAGGTCAGCAGTTTGAATCTACCAGTTACTTCCGTAAACAAAACCCAACTCCTAGCCAGTTTAGCTAAATCCTGGCCTATTTATCTTAATTCCTATTACTGAATACAGCCTGTCTGACTTTGAAGAAAAAATTACAGGGCACATCCTGTAAGTATAGTCACAAGCTAAGTAAAAATACAGTCTGAAAAGACAAAGGAAGCATCAGAACCGGACTCAGTTATGACATCAGAATTATCAGGCAGAAAAATACAAAATAACTATGCTTAGTATGCTAAGGCCTCTAATGGGAGAAAGTGGACAACATGAAATAACAGATATATGATGTGAGAAAAGAGATAAAAATTCTAAGAAGGAATTAAAAGGAAATTCTATAAATTATAAACACTACTGCACAAAATTTAAAAATGCCTTGGATGTGCTCATCAGTAGACTAGACATAGCCAAGAACAGAATTGGTGGATGTGAAGATAAGCCAAAAGAAACGTCCAAACTGAAATTCCAAAAGTAAAAAGGAATAAATAGCACAGAACAGAGCATACAATAACTGTGGAACAATTTCAAAAGATGTAGCATGATACCAGAAGGAGAAACGGAGAACAGAGCAAAATAGTTGTTTAAAGTATTAATGATTTAGAATGTTCCAAAATTAATTACAGACATTAAGCCACAGATCCAGGAAGATCTTGAAAGAAAGTCAGAATTATAAAAGTATCTTACTTATAGAGGAACAAGGGTAAACATTACAGCGGCCTTCTCATCAGAAACCATTTGTTTTAGCTTGGGTTCTCTAGAAGAGCAAACCAGTGAAGCATATATATTAGTATTTAGAGATAGATTCACATCAAGAATATGGCTCACACAGTTGTGGGGGCTAGCAGTTTCAAATCCATGGGTCAGGCAGCAGGCTGACTCCTTCTTCTGATTCATAAGGTTGCAGAGACTGACAAATCCAAAATCTGCAGACCAGACAGACAACAAGCTGAAGACTTCTCCAAAAACACTCATCCACAAGATGAGTACAGGATCACAAGAAAGACCATAGAAGCTTTGCCATAACATTCGCATATAATGTGCAGGCCACACCCCCAAAGAAGCTCCCCTTCCAACTGATTGGCTGCTTACACCATATCACAAAGTTGAGGATGGTTAAAAAAATGTCTGTCAAATCACTAACTAAGTTGACACATGTCATTAATCATCACACCATGTAAGTAAGAAAAGAACAGAGTGAAATTTTAGAGTTGAAAGAAAAACACCCACCAATTCTATATCCAGCAAAAATTTTTCTTCCAACATTAAGGAGAAATAAGACTTTCTCAGAGAAACAAAAGCTGAAGGAATTCATTGCCAGTAGACATGACCTGCAATAAATGTTAAGATATTTTCTTCACACAGAAGAAAAATTATGTAAATCAGAAACTTGGATCCAGAGAGAAAGAAAGAAAAGGAAAAGGAATAAATGACCATAAAATGAAATATTATATTTTTATTGTTTTTAAATAATCTAACATGTAACTGTTTGAAGATATAAGAACAATATGTTGGATGATTATGGTGGTTGTTATGTGCCGTGGAGTTGGTTCCGACTCACAGCGACCCTGCACAGGGTTTCCGATGCTGTAAATCTTTACAGGAGCAGAAAACCTCATCTTTCTCCTGCAGAACAGCTGGTAGTTTGGAACTGTGACCTTAAGGTTCTCAGCCCGACTTGTAACCACTACGCTACCAGAGCTCCTTTGAATGATTGTAGCAAATATAAAAGTGAAATGAATGAAGGCAGTGTCAAAAGGAAGGTGGTGGTAGTGTGCCGTGGAGTCGGTTCCGACTCATAGTAACCCTGCACAGGGTTTCCAAGGCTGTAAATCTTTACGGGAGCAGAAAGTCTCATCTTTCTCCCGCGGAATGGCTGGTAGTTTTGAACTGCCGACCTTGAGGTTCGTAAGTACTATGCTCCTTGGATAGGAAGGAGGAATCGAGTGTCATGTTATCAGATATGCATACTTCATGTGAAGTAGAATATGTTTGAAGGTGGATTTGGTTACTCAACAATATATCTGGCAAACAGTGGAGTAATCACTAAGATTTTTATGCAAGTATAATTGATTTAGTAGTAGAAGAGGTAAAATGGAATCATAAAATGTTCCATTAAAGTCAAATAAGACCAAAAAACCCCAGAAAACCACAAATTAAGCCCCTGGTAGTGGGTAGAAAATAGTTATGAACATCATGGATATTAATTCAAATATGCCAATCATCATTTTAAATATGTACCACATAAATATCCCAATTAAAAGACTATCTGGGTTTTTGTAGAGACCTGAATATATAGTATCTATAAGAAACCTACATAAAATATAGACTTTGATAGGTGAAAAGTAAAGGAATAGAGAAAGATAATGCCATGCAAATACTAATCAAAATAAACCTTCATTAGTTAGACTAATGAAGAGAAAAAAGAGAAAGACATAATTATTACTATAAAAAATACAAGAGGGATAATCCTACTAATCCCATAGACAATAAAAGGTTAATAAAGGAATATTATGAACAATTTTATACCCACAAATTTGATAGCTTATATGAAATAGACAAATCCCTTAAAAAACAATTTACAAAAACTCATACAAGGGGGAATACTAGAGGATCTTAATAGACCTATATCTATTAAAGAAAATGAATTAATCAATAATCATCCAAAATAGACAGCACCAGCTTCCAATGATTTTATTGGTGAATTCTATCTGTCAAACACTTCAGGGAGAAATAATACCAAATGCTTCAATGGGGCGAAAATCAGTACTTCACTTGAAACTCTTCTGTAAGTTTCAGAATATAATGAAGGCGATAGGTTAGAAATATTTGAAAGAGAATCATTGAGAGAGAGAGTTGCCTTTTAGGTGCAAGAGCCAACAGGCAAACCAGGAGAACAAAACAGATAGCACTGATATGGATATTTGTTTACAAAAACTTGATATATGATGGGAATTCTTAGATTGTGAATACGGTTGAGTCCTTTGCTGCTGTTTGAGTGAACCCACAGGTACCTCAGAAGAAAGGTCTGGTGATCTACTTCAACCTATTGAGACATACATGGAGACTTCATGAGGCAGAATCAACTCAACAGCAACTGGTTGTGTGTGTGTGTAAATATATATAACATCAGTTTGATGTGGTGTTGTGGGCTAATGCGTCAGACTGCAAAGCCGTTTGAACTGCAAGGTCAGCATTTCAAACTCACCAGCTGCTCCTTGGAAACCCTATACAGGGTCGCTGTGGGTCGGAACTGACTCGACAGCACTTAACAACAACATGTGTGTGTGTGTGTGTGTTGTTAAGTGCAGTTGAGTTGGTTCCAACTCATAGCGATTCCTGTATAGGGTTTCCAAGGAGCACCTGGTGAGTTTGAACTGCCGACCTTGTGGTTCAAACCAACCTTGTGACCCAGTACTTATCCTACATCACCACACCAGTACTCCTATGTTGGTGTTGTTAAGTGCCACCAAGTTGGTTCCAACTCACAGTGAACCTGTATAGGGTTTCTGAGAAACAGCTGGTGGGTTTAAACTGCCTACCTTGTGGTTCACCATCTATTGCTGATCCTACACCACCAGACCAGAAGTCTTACCTATATGATGTAGGGGATAAAACAAAGAAACAAATTGCCAACAATTAGGGATAGTGGTTTATAAATTATTGTTTTGCTGTTGTTAAGCACCGTTGAGTTGTTTCCAACTCACACTGGCCCTGTTTAGGGTTTCTGAGGAGTGGCTGGTGAGCTTGAACCACCAACCTTGCAGTTCAAACTGACATTGTAGTCCAGCTCATTAACCAGCAGCGTCACACTAGGACTCCGGTTTATAAATTATAACAAAGCAATTTGAATACTGTATCACAATCATCATATTTTTAAACACTCAAAATGGCATGCTCAAGCTATAATGCTAAGTGAGATCATGCAAATAATCTTGGAAGGCTTGGGGGCTTCTGGGGTACTTACAATGCTCTATTTCTTGACCTCAGTGGTAGGTATGTGGTTATTCACTTTTTCCTAAGTATGTTTTATGTACTTCCCTGAAGTATATTAGCATAAAAGATTGTTAAAGGATTTAAAGTTCCCTTTATGTAATCTAGACATTGAACTGGTAAGTAGATCAAATTTTATCACCTTGTATGCAGATGAGGTTCCATTGAAACCCTATACTGGGTCTCTCCTGGTCGGAACTTGATAACAAAACATAATTTCTATTTTTCAGGAGCTGAGCATCCTGGTGAACTAATTTAAGCTGCTCCATCTATGCTTGCAATAGAGGTATCTATCAGTAGTTGTTTAAATACAGTCCCAAAGCAGGTATCTTTCCTTGTTGTTGTTGTTGTTAAGTGCCTTCGAGTCGGTTCCGACCCATAGCGACCCTGTACAAGGTTTCCGAGGGTGTAAATCCTTACGGGAGTA
The DNA here is from genome assembly GCF_000296735.1 of Chrysochloris asiatica. Lineage (NCBI taxonomy): Eukaryota > Metazoa > Chordata > Mammalia > Afrosoricida > Chrysochloridae > Chrysochloris > Chrysochloris asiatica. Next base: position 284,980 of record NW_006408744.1, on the reverse strand, counting down.
GAAAGCCTCATCTTTCTCCCGCGGAGCAGCTCCTAGTAGCAGCCAAATAAATGACCTTCTCCAAAGTTTCTCTCCCTCTGAAATTAACATGTGAACAAACAAACAAAACCAGCAGATGTGATTCAGAGTTACTCTAAATTAAGTTCATAACTTTTAACATTTGCTAGTTCTTTTAATACTCTACTTTGTTTTTACTGTTTTCTATAACAACAACAAAAAAAACGTTTCTACTGTTTTAACATTCTTTTAATAGGTAAAAGAATCAAAGCCTGAAAGAGGCTTTAAAATAAGAGACATTCTTCCTGTTACATCAAATTTCTCGTCTTGTCATGCTTTTTTTGGAGAGTCCCAATACGCTATGTAAATGTTAACTCATTCTTCCTCTGGTATCCTTGGGAAGCAGGAAACTGATGTTATTTCATAGATAAAGAAACTGGGGCCCACAGAGATTAAATGCCTTGTCCAGGGTCACATAACTGCAAGCAGTAGGGGTGCTGGGAATGGGACTTGGGGTTAGGACTCCCTGCCTGGGGTCCCCTGACTCCCAAATGGGGCCTCCTTCTGAAAAGATAACTTTGTATGTTAAAACTGTTGGAGTCTTGTTCTATAAAAGGAATGTTATAGGACTGCTGAGACAAAACATATATTTTTCTTCTCCTGCATTTTAGTGCATGGTATGTTTGCAGGAGGCAAGTTTGGGACAAGCAGTCATTGTCTCTAATAGTCTCCAAGTTCACTCAATTTGGAAACTAAAATTTAACCTATGTGACCCTTCTAATGCTGACTCGGTGGCAATTCTGTTCTGCCAGGAGAGGGTAAAAACAAAGGGACTGGACTCTTGACAGACACCCCAAACAATGCCATTTTAAGCATCTGCATTCCAGAAGGGAAAAGTGGGAAAAAAAGGAGGTAGGGGTTGATGTGTATCTCATAGGAATGCATTGCTCTTTGTTAGATGCTGTGAGCACTCCCCACCACCTGTCTATAACTTGGTGGTACTATGGGGATCTTCATGTTGATACGATGCAGGAAGCCAGACCACAGGTATTTCAAACGCTAGCAGAGTCACCTGTGGTGGACAGGTTTCAGCAACACTTCCAGATTAAGACTGATTTGCAAGAAAGGTCTGGTAATGTACTTGTGGAAATTCACCAATGAAAACCTATGGATTACAGCAGAAAATGTCTGACATAGTGCTGTAAGATGAGGCCCTAGGCTGAAAGTCGCTCAGACTATACTGTAGACACAACAATGATCAGGAAGTGGGACAGGGCCGGCCAGGCAATGTGCCGTTCTCTTGTGCAGGGAGCTATCAGGACTACGAGGTGACCTAATGGCAGCTGACCTGACAACAGCAACAGGAACACTTTTGCTATGCAATATGCTCACTCTACTATCATAATGAAGACATTGCTAATAAGCCTTGTTTTCATACCTGGTAAAACGGACCGACAAAGGCCAGTTGAAAATTTAAATGACCCAGAGGAGGTTCAAAGGATTCCTGTTTTGATTTCAAGTCCATTCAACCAAATTCCTAACATCCTCTTATTTAAATTTTTAAATATACATGAAAATAAATATTAGGTGTGGACTGCCCATTTTAGTGTTCTAAATTCATCCTTTAATATTTCCTTTTCAACATTTACCTTTCAAGAGTATCTAATAATAATCTTCTAGGTAAACTGGAGATACAGCAAAGAATAAAACACAGACCCAGCTCTTTTGGAATTTACAGATGCCAATAATCAGATTGGTATAATTGATAAAGATGCAGAGAAAAAAACTAGCCTTTGAAGACTTAAATAACCCTTTCCCAGGTGGGGGTGGAGAGGGGGTAAAGAGGAGGGGGAAGGCTTGAAAATCTAATCCACGGCATGCTCTGAAACATCTCCATTTAGATGTCTGTGTAACTGGCAAGAAATCCCTGGGCTGTGAACTAAAGAGGTTCAAGTCTACCCAGAGGTGTCTTGGAATAAAGGCCTGGCTATCTGCTTCAGAAAAATCAGCCATTGACAACCCTGTGGAGTACAGTTCTACTCTGACACACATGGGTCACCCTAACTCAGAGTCAACTTGTCAGCAACTAGTTATCTGGTAAGTGAGAATACTATGATTAAGCATCCCAGGGACCCAGAAAGGAAGGTAAGTTTCATGAATCTTCCTTTCGTATCAGTAGCCTTGGAATGCATTTTTTTTTTAAGGTTGCTGAAGTTCAGGAGGGGTGAGAGAAGGAATGTATGTGATTATAAAGCTTAGAGGTTTCTTTGAGATGTTGTCAATAAACGGCCTTTCCCAAAGAAAGTGAAGTGTCCTGGAAAAATAGTCAAAGTCGTGGTGAGGAAGAAGAGTTCTTAAGAACTGTGCTTACTTGTTGGAATGTAAATTCACAAACTGCCTACGAGGCCTGAAGCACTGGCCTGGTATCTTACTTCACCAGCATCTACTCAGGAGTGGGTAAACTGACAGAATAGCATTCATGGTTGTTGACAAAGGTTCCAAACATGCGCACCACTGTGTGTTTTCAGGTTCCTACTGCCATGTTTTGGCAGTAGTGGAGTTAGAATCCTGTTGAACGCTCGCTGGAGAAAAGGTGTCTCATTCTGGAGGAAGGCTCTCACAGGATTTTCAACTTGGTAGGACATTGTGAAGGAGCCCTGGTGGCACAGGAGTTAAGAGCTCAACTGCTAACCTAAAGGTCGGTAGTTCAAACCCACCAGATGCTCTTCAGAAGCAGGATGTGGTAGTCTGCTTCTCTAGAGATCATATGACTTTGAAAATCCTTTGGATTTATAGGGCTATCGTATAGGGCTGCTAAGGAACTCTGGTCACAGAAGAAAGATGAGGCTTTCTGCTCCCGTGAAGATTTACAGTCTTGGAAATCCTGTACAGGGTCGCTATGAGTCAGAACCGACTCACGGCACATAACAACAATAACAACTTATAGGGCTGCTATATGTCACAATCAACCTAATGACGTGGATAAGACATTGTGATGACTATTGAGCCAGAAAGTGTGAAAGTTAGAGTACTTATGTTTACTGTGAGTTCTGGTGTGGCACTATAGGATAAGCACTAGACTATGAACTGCAAGGTTGGTGGTTCAAACCCAACAGCTGTTCCTCGGAAATGATACAGGGTCTCTATGAGTCGGAACTGACTCAAAACAACAAATGTTTACTATGGAAGCATTGCACTGAATGAGTTAATAAGCAGTGCTCTGGGAAAAAATTAAAATAAATAGCAATGATTTCAACTTTTTTTCACATTAGATAAAATTCTAACTGGTTAATTTGTAATAAAACCTCAAAGGCATCATCATTAGAATGTTTTTTCCTTACGGGATGTTTCACTTGCTTTCTGCATTAATTAACTTTTCTATTTCTGATTTTTTGGACGCAGGGTCTGGTGCTGTAGGATCAGCACTGAACTGCAAGCCACAGGGTAGGCAGTTCAAACCTACCAGTCACTCCTCGGAAGCCCTATACAGGGTCTGTATGAGTCAGAACCGACTCGACAGCACTTAACAACAACACGCATCTCCTTTCTCTACTTTGTGGCTTCCCAACTTCCCATTACCCAGTGGGTACAGTTTCTCCAAGAAGCTCTGGTAGCGTAGTGGTTACGAATTAGGCTGCTAACCTCAGGGTCAGCAGTTCAAAACTACCAGCTGTTCAGCGGGAAAAAGATGAGGCTTTCTGCTCCCGTAAAGATTTGCAGTCTCGGAAACCCTGTACAGGATCACTATGAGTCGGAAGCAACTCCACAGTACTTAACAACAACATCATCTCTCCAATTAGAT
>NW_006408744.1:272594-281081 GCF_000296735.1 Chrysochloris asiatica | reverse complement strand
CCTCAAAGGCATCATCATTAGAATGTTTTTTCCTTACGGGATGTTTCACTTGCTTTCTGCATTAATTAACTTTTCTATTTCTGATTTTTTGGACGTGGGGTCTGGTGCTGTAGGATCAACACTGAACTGCAAGACACAGGGTAGGCAGTTCAAACCTACCAGTCACTCCTCGGAAGCCCTATACAGGGTCTGTATGAGTCGGAACCGACTCGACAGCACTTAACAACAACATGCATCTCCTTTCTCTACTTTGTGGCTTCCCAACTTCCCATTACCCAGTGGGTATAGTTTCTCCAAGAAGCTCTGGTAGCGTAGTGGTTACGAATTAAGCTGCTAACCTCAGGGTCAGCAGTTCAAAACTACCAGCTGTTCAGCGGGAAAAAGATGAGGCTTTCTGCTCCCGTAAAGATTTGCAGTCTTGGAAACCCTGTACAGGATCACTATGAGTCGGAAGCAACTCCACAGTACTTAACAACAACATCATCTCTCCAATTAGATGGATAGTGATGAAAGGAGGAATCCTTCTGTCCTACTTTTCTGGTGATGCTGTAGAATTAGCAGTGGATTGCTAACCACAAAGTCAGTGGTTTAAACCCTTTAGCCATTTTGTGGGAGAAAGGTGAGGCTCTCTGCTCCCATGAAGATATACAGCTTTAGAAACCCAACACAGGGTCTCTATGAATCAGAATTGTCTACGTGGCAGTTTTATAGGGTCCTGATGTGATGCTGTAGGATAAACACTGGACTGCTAACCACCAGGTCAGCAGCTTAAACCCACCAACCACTCCTTATAAACCCTATACAGAGTCTCTGGGAGTCAGAACTGACTCAATAGCACTTAACAACAAAAATTATACAATTTTATCCAAAAATAATAAGCCTTCTGTTTGGCTTATCTATAACTGCATGACAAGTCACCTATAAATGTTAATTATTTAAAACAACAACAAATGATCATGTCTCACAATTTAAAGTTAATCTGGTAGTTATTCTGCTTCAAGTGTTATTGGCTGGGTATTGAAATGACAAGTCCAATATGGTTTCGTTCACATGGTATAAGTTGGTGCTGGCCACTGGCTAGGAACTCATCTGGGAGTGTTTGCTGGGACCTCAGTTGTTCTCCATATAACTGCATGGGTGTCCTTGTAATGTGATAGCTAGGTTTCAAGAAACAGTATTCCAAGAGGACAATCCCCAATGTGTAAGAGCTTACTTATATCACACATTCTAATGTTAAACTGTCCAAACTTAGTCTCATGGCCAACCTCCAAGTCAATGTGTTGTTGTTGTTGTTAGGTACCGTCGAGTCAGTACCAACTCATAGCGACCCTATGCCCAGTCCTGGACCAACCCCACGCTTGAGCCCATTGAGTCAATGTATGTGGGTGGGGGGGGATTACTTAAAAGCATGAATATCAGAAGATGAGGTCCATGAGGACCACCAAAGTATAGTCTACCACAAAGCATCCTCTAGTCCCTAATGAGTCATGCTTTTCCCACATGCAAAATACAGTTACCCTCCTTCCAAGAACCCCAAGGTTTTATACCACTGTGGCATCAGATCCAGAACCTGATCATCCAGATCAAGTTTAGATGTAGAAGAGTTTCCTTAGCTACATCTCTTCTTGATCTGAAGAATTATGAACTAAACAGACATGTTTTATAGCCCTCATACTCCCAACATATAGCAATGAGGCAGGGACAGGGAAACTATAGTACAGCCATTCAAAAGGGGTGAAAATGTGAAACACACAGCAATTCTCTTGTCCCTAGCAATTTTGGATTCTGTTCAGGCACGTGCTGCCAGTTTCTGTTTCACATGTTGTTGGCTTAGAGTTGGAATGTCTAGAAGGCCCAAAAAGGCCCCGCTTGCATGACTGGAAATTGACATTGGCTAATGGTTGGAATTTCAGCTGCAGTTGGCAATGAGGGTTCGGATCTCCATCTGGGCTTCTCCACATTGTTGTTTGGGCTTTCTCATAGCGTGATGGATGAGTTCCAAGAAGGAGCATGTCAAGAGGATAAACCCCAATATGCATGGATTTATCAAACCTCCGCTTATATTTCTCCTGTTAGTAATGATCCCTAGACCAAATCCAATCATATTGCTAAACTCAGAATCAGTGTGGGTGCATGGTTCATTGAAGGCCATCAAAGTAACAGTTTCTCACACACTTCAAATTAACACTCCATTTATTCTTTGCTGAGTGAATGACTTTATGCACGATCATTTTATTAACTATAATACTCACAATTTTTATAAATCTTTATTTTAAAAAATCATATCTACAAAAACCTGTTTTGTGTTGCTTGTTATGATATTTTGGTGGCCACTTTTAGTGGGTTCCACTTGTCAATTATCCTTAGATATGAAGACATCCTGTATCCTGTATTTTATTTCTCATTTGACTTTTTAACTTTTGTGTCTAAAGTTCTCACTCTCAGGTCAAGAACACTTTGCAGAGGAAGAAAAAGTCACAAAACAAAAATTGGTCCCTAGAAATAACATCATCATAATAGCACCCAAACATCCTTCCTTTTCCTGATAAATATCTTTTTCACTTTGTTCTTAGAGAACAAATAAGTGGTCACTCTCCTACCAAACTTCCTTTTTTTTTAACTTCTTGTTGTTAAGTGTTGTTGAGTCAGTTCTGACTCACAGCCACCCTGTAAAAGGTCTCTGGGGAGCAGCTGGTAGGTTTGAACCACCAACCTTTTGGTTAGCAGTCCAGTACTTATCCTATAGCACCACTCCAGGAGTTTTCTTATAGGCAGTGATAACTAAGTGTGGTTTGAAGCTATATGCACTAGTATTTTCCTGGTCGTGTCTTAATATCTTATAATATTTTATAACCTGCTTCAGTATAAGAATGCGTCAGAAGCTAGTTTCTGAAAGACAAAAGTAAACACAAGTAAAGTTTAAAATAGAGGTTTTATTTTGTTCTCTGCTATATCACTATCATTTAAATCACTGTAAAAGAATATGATTTCTTTATGCTTTATACAGCTGTGCAGTCTAAACTTAGCATTACTTCTCTGGGCTGTGTCCTTTTCACATAACCAGTACCAGTTACCACCAAGCTGCTTCTGACTCATGATAACCTTATGTGTATCAGAGTAGAGCTGTGCTCAATAGGAAGGTCACCAGGTCTTTCTTCTGAGGGCCCTCTGTTGTTGCTAAGTGCCATGGAGTTGGTTTTGACTCATAGCAACTCTGTATAGGGTTTCTGAGGAGTCACTGGTGGGTTTGAACTGCTAATCTTCCAGTTAGCAGTCCAGTGCTTATCCTACAGAGCCATATCAGGACTCTGAGGCTCCTCTGGGTGGACCTAAATCTCCAGCCTTAAGCTCATAGTCAGTTGCATTAACTGTTTACACTACCCAGGGGTCCCTTCTTCAAAAAATAACCCAAAAAATCAACTGCCATTGAGTTGACTCTTATTACACAGTATGTCTGAGACTCTAAATCTTTTCAGGAGCAGACAGCATCATCCTTCTCCCACTCAGTGGCTAGTGGGTTTGAACTGCTGACCTTGCAGTTAGCAGATCAATGTCGGACCCACAATGCCACCAGAGCTCCTTCTTCATATAGTCATAGGGAAAAATCAAATCAGAAGTGACTGAATTCACTCAAAGTTAGAACACTCTACATTCTTAGCTAACTTTCTATGAAACTACATGTTTACTGAAAGAGACTTTTAAAAGGATTTTAAATCCTGCCAAGAAGCATATATAGGCTGACCATTTTTTCTCCTCAGAGATACTCACTTTCATCTTACAATAGTCAATGCAGCATGAGCTTTTTTTTTTCACCCCAGCACGAATCTGAGAGATAATGTAACTAAAACTCTTTAATCAACCTGTTTCCACCATGTCAGCGAGTCCAACAGTGTTCTTGTGGCCTCCCTCCAAGCATGTAGACACCAATTCTTTCCGTTCCTTCTCTTGAGCACATCTATCATTTTACCAAACCTGAACTTTTCTTTCTTTTCACGTGTCTTCATAAGCAATTAAGTAAAGGATGGCCACCTTGGGGTTTTGTCATTTTGTCTTTGGTTTCCATGGCAAGCCTGGTAATTTTTAAAAGTATCTTTAAACACTGCTTTAGTACTAACTCTGCTTTTGTCAAAGTTGAGAATATAACTGCTGAAGGACAGTGAGCTGGTCTACAGACAAAGCTTGAAAGGTAGGGCCGTTGTTAGGGGAGCACTTTTGAGATGGGTCTGTGGCTTATGTGTGAATCTCGACTGTAATTTCTCAGTTAACAGACATTTTCCAGAGCCCAAACCACACACACCTCAGGAGAAAATCAACTCTCTACAAGTCTCCAACACACAGGCACAAACTTTTAATTGTGGTTTGGGTGAAAGTTTATAGAGCAAATTAGTTTCCCATTCAACAATGTATGCACATTTTATTTTGTGAAATTCACTGCAATCCCCACAATAAAACAGCACTCTTCCCACTTCCTCCCTGAGTTCCAGATTTCTATTTGTCCTTCTTCCCTGCCCTTTTCTGCCTTCTGAGCTTTCTTTTTGGGCAAATGCTGCCCTTTTTGTCTCATACAGTTGATTGTTCTGAGGAATACATTCCTTATAAGTATTATCGTTCACTTTATAGGCCTGTAAGTTATTTAGCTGAAAGATGCACCCTGGAATTGGATTCAGTTCCAGGTCTGAAGGGTGTCTGTAGGATAAGCATTGGACTACTAACAGCAAGGTTGGTGCTTCAAACCTACCAACTGCTCCTTGGAAACTCTACATCATGAGTTGCTATGAGTCAGAACTGACTTGATGGCACTTAACAACAACAACAAGGGCCACAAACCTCTATCAGATCACCAAGACTGGTGTTTTTTATGATTTTGGATTTTGTTCTATATTTTTCTCCCATTCTTTTTAGGACCTTCTATTGCAATTGTAGGAGTTTTGGTAGAGTAGTGGTTACGAATCGGGCTGAGAGCCGCAAGGTCAGCAGTTTGAAACTACCAGCTGTTCCATGGGAGAAAGATGAGGTTTTCTGCTTCTGTAAAGATTTACAGCCTTAGAAACCCTGTACAGGGTCGCTATGGATCGGAACCGACTCCACGGCACATAACAACAACAATTGCGATCCTAGTCAGAAAAATCAGTAACTGGGCACTATTTTGTTCTCTGGTCTCAGGTAGTGTAGAGTGGGGTTTATATGGTCCCTTAGTCCTTTTTATTTCTATGTGCTGGTAATATATCCATGTATATAGTAAAACATGCAGGGAATAAAGTTTAACTGTCTTAGCCATTATCAGACATCTTGATGGGATGCGTCAATGGGCCTACATATTTAGGACCATAGTCTTGGTAGACAACTTAGTCAATTGGCATAACAGTCCATAAAGGCAGTGTTTCACATCCTATTTTGTTGAGTAGCAACTGGGGTCTTAAAAGCTTTCAAGTGGCAATTTAAGATGCAGCGATTGGTCTTTCCCTGTCCAGAGCAAAGAAGAGTGAAGAAAATCAAAGATGCAGGGACACTCACTGTCTTATTTTAAATCATCTAATGAGAAAAATCTAATCTAATGAGCATAGCTAGAATGCTCTTTAGAAATGAAGATGGCAAGACTTCATCTAAGGTACTTTGGACATGTTATCAGGAGGAACCAGGCCCTGGATATCATGTTTGTTTGGTAAAGTAGAGGGGTCAGTCAGTGAAAAAGAGGAAGATCCTCAACAAGATGGATGGACATAGTGGCGGCAAGAATCAGCTCATACATAGGAATGATTATGAGCATGGTGCAGGACTGGGCAGTGTTTCATTCTCTTGTACATCGGATCACTACAGGCCATAATCAACTTGATGGCTCGCAACAACAGTAAGAAAGAGATTTAATAGCTTCCTTCAGAAATAGTTCCTACTTGTCATGTGTTGTCAAGAATTTCTTTACAACCTATAATCATATGAAGTCTTCCCGTTTTTCTTCTTTCTCTATGACTTTTCATTGTACTAAGATAATAACAAAGACACTAATCATTCATTTTAAATAGTTACTAGTCATTGATCATATGCCCATTTATGTGGATACTTTATGTCCCTTAACTCATTTAATCACTACAGTCTTACAAGGTTAAGTGTTATTAACTCCAGTTTATTGATAAGGAACTATTACATTAGTTCAGGGCAATATTAAGTTGCTCAAGTTCCCAAGATCACACAGCTAATAAGTGCTAGAGCTAGAATATAAAACCCACCTTCTGTCTTGTCAGTAGTGATAGACACCAAGGTTGATGCTCTGGAGATAGGGTGGGATGGTGTTGTGAGGCCAATAATTATTTTGAAATAGAATGTTTACCATGTCTTTGACCAGGACACTTTGGCTTTCAATGACCAAGCTGATAAAAATATAGAGTGCCACAATGCCAACAAGTCAGTTGCATAGTTGGGAACAGAATTTAGAATACAAGTGACTGAGACACTTGAACAACCTCATATGGATTGCAAATTTATTTTTCTAATGTGAGAACTATCCAATTCTCCATTCACAGACGACCCACATATAACAGAGCAGAATCAGAAGTATAGAAATTAAGTGGATTGTCACATTTCAACAGAAAATAATTGTTAGTCCCTGGTGTGGCTAATGTGCTGAACTGTAAAGTTGGTTTGAAACACAAGGTTGAAGGTTCAAGCTCACCAGATGCTCCTCAGAAACCCTATACAGGGTCACTATGGATTAGAACTAACTCAATGGCACTTAACAACAACAACAAAGCTCTACTATGAGTTGGCATCCACTTGACTGCAAGGTCAGTGGTTCAAATCCATCAGCTTCTCCTTAGAAACCTAATACAGGGTTGCTGTGAGTCAGAACCAACTCAGTGGCACTTAACAACAACAAAGAGTACTGGTCTTGCAACAGTTACGTGCTTGGCTGATAACCCAAAGGTTGGTGGTTTGAACCCATTGAGCGCTCAGTGGGAAAAAGACTTGGTGATATGTTCCCACATATCTAGCAAACCTTAGAGGACTGTTCTTTTTTTGTGTGTCACATGGGTACACTATGAGTTAGAAATTGATTCCAGAACTCCTAACAACAGCAATAAACTTCATTTAACTAAATAACTGGCTTGGACTAGAGTCTTAGGAGAAAGAATTTATACAATACAAACGCACATATAATAGGAAGTAAAGGACAGTAGTGAAAAATCCAAAGGGCATTGTTTCTACTTCTAGTAGTGGAATCCACCAAAACCAAGGTTTTTCCTCTTTCATTCTTTTTTTTTTTTTGAAACGTTTTATTGTGAATTCAATAAATGTTTTTAGAGCAGATGATCAGTTTTACATTCATCAAATAATATACTTTATTGCATCTCAATGATTACAATCCCTTCCATGCAACAACAGTTATCCCACTTCCTCCCTGTAGTTCTTATTTCCATTCCACTCTCCTTCCCAATTGTTCTCAACTTTGTCCTTAGGTAAATGTCCTTTTGAACTTGAATGGTTGACCATTCATTCCATGGTGAGTATGACTTACTAGTACTGTGGCCTCCTACCCCTATATACAAATCTAGCATTTGACTGAAAACTGAGCTACAAGGGTGAGTTCTGTCCCAGACTTGAGTTGTAGCCAAGGGTCATAACCTCAGGCTCCTCTACTCCCCTCTGACCAGTAAGTCTAATCTTTATTATAATTTTGAGTTTTGTTCCACATTTTCTTCCACTTTATCCAGGACCTTCTTATGCTATTCCTTTCAGAACAGTTGGTAGTTGTGGCAGGGTATCATCTAGTTCTGGTCTCAGGGTCATGGAGATTGGTGTTCATGTGTTTCAGTGGTCTCCTGGACTAATTGAATCTGAACATCTTCTGTTTTCATTATTCTACTTTTCTCTGCACATGAAGAGACAAATAGTACTTAGATTGTTGCTCATGAACTTTTAAGATCCCAGGATATAGAACATTTTCTTTGGGGACTATGTTATGCCAATTGACCATAGTGTCCCCAGAGGTTATCGTCATGAGCCCCCAGACCCAACAATTCATTGGCTCAAGGTGTTTGGTAATGCCTAAGAAGTTTTCATCATTTTCACCCCTGTATACTCTACTGTATTCTTAAGTGTGTTTGCAGTGAAAGTAAATGCCCACATACAAATATCCTGTGTCGAATCTTCATATATTTGTGGATATGCTCCAATCATCCCACTCACACTCATTCAACCTGTGTATCTGTCCATGTATCTACCTATAGAACACTGCTGTTCCTAACTTTTAATCCCTTTAACCCTTGCATTCCTCCTTGTGTCTTTACCTGTCTTCATCATTCTTCTGGCAACTTCTCTCATTGTATATTTCCTTGCCAATTACCCAAGTGAACACAAGTCTACCCTCTAGTCAGTGAATTACTCTTTCTTCCTTCCCACCCCTGGTAACCATCAAAGAATGCTTCTTTTAGTATTAAAGTTTTTCTTGAGTTTTTGCAATAGTGGTCTCACAAAATATTTGGCCTTTTGTGG
>NW_006408744.1:270829-272159 GCF_000296735.1 Chrysochloris asiatica | reverse complement strand
TAACAGTGTTTGAAGGAAAGGCAAACATGTACAAATATCCTATTTCAAACCCTTATATATTTGTGTGCATACTCCCACTCTTCTACCCATACCTCTTTAGCCTGTGTATCTGTTCATGTACCTTCAGTATACTGTTGTTCCAGGGTTGTGTATATACACATTTTACTTCTATCCCTTGAACCCTTGCCTTCCTGTGTCTTCATCACTCTTCTGCCAACCTCCCTCTTCTTATATATTGCCCTCCCCATCACCTACGTTAACCTGTAGTCCTGATATGACACTGTAGGTTAATGAGGTGGACTGCAAGGTCAGTTTGAACGACAAGGTCAGTGAGTGCCTCCAGTGCTGAATCAGTTTGTTGAAATACTTCAATTTGTATTCCTTCCATTCCAGGCACGTTGTTCTTTGCCAATGCCTTCAATGCACCTTGGATTTCTTCCTTCAGTATCATTGGCTCTTAATCATATGCTACCATTTCTTATTAGGTACAGTGACTGTGTATTCCGATGTTTTCTGAATCAGTCAATATTTGGCTCATGGTGATGGTGATAGAATCCTTCAGAACTGCAAGACAAGGCTTGAATTTTTTCTACAGTTCCCTTAGCTTGACAAATGCTGCATGTCTTCTTCCCTCTTGGTTTTCTAACTCCAGATCTTTGCACATTTTATTATATTTGACTTTATCTTCTTGAGCTGACCTTTGAAATTTTCTATCCAACTCTTTTACCTCATTTCTTCATTTGTTTTAGCATCTCTACACTGAAGCACAAGTTTCAGAGTCTCTTCTGAATACATTTTTCCTTCTTTTTTTTCTGAATACACTTTTCCTTCTTTATTTTCTTCTTAAGGAACTTTTGCTTTCATCCTGTATAATATTTTTTATGTCATCCCACAACTCTTCTGGTTTTCTGTCTTTTGTGTCTGATGTATCAAATCTATTATTCAGATGCTTTCTAAATTCAAGTGGAATATGTTCAAGGTTGTATTTTGGCTCTTGTGCACTTGTTTTACTTTTCTTCAGCTTCAGCCTAAGCTTGCATATGAGCAATTGAAAGTCTGTTCCACAGGCTGCCCTTGGCCTTGTTTTGGCTAATAATATGGAGCTTCTCCATCAACTCTTTCCACAAATGTAGTCAACTTGATTTCTGTGTATTCCATGTGGTGAAGTCCATGTGCATAATAGTCTTTCATGTTGTTTTAAAAAGGTATTTGCAATGAAGAAGTCATTGGTCTTGCAAAATTCTATCATGTAATATCCAGCAGTTTCTATCATCAAAGCCATATTTTCCAACTACCAATCCTTCCTCTTTTTTCCAACTTTTTCATTCCA
>NW_006408744.1:259777-261193 GCF_000296735.1 Chrysochloris asiatica | reverse complement strand
TTTTGTAACAAAAACAGGGGAGTGGTTAATCTTACAGTCCAGAAACAGAGGAAGGACCCTAGGACCATCAACGGAGAAGAGCACAAGCAGAATGTAGGACCTTATCCAGAGAAGAAAGGATGCCAAAGACAGAGGCAGAGATGGGGTTATGGAGAGGAGAGGGCGGCTGAGGACTCTAGATTCATGGTAAGAAAGGGACTAGGAGCTGGTGGCCAGGAGGCAGACTTGCAAAATGTGCCCTTTGGAGGTGTAAATTATTATATATGCTTGAGTGCTTGGTTTTTTTTGTGTGTGTGTTTTAAAGCTAAAGTGAATATAGAGAAATACTGTTAACTGACGGTTCATGGAGGGGATTATAATCATTGTAATGAAACAAGGTATTTGATTTGTTGAATGTACAACTGATGATCTGCCCTGTAAACTTTCACTCAATCCACAATAAAAACCTTAAAACAAAACAAAACAAATTTTAAAAGAATGTTGTGTATTAAAATTTCCTACTATTATTGTGGAGTTGTCTATTTCTTTTTTCAGTTATATTAGGGTTTGATTTATGTATTTTGAAGTTTTCATTAGGAGCATAGAAATTTATTATGGTTTTGTCATCTTGTTCAATTGACCCTTTAATCATGAGATAATGTCCTTCTGCTCTTATGCTGGGTTTTGCCTTAAAGTTTATTTTATCAGAGATTAGTGTTGCCACTTCTTATTGTTATTGATAGCTGTTAGCTTGATATATTTTTTTTCCATCCTTAGATTTAGTCTATTTTTGTCTTTTTGTGTTTCTTAGAGACAGCATATTGAAGGTCCTGTTTTCTTATCTGTTCTGATACTGTCTGCCTTAACTGGTACATTTAATCCATTGACATTCAGTGTAATTATCAATAGGTACAAATTGATTGCTATCATTTTGCTGTGTGTTGTTTTATAGTGTTGCTGCTCTCTTTTGCCCTTGTTTCATTTTATTTGTCCTTTTCTTGTCATTTTTTTCATTTCTGTTGTTTTAATGTTTGCTAAATCTTTGTGATTTTCTTCTTTTTTATTTTCTTGTGAAGGTGTGGTACTTTTCTTTGGTTTTTCCTTGTAACTTATTAATTTCTTCCCCAGTATAAAACAGTCTGTTTTATCTTTTTTTTTCTTAATTGTTTTATTGTGAATTATGTGATAGTTTACATGGGAGAACATTAATTTTACATTCATTCTATCGTACATTGCCTCATTGCCACGGTTACAATCCCCTCCATGCATCACCAACCAACCAAAGGGTATTCCCTGCAATCCTGTCCTCCGTACCCCCCAGGTCTTCAGCACACAGTCGCTCTCCCTCTCTGGATCTAAAGTCTCCGGCTGCTCCCTTGCTCCACGTCATCATCTCTGCCTCCATTTCAGGCATCACTGCTTCTCTGAGTAGGGTCC
>NW_006408744.1:257650-259187 GCF_000296735.1 Chrysochloris asiatica | reverse complement strand
ACTCTGGGCCCAAGAGTCCCAAGGTCTTGCCACACTGCTGGCCAACCAGGTCTTCACCCAGGTTCACAGAAGTCTATTGAACATTGTAGGGATTAGCTCGCCACTTCATTGCTGCTTTTCCCTCACTTATACTTATCAGTGATAAGCGTGGTCACCAATCATAGTGTATATTCCCATTGAGTCTTATTCTTGGGAGGGGGTTTGTCCTGAGGGAACCCAACCACTTGCCTTGATGTTTCCTGGGCAAGCAAGTTGCTTGTTCTTGTAGTAACAGTCAGTCTGTCTATATTGTTATATATTTTTCCTGTAGGTCTTTCTTTCAAGAAGTGTCTTCTGTTCTTCTAGCCACTCCATGCTGGTCTTCTTGTCCTTTCAAGTGGGAATTTCTCATCTCTGGAGATCTGGATGTGGTTCAGGCTTCCACCTATAGTCTTATGTATTGCAGAGGCTCCACAGGAAGCCTCCTTCATTAAGCATGTTGTAGCCCCATTTTAGGCGTTAGTCTGTTTTATCTTGAAATGTACTTTACTTCCTTGCCATTTGAAAATATGAATCTACATGACTTCCTCTTCTAGTTTTGTAGTTGACTTCATTATAAATTTATATCTCTAGTTCCTCATTTTCAGTGTTGTAGGTTTACTTTGTTGTTGCTGTTGTTGTTAAGTGCCGTTGAGTCGGTTCCAACCCATAGTGACCCGGTATAGGATTTCCAAGGAGTTGTTGGTGAGGTTGAACCACCGACCTTGTGGTTCAAATTAACTTTGCAGTCAAGCATTAACCCACAGAGCCACACCAGGACTTCAGGTTTCCTTTAGAACAATTATATTATCTGGTGGCTCCATATGATAAGCACTGGACTGAGAGCCATAAGTTCCTCAGTTCAAGACCACTAGCTGCTTCTCAGGAGAAAGATGAGTCTTTCTTCTCCCATTGTTGTTGTTAAGTGCCTTCAAGTTGGTTCCGACCCATAGCAACCCTGTACAGGGTTTCCAAGGCTGTAAATCTTTTTGGGAGCAGAACGCCTCATCTTTCTCCCGTGGAGCGGCTGGTAGTTTCGAACTGCTGGCCTTAAGGTTTGCAGCCTGATTCGTAACCACTACGCTACCAGTGCTCCTATGAAGATGTAAAATCTTAGAAACCCTATGCAGGGTTGCTATGAGTTGGAACTGATTTGATGGCAGCACTAAACAATAACATATCTGGACTGAGTTCTGGGTGGTGTTACTATGTTTATTAATTTCAGGTCGTTGTTTGCTGATATTGGTTCTCAGTCCAAGGGACTCCTTTATTTTTTGTGAAGTTGTTCTGATTTTTTATAAGTTCCTTTAGTTTCTGTTTACCTGAAAATGTTCTAATTTTCACATCATATTTGAGGGACAGTTTTACTGGGTATAGAATTCTTTGTTGGCAATTTTTTTTTTCTTCCAGCGTTTTGTATCTATCTTCCCATTGCCTTCTTTTTTCTTTTTTTATAATTAAATGTTTTTATTTTGCATTGAGTGAAAGTTTACAGGGCACATCATCAGCTTCACATTCA
>NW_006408744.1:238445-256950 GCF_000296735.1 Chrysochloris asiatica | reverse complement strand
CACTCAGTGTTCACTTTGAGAATTACTTATATCATAAATTTTAGCATGTAGCTGATGAATATCCACAGACAAGTGTATATTGTTCCACAACCTCCTAAAATGCTGTTGGATTAAGTTCCAATCAATTTCTGGGTTCCCATTGCCTTCTTGATTGCATAGTTTCTGCTGAGAAATCAGAGCTTAGTCTTATTGGTTCACCTTTGTAGGTAACTTTTCATTTTTCCTGAGCTGTTCTCAGATTTCTTTTTGTCTTTGATTTGGGAGTGTTTGATTATAATGTGTTTTGGTTATGTTCTTTTGGGGTCTATCCTATCATTTGGAGTTCATTCAGCATGTCTTCTCTTTCATGATGTTAGGAAAATTCTCTTCCAATAACTCCAGCAGGTTGTTTTTTTTTTGTTTGTTTGTCTCTTCCTTCTCTGAAATTAGTGACACATAGTAACCAGCAAAATGACTACCATATTGTCAACTCAGAACATATATTTATAGGTTTATCAATGACCTCTTCATGAGTGAAATCTTCTGACTCAGAGTAGCCTGTTCTATACTCAGGAGCTCTGGTGCTGTAGTGGTTAAGTACTGAGCTAATAACCAAAATGTTGGTGGTTCAAAATCACAAGTTGCTGCAAGGGGAATGATGTGGTAGTCTTCTTTCATAAATATTACAGCTTTGGAAACCTATGAAGCAGTTCTCGGTCCAACAGGGTTGCTCTGAGTCAGAATCGACTTAATCACAATGGGTTTGGTTGGGGGTTTGATCCTACAACTAAATAGTTTGGGAATGCAGTTGTATGATTGAGAAAGTGGTGGAAGAGAAGATGCCAGCCTCCTTCCCACTGTCCTACCACCTCCCTCCACTGTGCTCCCGTGGTGTGTTCTCTGACACAGTGTCCCACCAACACCACCACCGTAGAGTCTATCTTCAAGTTGTAAGCATCTGAAAGATTTTGCTGTGACTTGAGGAAAGATGTTTTGACTCTGAGTTAGAAACCAGTTTCATTTTGTCCAGTTGGGTTATAAACAGGATTGAACTAAATCACAATAAAGTATAAAGTCCTTTCCTGGCATTATTTCAGTATGCCCACCTAGCCCATACTGTTGCTCTCTCCACGTTTGGGTAGCAATCTTACAGAGGAGGCTTTAGTAGGTGGAAGTGGCCACTTCGTGGTTTTAGTGCATTTACTCCCATTTTTGGCTCTAGCATGTCTTGCATTATTTTTCTTTTAGCTAACTTCCTGAAAGCGAGACAAAAGAAATTCTCATTGTTTGGCATGTCTACAATGATTTGTCTTCTTTCTCAGAAGTTTGCAATATATATATTAGGGACCAAAAAAGAGAGAAAGAGAATAAAAACTAAAACTAAGAAGAAAAGTCTCAACTTGGCTCTGGAATGAATGCAGCATCCTTCAGAAACCACAGGATTGGCAGTTCAATCCACCAGCTGCTCTATGGGAGAAAGACAAACTGTCTGCTTCAAGAGGATTTACTGTCTGGGAAACCACATGGCGCAGGTGTACTCTGTCCCAAATCATCGCTATGAATTGGAATCAAATCTATGGCTGTAGGTTTGGGTTTCTTTGGTTAGAGACTGATGGTGTTCTGGAGTTGGCACCACTTAGAAAGACATTTCAGGAAATGCAGTGAGTTATTTAATGTCTCTTCTAGTCACAGTCTTTGTAATCTCTGATCAAATTACTTTTTCCTGAGGGATACGGGTAAGAGAAGGTGGAGAAAGAGGCTGATGGATTATATGATTCAGTTGTGAGTCATTGTTAACAAGGTTAATCGTGATTGGTCAATTTTACCATCCTGCTAGGTTTTAAATGAGCTATCTCAGCTGCTGGAGGGGAATCTCATCAAGGAAAAAGAGCCAGAAGGGGATCTGGTCCTTTGGACCCTAAAATCCCTACATGTTGAACCTCCTCTGTCCAGAGACAGAGCTGTGATACCAGAGGAGAGGCACAGGAGTAGCTTCCAGCCCACAGAACAGGTAAAGCTAAGTTCCTTTGGGCAAGAGACTAACTTGTGGAGTGGGATGCCTCCAGTCACTTAATTGGTGAGATCCACGGAGCTAGAGTTTAGTGCCCTTGGGCTAAGGCTTATGGTGAAGTAGGGTGTCCTTTGGGCATTTTTTTAGCAGCTTTAAAAGAGCTTTGTAACATTGCCCAAGCAGAGAGAGGCCTCCCTGTGGACACAGCTGAGAAGAGGCTGTCCTGATTGAAAGAACATTGCCGAGAGCACTTCCTGACCCTTCCTGTAACAAGCTCCGTAACTGTGTGTATACTGTCTGAGTGGCCACTGTAATGACTTGTCAAACCCAACTGAGTAGAGTGTACTGTGGGAGGAATGGTTGGTGTCATTTTTTACAGATCTGCATAGAAACACACCAACAAAACAAAATGCTTGCCCTAGGAAGAAAAGCAAAATGAACCTAAAGTATCTAATAGCACAAGGAAGTGGGTGTCTACTAGTACAAAGTAATTAGAAAAAGGAGACCATAGAAAAACTATTGCCGTGAGTGTTCAGAGATGTTGTCAAGAATCCTGCTTTACCTCTTTTAAACTGTTGTTGCTAAGTGGCATCGAGTTGGCTCCAACTTACAATGACCCTGTATGCAGTTTCTGAGAAGCATCTGGTGGGTTTTTACTGCTGACCTTGTGGTTGGCAGTCTGGTGCTGATCCTACAGTGCCACACCAGGCATCCTTTAAACTATTGACATACCTATATTTACAGTGTTTCCAAAATATTTTAAAAGATACATAAAATACATATTAAATTTTAGGTAAATCATGCCAATGTTTGCAAATAAAAACCTCTTTCCCAAAGAATTTAAGTCAGGTAACTTCTAGAAGACTATGCTCTCTGTAAGCTAGATGGAAGGTAGAGGCTTTACATGCCTTTGAGTGCCTTTATCATAATAAATTCTCATATTTTTAATTAAAATATCTAACTTTTTTCTTTAAAATTTTTTTTTAAATGTTTTCAAACAATCATAACATGCTGTTGTTGGGTGTTGGCCAGTTGGTTCCAACTCATAGTGATCCTGTGTATGACAAAACAAAACATTTCCCAGTCCTGACCATCTTCACAACTGTTGTTCTGTTTTGATACTGCCACCGTGTCAGTCCATCTTGTGAAAGTCTCTTTTTCACTGACCCTCCACTTTTCTAAGCATGATGTCCTTCTCCAGGGACTGGGCCTTCTTGTCAGTATGTCCAAAATGCAAGAGTTGAAGTGTCAACATTCTTGCTTCTAAGACTGTACTTCTTCCAAAACAGATTTGTTTGTTCTCCTGGCAGTCCATGGTACTTACTATATTCTTCACCAACACCATGATTCATATGCATTGATTCTTCTACATTTTTCTATAATCATTGTCTAACATTCACATGCATACAAGGTGACTTAAAATGCCATGACTTGGGTCAGGTGCACATTAGTCCTCAAACCGACATCTTTGTTCTTGAATGCTTTAAAGAAGTCTTTTGCAGCAGATTTGATTTCTTGGCTGCTGCTTCCATGGGCTTTGATTACGGATACAATCAAAATGCAGTGTTTGACAACTTCAGTCTTTATTGTGATGTTATTTGTTGGTCCATTTGTGGGGATTTTCTTTTTCTTTACATTGAGGTGTAATCCATACTGAAAGCTGTAGTCTTAAATCTTTATCAGTGAGTATTTAAAGTTCTTTACCCTTTCAGCAAGCAAGATTGTATCACCTTCATATCAGAGGTTGCTAATAAATCTTCCTCCAGTCCTGATGTCATATTATTCTTCATATAATCCACTTTCTCAGATTCTTATCTAAGTATACAGATTGAATAAGTATGGTGAAAGGATAGAACCTTGTACACACTCCTTTCCTGATTTTAAACCATTCAGCAGCCCCTTGTTCTGTTCTAGCAACTGATTCTTGGTCTATGTGTAGGTTCCTCATGAGTGCAATTAAGTGTTCTGGAAAATCCATTCTTTGTAAGGTTATCTATCCATAGTATCTCATGATCCACACTGTCAAATGCCTTTGTATAGTCAATAATGTGCAAGTAAACATCTTTCTGATATTCCCTGTTTTCAGTCAAGTTTCATGTGACAACAGCAATGATATCCCTCATTCTACATTCTTTTCTGACCCTGTGTTTTTCTATAAGTGTTTAGGTCTGTATGAGTCCTTGTATGCTTCTGTAGGATAGGCACTGGACTGGTAACTGCAAGGTTGACAGTTCAAACCTAGCAGCCATTCTCATAAACCTGTACAGAGTTGCTATGAGTTAAAACCAACTCGACAACAAAATGGAACAACATAACAAAGGGCTATATGGGAGCTCTGCTAGAAAAGAATAAAGATAGATTCTTTAAAGGTGGTGGGGGTAGTAATTTATGTTCCAGAAGAAGAAGCTCCAATCACAAATATGTAGGACTTGCTGAGGCTTAGAAGCAGGTGCTTAATATCTCTTGTGGGAAAGGCACAAATACATTTTCTTTTGTCTACCCAGCCCCATTCCTTTCTTTGTATTTATAGACAGAAAGCCCAGGATCTACAGCTTAGAAACAATAATAAGGATGATGTTTGCACAGCACCTTATTCCAAGCAGCTTGAAGCACTTGGCAGGCATTGTCTTGTTCATGCTGCTACAACACCGGTGAAGGAGGAATTTGTGAGCTGGCAAGTGGTGAGGGGCTCTTTTATACCGCCCAGCTGAGCAGCATTTTGTCTTATTTTTGGCCACATCTTGTACATCTGTCACAAGATGAAACTCCTATAGCTACCATTCAATTCCCCTTGAGCAATTAAAGAGAAAACTCCAAAGAAACTTTTGATAAAATATCTGGGAAAGCAGCTCAAATGCTTCATTCAGTTCAGTGAAAGGACACTGGGCGACAGCCAGTTGCATTTTATGCAGGGAGCTCAGCACCACGGTGTAAGGAGGAATAGTCACATCCTACCACCACCACCACCCCCCCCCGCCCCAGGAATAGAGCTCTGGTAGCGTAGTGGTTACGAATCGAGCTGCGAACAGCAAGGTCAGCTGTTCAAAACTACCAGCTGCTCCACGGGAGAAAGATGAGGCTTTCTGCTCCTGTAAAGATTTACAGCCTCAGAAACCCTGTACAGGGTCACTATGGGTTGGAACCGACTCGATGGCACTTAACAACAACAACAACAACCCTCCAGGAACTTCTAGTCATAACGCCGTGTGTTCTTCCACGCATCTTTTTGAAAAACAAACTTCCAGAATGTTGCTGTTGTTGTTAGATGCCGTCCAGTTGGTACTAACTCATAACTTCTTTATGCAAAATAGAACAAAACACTGCCCAGTCCTGCAGCAACCTCATAATCATTGCTATGCTTAAACCTATGCCGCTGCCACTGTGCCAGTCCATTTTGTTGGTGATCTTATACTTTTTACTGACCCACAACTTTACCAGCATGATGTCCTTCTCCGGACTGGTCCCTCCTGATAATATGTCTGAAGGATGAAAGACAACGTTCTAAGGAAAATCTGGCTGTACTTCGTCCAACAGATTTGTTCATTCTTTTGGCAGTCCATGGTTCTTTGAATATTATCCTCCAACACCACAACTCAAATGCATCAATTCTACTGTCTTCCTTATTCACTGTTTAACTTTAACATGCATATGAGGCTATTGAAAATGCCATGACTTGAGTCAGATGCACATTAGTCCTCAAACTGATACCTTTGCTCTTGAACATTTTAAAGAGATCTTGCACAGTGATTTGCCTAGTACAATAAGTCATTTGGTTTCTTGACTGCTGCTTCCATGAGTGTTGATGGTTGATTGAGGAAAACAAAGTCTTTGGCAACTTCATTTTTTTCTACATTTATCTTGATGTTATTTACTGATCCAGTGGTGAGGATTTTTGTTTTCTTTACCTTGAGGTGCAACCCACACAAAGGCTGCACTCTTTGATCTTCATCAGTAAGTATTCTAAGTCCTCTTCACTTTCAGCAATCAAGGTTGTATCAACTGTATATCGTAGGTTGTTAATGAGTCTTCCTCCAATCCTGATGCCATGTTTTTCTTCATATAACCCAGCTTCTCAGATTATTTGCTCAGCATACAGATTGAATAAGTAAGGTGAAAGAATACAACCCTGGCAGACACCTTTCCTAATTTTAAACCATTCAGTGTTCCTTTGTTCTGTTCAAACTGCCCCTAGGTCTATGTACAAGTTCTTCGTTTTCCACGATGTTGGCCATAGCTTGTCAGAATTCACACAATCAAAAGCCTTTGCACAGTCAATAAAGGACTGGTAAACATCTTTCTGGTATTCTCTGCTTTCAGCCAAGATCCATCTGATATCAGCAATGAGATCCCTCATTCAGTGTCTTCATCTGAACCTCTATCATCTCCTTGTCAATGCACTGTTACAGGTATTTTTGAATTATCTTTAGCAAAATTTTACTTCTATGTGATATTAATGATATTGTCCAATAATTTCCACATTCCATTGGACCACCTTTCTTTGGAAGGGGCACAAATATAGATCTCTTCCAATCAATTGGCCAGGTAGCTGTCTTCCAAATTTCTTGGCCTACATAAGTGAATGCATCCAGTGCTGCATCAGTTTGCTGAAAGATTTCAATTTGTAGTCCATCAATTTCCAGTGTCTTGTTCTTTGCCAATGCCTTAAATGCACATTGGACTTCTTATTTCAGAATTATTGGTTCTTGATCATATGCTCCTTCTTGAAATGGATGAACTTCAACCATTTCTTTTTGATACTGTGACTCTGTGGATTCCTTTCATCTTTTTTAAATACTTTCTGTATCACTCAGCAGTTTGCACATAGAATCCTTTTTTAAATTTTTATTACAAGTCAAGGCTTGAATTTTTTCTTCAGTTCCCTCACCTTGAGAAATGCTGAGCATGTTCTTCCCTTTTTTGTTTTCTAACTCCAGGTCTTAGCACATTTCGTTATAATATTTGACTTTGTCTTCTTGAGCTGACATTTGAAATTTTCTTTTTAGCTCTTTTACCTCCTCATTTCTTCCATATGCTTTAGCATCTCTATGCTGGAGAGCAAGTTTCAGAGTCTCTTCTGACATCCATTTTTCTTTTTCTTCTTTCTTGTCTTCTTAATGATCTTTTGCTTTTTTCCTGTATACCATCACCAACAACAATGTTCTTGATGTCATCCCACAACTCTTCTGCTTTTCAGTCTTTAGAGTCTAATGCAGCAAATCTATTTTGAAATGATCTCTAAATTCAGGTGAGATATGTTTAAGGTCATATTTTGGCTATCATGAGCCTGTTTTAATTTTCTTCAGCTTCATACTAAACTTGCATATGAGTAATTGATCTGTTCCACAATGTACCCTTGACCTTGTTTTGGTTCATGATATGGAGCTTTTCCACTCTCTTTCCACAGGTGTAGTCAATTTGATTTCTGTGTATTCCATCTCATGAGGTTGTTTAAGAAAGGTATTTGCAATGAATAAGTCATTTTTCTTGCAAAATTCTATCTCTGATGCAATCTCCAGCATCACTTCTATCACCAAGGCCATATTTTCCAACTACTGATCCTTCTTTGTTTCCAACCTTTGCATTCCAATCACCAGTAATTACCAATGCATCTTGGCTGCATGTTTAATCAATTTCATACTGAAGAATTTTGTAGAATTCTTCAATTTCATCATCACTGGCTTTAGTGGTTGGTGAGAAAAATTGAATAATGGTTGTCTTAATTGGTCTTCCCTGTAGATGTATTGATATTATCCTATTATAGACAGTGTTGTACTTCAAGATAGATCTTGCGACGTTCTTTTTGATGATGAATGCAACACCATTCCTCTTCAATTTGTCATTTCTGGCATAGTAAGCAATGTGATTGTCAATTCAAAATAGCCAGTACCAGTCCATTTCAGTTCACTGATGCCTAAGAGATTGATGTTTATGCGTTCCATTTCTTTTTTGACAATTTCCAATTTTCCTAGATTCATACTTGGTACATTCCATGTTCTGATTATTAGCAGATGTTTACAGCTGTTTCTCTTAATTTTGAGTTGCCCCAACAGCAAATGAAGATCCTGAAGGCTTTACTCCATTTGCATCATCATGGTCAGCTCTACGTTGTGGAGGCAGCCCTTCCCAAGTCATATTGAGTGTCTTCCAACCCGCGGGGCTCACCTTCTAGCACTGTATTTGACAATATTCTGGTGCTCTTCATCATATTTCAGTGTTCAGTAATCTGGTGCTATCTGACAATTTTCCATTGGTATTCATAAGGTTTTCAGTGACTAAATGTTCAGAAGTAGTCTATCCTTCTTCCTAGTGTGTCTTCATCTAGAAGCTGAGCTCAGACCTGTCCACTTTGAGTGACACTGCTCGTATTGAAAATACTAGTGGCATAGCTTCTAGAATCACAACAACACATAGTCCCCACAGTACGACAAACTGACAAGCTTGTCCAGAATGATTTAGAATTTCTATTTGTACTCTGTAATGTGTTGATATTGACTTCAGCTGTAAATGAATAATAATTTTTGGTTATTTATTTTAGTATTTTGTCTAGGATTTTAAAGTGGTTTTGATAATCCTGGTCATAAATAGTAAATTAATTAGCATATTCATTCTGACTTTATAGATGGACAAGTGTTGGAGTAAGATTTAGGTCAGGAGATTCAGAATAAAATTTGGACTTCATTACTAATTTGAATTATGATGTCAAACAGACCACTTCCTCTTTCTGGACCTAGATTTTCTCCCTTAGGAGAATTTGACTGCTAACACAAGGTTGTCAGTTATTGGTGGTACTGCACTATTCCTAGGCCCATGTCCCACTGAAGTATTTAGAAATATGGGAGGGTTTTTAGTTGTTCCTAAAAACTACTAGTAAGGACTAGGTAGGACCTGGGCTGCTATTTGTCTTGCACATGAATTTCACAAGAAAATAATCTCTGCTTGAAATGCCACCCCAGGTGATCATTTATCCTGGTAAGTGACCATTAACATCCTTCCCAGTCTGGTAGTCTATAAAGAGCAGTCTCTAAACATCTATCCTCAAAGAGATTAAATTCTACAAGAATAAATCAAAATGTTTTGCTACAAAATCACAGAAAACTTTATTAAACAAAAATATCCAAATGTGAAGCTATTGTTTCTCTACATTTCTTCCATCTAGGTCTACACACTAATGAAAGTGTTATTTCCATCACTCTAATTCTTCCCTGAAGAATTCTGCTGTCCTCTAGTTACACCACACCAAAACAGCAGTTTGGGTGTCCTCAAGGGATTCAAATTGTATTCCTTTACAATGTTCTTTGAGATTTGGGAACAAGAAGTCTGAAGGGGCAAGATCAGGGCTATAAGGTAGAGGGAGTAAGGTTTTTCAGTGAAATTCTCCTAGGACAACTCTTGCTACCCTCAAAGAATGAGCACGTGCATTGTCATATGGGGGGAAAAAAATTTCTCAGCACAACTTTCCTATCCTTTTACTCACCAATGCAGTTTTCAATATCCTTAAAACTTCCTAATAAACCCCCATGATCATCATGTGCTGCTTTAGAAAATCTATCAAGACTACCCTTGGGAATCCCAAAAAACAGTTGTCATAATCTTCTGAGCTGATCTCTCCACCTTGAATTTAACTGGCCCAGCAGACTCCCCTCAGAAGCCACTGTTTCTATTGAACCTGCTTTTTTTTTTTTTTTTTCCAAAGGTATTCTGGTGTGGCGCTGTGGGTTAATGTATCAGACTGCAAAGCCATTTGAACTGAAAGGTTGGCAGTTCAAGCTCACCAGCGGCTCCTCGGAAACCCTATACAGTGTCACTATGGGTTATAATTGACTCAACCGCACTTAACAACAACAACAAGAAGATTAAGATAATTGTTTCACTGAGAGAACTTGTCTGCAGCCATCTACTGATAACAGGTATGTTTAACATATTTAATTTGAAATAAACCCATGCATATATGAATTTGAACCCTAGAAGCAATACCTTTTGACATGCCCTCCTTAGAATTGCAGCTGTAGGCCTTCGTATTTTCAATGTTATGTTCATAAGTAGCATGTCCCATGCTTAGTTAGGATGATGACATTTCAGAGCCAAAAGCAAACAGAGAGAATTTAGATTTATTAGATATTTGCATGTTTGTTTGTTTGTTTGTTTGTTTAGGAAATCCAGCTCTTGTTTGGGACAGGCACCATTTTCTCACTTGCCTTCACTTTAGGTTCCACAAAAGAATCAAATATTTATAATCTGTCATCTTGTGTTACATGTTCGCCAGCCCAAGATAGAGTCTGATAAAAGTAAGTGGGTCCCAGATATAAGTGGAGCCTTACTAGCAAGCAACTTGAGTTGTTCTCAGAAGTCAACAGCTAGAGAAACCAATTAAGACAGGTCTAATATGTTCCATTTTGCTGAACTCCTCATCTTTTGGATATCTGGACTTCCAGGTGGACTTTGAGGGCTATCTTGTACTGTGTACTGTACTTTAATCCTTTCTTTAGTAAATTATTTTTTGTAATACACTAAGTGGAAGAAAAGTTTTTGCTGTATATCTTTTCTACAGATTTACTCTTTTAAGACATAGAGAATTACTTCTAAAATTCCCAATTAACTTTATATTGTTCTCAAAGACTCAGCCTCAAATGTTCCTCATTCCAAGGAACAAAGAAGTCAAGCCCCAAAGACCAAGTAATTATTTTTCCAGTATTCTAGTAGCTTCTACTGCCTGAATGAACAGAAGAAAGAAATTTTCCCAAAACTTTTCCAAAATAGCACACAAAGCAGAGTTAAGTCCATTTATTCAACCAGAAATATATATTAATTTATACCCTGGGAGGTAAGTAAAAACAGATTGAGTACTTCTCTTAGTTTCTAAAAGTCTTTGTCTTTAATTAAAAATAAAAACTAAAGCTAGATGGATGGTATTTTGGCATCCAACCAAGTCTTATTTCTGGTACAACTATACAAACTAAAACACACTCATGGCAAATCTTGCACATTTTTATGTGAATGTTTATTTATACTCATCTATCTTGGCTCCACATCATAATATCGTGTTCCCTGTCAAGTATCTGTGGATGTTGATGTTTCCCTCTCTGTCTGTAAATCCATTCTAAGTGCTTGGTAGTGTGTCTAGATGGAGGATCCCAAAGAATGGCCCAGCCATTAGACAAGGGGATTATGGTCAAAATCCACCAGTACCTCTAGGGGGTAAGCTCATAAACTGTGCTGAGTGGGCCATTACCAGACTAAGGAGATCCCAAAGCTGGTTTGGTTAGGCCTTGGATAAAAATAGACTTCCCAGGGGCCATGAGATGTCACAGATAAAACATATTTTGAAGGCAGAAGACCTGCCATTTCTTATTTTGTAACATAGGGTTGCTATGAGTCAGAACCGACTTGACAGCACTTACCAACAACAAAAACCAAATCAGGCAAATCCCTTAAATTCTGTGAGCCCCAACTTGAGCCTGGATGATGCTAGCAGTTGCCAATCAGCTGCTAACCTAAAGGTTGGCACGTCTAATCCACAGATTGGCTCCATAGAAAAAACTGCTTCCATAAAGAAAACTCCATGACACACTTCTACTCTGTAACACATGGGTTGAGAGCTAACAATGACCATCCATAACTTACCAAAACCCACTGCTGTCAAGTTGATCATAACTTATAGGGACCCTGTATGGGGTTTCTGAGTGTACAAATCTTTATGGGAGCAGAGAACCTCATCTTCCTGCTGGTGAGTTTGAACTTCTGACCTGCAGTTAGCAGTCCAATGTTTATCCTACAACATAAAGAGGAAGCAAACCATCATGCCTACGGCTGTTGAGTGAGTTGCAACTCATAGCAACATCATGTGTGTAGAGCAGAACTGCTCCTTGGTTTCCAAGGCTGTGATTTTCATGGAAGCAGACTGTTTCATCTTTCTTCTACAGAGTGGCTGGTGGGTTCAAACCACTTACTTTTCAGTTAGCAGTCCAACACTTAACCCACTGTGCCACCAAGGCCCCTTATACAGAGAAAGGCACTTAGAAAGCTGCAAACCCACAAATCATTGCTCATTGTTGAGGTGAGTTGACTAGACTTCAGGAACCAGGACCAACTTTGGGGTTTCACTATCTGAGACTTTCTGGAGGTTTTAGTCAAGAATGAGAAGTGAGCGTAAGGTAGGGGTCCCCAAGACAGTTCATGTGAGGTGGTCCCAGAGGTAGATCAACCCAGGCAGCTATCAAGAATGAAATTAAAATCAGTTATCCTGAAAGAAGGAAATTAGTGGTATTTTAGGGAATTAAGTTGGGGACTTAAAATAGATGGAAGGTCCCTAGTTGGCACAAATCCTTTGAGTTCAATTGATAACCTAAAAGTTGTGGTTTGAACCCACATAACACTGAAGAAAAGACTGAAAATCTGCTTCCATTACAATTGCAATCAAGAAAACCGTATGGAGCAGTTCTACTGTATAACACATGGGGTCACCATGCGTGGAAATGTAATCACAACAACACAACTAGATTGATGTGAATCCCAGTCTAGAAAGGCAATCACAGAAAGGAAGTAAGGGGAAGGAAGTGTGAAGTGAGTGCAGAGTTGGCAGAAATAGCTCAAAGCCTGCTTTAGGGCAATGAGTCCTGGTGGTGCAGTGGGTTAAGTGTTGGACTACTAACTACAAGGTTGGCTGTTCAAACCCACTAGCCAGTCCCCAGGAGAAAAATGAGGCTGTCAGCTCCTAAAAAGATTTACAGCCTTGGAAACTGCAAAAGTTGGTAAAAGAAGCAGTTCTGCCTTATCCTACAGAGTCACTGTGAGTCAGAATTAACTCGAAGGCAGTGAGATAGTGGTGGGTTGCCATCTCTGAATACCTACCATTTCATTCTTCCAATGTAAAATGTGATGTCAAGCCTTTCTAATTCTTGCTCAGTTATTACCTCCTAAAATAATTTTTTTAATGATGTTTTTCTCACACATTTTTGGCCTAATATCTAAAATGTTTTTTCATATTTAAATAATTATCATTTCTGCTCAATTGGAAATTTTGAGCATTTAAAAATAAAACTTTTATATGACTTTAAAAAATGTTTCCAGTGGGATCTAAATAAAATAGCAATTTGAAATGCACCATAATTTGTTTTAAATAATGTGGTTGTTGTTGTTAAGTGCCATTAAGTCATTTCCAACCCATAGCGACCCTGTATAGGTTTCCAAAGAGCAGCTGGTAAGCTTGAACCACCAACCTTGCAGTTCAAACAGCTATGCAGTCTGGTGGTGTTAACCCACAGTGCCACACCAGGACTCCTTTAAATAACTTTAGTCAAAAACAAACTGTTCTTTAATGGGAAAAATGTTTACAAATGTACTCTTTAATTTTGTATTCCCATTCCATTTTCCCCTCACAATTTTGTCTTAATGTAATATATTTTATATCTGAAGTTATTTTATTGATTATTCCATAATAATTATCTGTAATAAAAATGTACATATAAATGGAAATTAATTTTCAGTATTTCCTATGACCATGCAGCGCTGTTGTACCATGGAGTCGGTTCTGACTCATAGTGACCCTGCACAGGGTTTCCAAGGCTGTAAATGTTTACGGGAGCAGAAAGCCTCATCTTTCTCCCATGGAACCACTGGCAGTTTCGAACTGCTGATCTTGAGGTTGGCAGCCCAATTCGTAACCACTACGCTACCAAAAATGTCCTTGCACTGAGTTACCATTATGTTGCTGTAGTTGTTAAGTGTCATCAAGTCGGTTCCGACCCATAGCGACCCTGGATAGGGTTTCTGAGGAGTGGCTGGTGAGCTTGAACTACCAACCTTGCAGTTCAAATAGCTTTGCAGTCTGGCGCATTAACCCACAGCACCACACCAGGACTCCCAAGACTTACCATTATAGGTATTATTAACTCACATTTTAGCAAAAGAATATAAATATATTATCATTTTTATAAATAATTATTAAACATAGAAAGTATTTCACTAGAAATGATCTTCAACTGACTTGTTAAAATAGACAGTTCTTCATCAATTTTACAAATGATTGTTACTAATGTAATTGTAAGCACGTTCTTTATATAAATAAATAGAAGAGTATGAAAGGAATTTTATCAAAACAATGTCATATACTTGGGCTCCTTCTGAGATGGTGATTTAGCAGCAGAAACAGCTTTCAGTGACCTAATTCTCCGACAGCTCAACGGGGTCTTCCCTCAGTTTTCATGAAAGCAAGAATTAGAAACCATCTGAACTGCGTGTATTAAATAAATCGTTAAATCATTTATTATACAACTGATAGAACCATTTACTTTCTCAAAAGCAACATTTTGTCTGGCACCCAGAGATCTGTCCACCATGGTACAAAGCCCATAGCAAGATGAGGCAGGGTAAGGCACACACTTGCTTTTATGAAGTGGCTGTTATGAAAGAGGTCCTGGTATGGTCCTGTGGGTTAAATGCACCGGACCACACGGTCGGTTTGAACAATAAGGCCGGTGGTTCAAATTCACCTGCTGCTTCTTGGAAACCCTCTACAGAGTTGGAACAAACTTGATGGCACTAAACAACAGCAAATTATGAAAGGGAAGTCCCTGGTGGTGCAGACAGCTAACACCCTTTGCCCAAAAAGTAGAAGATTCAAGTCTATGCAGAAATAATGTTGAAGAAAATCCTGGTGATCTACTTCAGAAAGATGTTGCTGTTGTTGTTGCTATGTGCAGTTGATTCAAGTCTGATTCATAGCAAACATGTAGGACAGATTAGAACTTCCCCGTATAGTCCCCTAGACTTTGATCTTTACAGAAGTAAATCCACAGGTCTTACAGGCCATTGAACATTCTATGGAGCAAGGAATGCCTTTTAAGATGGCCCCTTAGGCAGACACTCTGAACTGCCCCTTTACAACAAAGACCTGAGAAACCAAATGAAAGCAATACAGATGATAATCCTGGAACCTAAAGCATCAAATGACAAGATCAGGAATTAGATAAAGCACCTATTAGAAGAAAAAACAGAATGAAGGCGTCCTGCCAACCTGCTTGGCACAACATGGCTATCTTGAGACAAAGCAAGCAGCATTCCAAGGTGAGAAGCATAGAAAGGCAACATCATGGAATCCCCAATAGGACAAAAACAGTGTAGACAAATCGTGAGAGAAGCAAGGTGAACAGAATGTGAACTAGACTTAAGGAAGTACAGAACAGCAGGCAAGAACTCCAGGAACACACCCAGAGACTAGTGACCAGAGGAGGACACTCTCACTCCTCTTTCCACCTTCCTGGTCACCAGAGATGTGACTCCACCACCTGCTTACCTGGCAACCGGTGGCTCATTCACCCCCTGCTACCTCTTCCTCCAAAGTCCACGGTGAGTCCCTATTCTGCTGGATACTTGACTGGTGGCACTTGTTCCCAGACCACCTTCCCTGCAGCCCTCAATACTCTATTCTCCCTGTGGCCAGCAGCACATACTTCCACAGATCACATGTCAGACCACCACCTCCACCACTCATGTGACAGACAGTGTCTGCTTGTGCCCACCATTGGTTCACTCCCCTAGTGATCAGAGGCATGCACACCTGTGGATTGTATACTGTGCACCCACCATCTCTGCAGTTGGTAGTGTGTGCTTGTATCCACCACCACCTCACTTCCCTGGCAACCAGGGATGTACGCTCTCATGGCTTGTGCATCATGCACCATTCCCCAGCCCCATCACTGTGTCAGTTGGTGGGATGTTGTCCCACCCACCACTGCCCAGATGGCCAGTGGCACACGATGTACGCTCTCATGGCTTGTGCATCATGCACCATTCCCCAGCCCCATCACTGTGTCAGTTGGTGGGATGTTGTCCCACCCACCACTGCCCAGATGGCCAGTGGCACACACTCCCACACCACCAGGTCAATGACTAGCAGCATGTACACCCCCACCTACTAGATGATCCACAGCATGCTACCACACTGCCACTAGAGACTAGACTCACTCTTGTCTTACCTGCTCAGCCCAACTGCCCTGCACCCCCTCAACTGGTGGCACATGCTCTTGTGCTACCCATCTGGTGACTGGAAGCACAAGTCCCCTCTGCCCACCACCCTCTGGCCATGGGTGGTGTAAGCCCCCATGCCAAACATACAGAGATTAGAGATCCATGCACTCTTACCCCGACCATCTGGCAAGTGGCCAAGTGTGGCCACAGAGCCTGTAGCCTGAAAACTGGTGAAAGTGTGCCCTGCACCCATGCCTGGTATCTGGACTCCCAAGCACATTACCTCAGAAGCAACACCTAACGCATCCTGGCATGTGCTGCCTGCATTTCTGCCTAGTGATGAGCAGGAGTTCCTAGTGCTTTCATCTAACATCCACCTGGCTGAAACATCATACAGTCCACACCCAGACAGTCCCAGTAGGCTGGATGAAACCCCTTCATCTCTATTGGCTCACCAATTCGCACAAAAACAGAGGTCCTACCATATGCATTTGGGAGGTACTTCCTCGCAGTGGCCTGACCTCCACTGCATGCACTCACTGCTGTGAACATTCCACACCACCAAATGAACTCCCAATGGAGTACACCTGCCTGCCTGCCCAAAACAAAGCAAAACAGAAAACAAGGTGAAGGAAACAAACATACAAATAAAATAACACCTTAATAGCTCAGAGACAGCAGGCAATAGTCAACCATATTAAGGAGTGGGACAAGATGACTCAAGCAAGTGATCAAAACAAAGGAACTGAAACCCTTTCTGAGGAAGAAGTGATCATAGGAATTCAATAAGGAATACCTGGTAAGGAATTCGACAGACTTATATAAAGGATCCTCAAAGAGATCAGGAAAAAATAGAGAAACGTTTAAGGAAAATGCAGATATACACTAGAAAATTTCAGAAAAACCGTGCTAGAATAAAATGACAAAATAAACATAATTAAAAATCATACAAAAGCAGCAACTAGAAATTTATAAAATTGAAAATACATAACTCAATGAAAAGACATAGGAGTAGAATTGAAGCAATGGAAGTTAGAATCAACAAAATAAAGAACAAATCTCTTGCTATTAATTTGTTTAAAGAACAGTATCAAAAAAATTTTTCAAAGAATGAAGAAAGCCTAAGAATTATGAGGATATTATCAAGAGGAATAAACTGATCATGACTGGAATTCCAGAACAGGAGGACACACAAAGAAGAAATGCACAGAAGGAATTATCAAACATTTGCTGGCAGAAAATTTCCCTCATATCATGAAAGATAAAAACGTTTTCTACTCAAGAAGCTCAAAGAATGCCATACAGCAAAGATCCCAAAAGAAAGTCACCAAAAGCAAAGACAAACATATTTAAGAGCAGCTTGGGAAAAACACAATATCACATACAAAGAAGTACCAATAAGACTAAAATCTGATGTCTTGGCAGAAACCATGCCAGAAAGAAGACAATGGGATAGCATATATAAAACCTTGAGAGAGAAAAAAGAATTGCCAACCAAGAATCATATATCTAGCAACATTTTTTTTTCAAATATGGCAAAATTAGGACATTCCCAAACAAACCGATATTAAGGGAATTTGTAAAAACTAGGCCAAACTTACAAGAAATATTAAAAGAAGTCCTGGTATGGCACTGTAGGATAAGCACTAGACTTCTAACTGGAAGGCCAGTGGTTCAAATTTACCAGTGCTCTTTGGAAATCCTATCCAGGGTAGATATAAGTTGGAGCCAACTTGACAGCACTCAACAACAATCACCTTTGGACAGAGAGCCAATGACCTTAAACGACAACCAGAGATCAAGTATTGAAACAAGTATGTCACAAAACATTTTATGTGTAAACTAGTGATTGGTAAACTCATTTGCTATGTAAACTTTTTTGTAAAGCACAATAAAATGTTGTCATTGTTGATTTAAATAAGGAAAATAAAATCCTAGGGAGTACAACTTTACTCTACAAACATGGGTCACCATGAGTTGGAATCATCTCTGCAGCAACTGGTTGTATTATGAAAGGGGGATGAACAAGGAGAACCTCCATTTCAATGGAATGGTTGGCTCTCGACAGTTCTCAGCAGTACAGTTTTAGGAAGGCAAATATACTGAAGGTGAGGAACAAGAAAGCTATTGTTAAAACACCATTCATGTCATGGAGAGATAGAGCAGCTGAGGACTCTAAACTCAGGGAAAGAGAAAGGCTGTGTGCTGGGGACCAGGAGGCAGGTTTGCAGAATGTGCCCTTTGGTTGTTTAAATGATTATATAGTCCTGAGTATTTTTGTGTACATCCCCCCCACCACCAAAAACAAAACAAAACAAAGCGAATAGAAGCAAATACTGTTGAATGATGATGCATGGAGGAGATTATCAACATCACAATGAAACGATGAGTGTAAAACCAATGTTCCCCCATGTAAACTATCAATCAATTCACAATAAAAACTTAAACACTAAAAGGGGTTCTACAGCTTGCCCAGTGAAACAGGTCTCATGCAAAGCCTTTACAGAGTATTGGACCTTAGGTGGAATCCTGAGTCCCATCCACAACCTT
>NW_006408744.1:229473-236464 GCF_000296735.1 Chrysochloris asiatica | reverse complement strand
GTGAGGTTGGCCCAGGATCGGGCAGTGTTTTGTTCTGCTGTGCATAAGGTTGCTATAAGTTGGTACCTACTCAGTGGCACCTAACAACAAACCATTCAGTATTCCCTCGTTCTGTTCTAACGACAGGTTCCTCATGAACACAGTTAAGTTTTCTGGAATTCCCATTCTTTGCAATATTACCCATAGTTTGTTATGATTCACAGAGACAAATGCTTTTGTCAACAAAGTAAATATCTTTCTGGTATTGTCTGCTTTCAGTCATGATCCATCTGATGTCAGCAGTGATATCCTTCCTTCTATGTCCTCTTCTGAATCCAGCTTGAATTTCTGACAGTTCCCTGTGGATTGACTGCTGCAGCCGTTTTTGAATTATCTTCAGCAAAAATTTACTTATGTGTGATGTTAAGGATATTGTTAAATGATTTCTACATTCTGTTATGTCTTTGGAATGGGAACAAATATAGATCTATTCCACTTGGTTGTCCAGGTAGCTTCCTTCCAGATTTCTTGGCATAAATGAGTGAACACCTCTAGAACTACATCTGTTTATTGAAACATTTTCATTTACATTGTCAATTCCTCGATCTTGTTTTTCACCAATGCCTTCAGTGCACCTTGGACCTCTTCCTTCTGTACTATTGGTTCTTGATCATGTACTGCCTCGTGAAATGGTTGACCATTTGTTTTTGGTACAGTGACTCTGTATTCCTTCTATCTTCTTTTGATTCTTCCTGCATCTTTCAATAGTTTGTTCATGGTGGTGGTGGTGGTGAGCCATCAAGTCCATTCTGATTCATGGTGACCCTGTACAGGGCTTCCTATGCTATAAAAAAAGATGTGTAGAAAGCCATGCAGTGGCTGGTGGATTTGAACTGCTGCCCTTTGTGGTTAGCAGGCCAATTCATAACCCTTATTGTACAGGAAAGAAGCACTGGTAGCGTAGTGGTTACAAATTGTGCTGCGAACCTCACGGTCAGCAGTTCGAAACTACCAGCTGTTCTGCAGAAGAAAGATGAGGCTTTCTGCTCCCGTAAAGATTTATAGTCTTAGAAACCCTGTACAGGGTCGCTATGAGTCAGAACCAACTCCACGGCACATAACAACAACAACAACATTGTACAGGAACAAGATTCAAATCACCTGACTTGGGTTTGGCTTTGGACATCTTAAGCGTCTGATTTTTCTAGCCCATTAATGATACACAAAAATAAATCCCAGGAGTCCCTGGGTGTTGCACATGGTTAAGTGTTTACCTACTAACAAAAATGTTGGCAGTTCAAGTCCACCCACAGATGCCTTAGAAGAGAGGCCTGGCGACCAACTTCTGAAAAATCAAACATTGAAATCTTATGGAGCACAGTTCTACTCTAACAGATTTGGGGACATCGTGAGTCAGAATCAACGTGAAGGCAACTGGAAATCCTTTTCCCTTGTTCACCAGGAAGACTGAAAGATAGAAATTAGAAGTAGTCAATATTCTATGCACAAGTCATTAACACTGATGAGAATGGAGATCCAATTAAACTCTCCAGTCCTGACTGGAGCTCAAATCCACTAATTCACACAAATCCACTAATACCTGCTGGAAAGATACTAGGGAAGAGAGTTGGTAGAGCATGTTTTTTCTTGGAATACAGGAAGTATGAAGCTTTCCTGATTTGTATTAGCTTTAGTCACCTATTCAGAGCAATCAAGTTGGATTGAGCCAAAAGCTAAGGACATGAATGACAGACTGTTTCAACCAGAAGCTGCCCTTTGGAAACATCTGCGCCCACCTGTGAAGCCAAAAATCACAAATGAGATAAGGGATCAAAACTAGTTTTTCATTTTAAAACCACTTGAAATTGCTTGGAGAATTAAAAAAAAAACACACAAAGGCATCAGAAATTAAAATGGCTTGCCTGCAATTTAAGGGGGAGTTTGGCAATACAACCTCAAAAAGAGCTCTTAGCACCCTGGGTCTCAGACTCTAGACTTAAGGCTCAAGAGAGTCCCCCAGAAGAGGCCCCAGATAGACAAGATGCAGCAAGACCATCAGGTGAATGTTCGTCCTGAGGGGAAATGAAGAGCTTTCTAGAGCCTCAATCAACATCTGTCTCCTGATTAAAGGCTCTCCATCCCGGATGGGATGATGTGCAGGCAGGCAAGGGTTGTTCAGCTGTTGTTCAGCGAGGAAGTGACTTCCACCTCCTTTTTGGAGAGCTGATGAATCTAATTCTGATTCAATTTATCCCAGGTGTGAAGAACAGCTGTAGTCAATTTTCAGGGTGTCTGTTTCCAAGAAGAAGAAAAGATTTTTTTTCCCTCTCTGTTGGCTCTATCAGGGAGTCTCAGAGGGTTGGGAGAAGCACTGAATAACAAGTGTTGCTCAAGGACACTTGCTGATCCAAACCCCCAGTGTCATCATTCTTGACTCTATTGGAGAGGCCCCTGCAACTCTGACAAGTGGAAAAGTGAGCTGAGCACAGGTGTTCACCTGAGTTTGAGGTGGCTGGAGAGAGTCCTTTACCATTGCGACGTCCACTGTGTGAGTTTGGAGGTTTCTGTTTTCAGTGTCGTTAGTTCTGTGACCATGGCCTTGATGATTAATGAAGGTCTTATTTTCACATGACAAAGAGCAGAGCTGGTGCAACCATGGTTTCTGGAGCTCTGCACTGTTGGAAATCTACATTTTCTCCCTGGTTTGGCTTGTGAACCTGCCAGACTGCAGGAAATCAAACCACTGGAGGCCGGGTGTTTGTGTGTGCTTAAAATGTTTCAATACGTGATCTCTATATGAGGGCTGTAGAGCCCTGGTACAGTGC
Source organism: Chrysochloris asiatica (assembly GCF_000296735.1). Taxonomy (NCBI): domain Eukaryota; kingdom Metazoa; phylum Chordata; class Mammalia; order Afrosoricida; family Chrysochloridae; genus Chrysochloris; species Chrysochloris asiatica. The sequence continues at coordinate 233,660 of NW_006408744.1, read as the reverse complement.
TGCTAAGATAAGCACTGGACCACAAGATCAGTTTGAATCCCAAGGACGGCAGTTCAAACTCACAAGCCGCTCCTCGGAAAGCCTATACCCAGTGGCTATGAGCTAGGGTAGTGAAGTGGTTACGAATCGGGCTGCAAACGTTAAGGTCAGCAGTTTGAAAACTACCAGCTATTCCGCAGGAGAAAGATGAGGCTTTCTGCTCCCGTCAAGATTTACAGCCTCCGAAACCCTGTACAGGGTCACTATGAGTCGGAACCGACTCCACAGCACATCACCACCAACCATGAGTCAAAACCAGCTCATTAGCACTTAACAACAGCATTTAAAGTTGCATTATCTGGGGGACCTGGATTTTGAGAAAGTGAATATGAAAAAGCTCTAGGAATTGGAATTCTGTGAGCTTTTATTCTGATTCTGTTCAGACAATGGAGGAGGGGGTCAGAGCCTACAAACTAGATTGTTTGCAGTGGGAATAAGGGGAGGGGAATTACTTCTTACCCAGTAAGCCCATTCTGCCCTGCTTTGATGGTAATATAAACTAATACCCCCCACTCTACATCCTGAAGTGTGTGTGGCAGAAAGAGCCAGGCTTGGATGGTAGGGAGGCCACTTGTGTGCAAATTCCAGTTCAGTTTTTGACGAACTCTCAGACTCACTGCTTCCTCCTTAAACTCACCCTAGGAAGTTGTTGTAAGCATTAGATTATCATGTATGGCACAGGGTATGTAGCAGGTATATAAATACTACAACTATTGTTATTCCATCAAAATTATTACTAATGTGATTCCTTCAGAATAAGGGAAACCCAGCTAAGTCACTAGGTGGGACCCTAGTTTATTAAGGCCAAACTTTAGATGTGAATAAAGGTTTCTTTGTGGAGTAAAGCCAGGATAAAAGGGGGAGAGGGGAGGAAAAGATTGCTTGAAAGTGAACAGGATGTCAGAAGGTTTGTACCTGGGAAAGGTGAGATTAAATGCCCAGACTAACAGAGAAAGGGAAGGGGTAAGGAGTATAGTGAAAAGGATACTTAGGAAGTCACCAGGTAGAAGGGAAAGTTCTCCACTGGGGAGCAGTATATTTCAGTTCTGCCTGGATAAGACCAGCAAACATGAACTGTACCCAAAGAATGTTTTGAAGGAATCAGATGGTGGAGATGATTCCATTACTCTGGGTTCTTTATGTAGATGGTGGGTAGCTGCTCATCACAAGGCAGGGACAGGAGGGTCCCTCCTCTGAGACTTCAGAGGAACCCAGAGCGTACAAGCTACTAGGCCAGTATTCTTTAATCTTTGTTGATGGTTTAACTGATTTGATCAGGGACCATTCATTATGTGTGTTTTTAAATAATTGGCCTGTGTTGATAAAATTTTAAAGCTGCTATCTTGTTGATTCTAAGTCATGGTGACCTCACATGTGTCAGAGTAGACTTGTGCGCTATGGCGTTTTTAATGACTTGTTTTTCAGAAGAAGATTACCAGGTCTTTCTTCAGAGAAACCTCTGGGAGGACTGGAGCCTCCACCAGTTCAGTTAGCAGCTAAGTGTGTTAAACATGTGCACCATCCATGTACTCCTTATTCAGTATGGCTACATTCTGCTCCCGTAAAGATATACACCCTTGGAAACCCTGTACAGGATCGCTATGAGTCAGAACTGACTCCACGGCACAAAAAAACAACAATGGTTAAAAGCAAACATAAATACAAGTTCCAGCATTTTCTTCCTGCCCTTCAGTGGATCTTGCCTATCCAATTTTGGATACAGCTGGTAAAAACAACAACAACAAAAGCCAGGAAGTGGAGGGCTTTCTCCTTCATATTCAGAAGGATAACAGTGCTCATTTTCTTCTAAAACTATGGTGTGAATATAAGTAAAATTAGTTTTGCTTTGTTGTTGTTGTTTTTAATTTGCATTTGATTTGTTGCTTTGTTTTGGGTACATAGGTTCCCCTACCTCTGTTGTGAAGTCAACCACAGTGCGTAGGGGCCCAACAGGACAGAGTAGAACTGCACCTATAGGATTTCCAAGGTTGCAAATCTGTATGAAAGTAGACTGTCTCAACATTTTCAGACTGTGTGCGCTTGTGTCCATCACCACACTGCCCATGGGTATCAGCTCCCTCTGCCTGGTATGCTTTTGTCCCTCCCTATAATCCTCTGGTGTGACACTGTGGGCTAATGCACTGGACTGCAAAGTCATTTGAACCACAAGGTCACTGGTTCAAGCTCACCAGCCACTCCTTGAAAACTCTATACAGGGTCACTATGGTTTGGAAGCGACTCAATGGCACTTAACTACAACAACATAATCCTCTTAAGGAGCTCTAGTAGCATAGTGGTTACAAGTTAGGCTGCTTACCTCAAAAGAAAGATGACACTTTCTGCTTCCATAAAGATTTACAGCTTCAGAAACCCTATGTAGGGTCGCTATGAGCCAGAACCAACTCCACAACACATAACTACCACCACTATAATCCTCTTGAACTGCTCACCAAATCCTCTCCATTTTATATATTCAGTTTAAGCTATTTTTTCATCCCTTTCTGTGAATCCAACTCAATCAATATTCCATTAATTACCTGTCTGTTTGCATTTGTGCGTGTCTGTCTCCCTCTGCTTTGCTGTGAGCTCCATGAGGACAGGGTAGCATCTCAATGGTCTTTAGGTGTCCTCGTAGAATAGAAAAAGACCCTGGATGCTGCCAATGGTTACATGTTAGATTATCAGCTGAAAGGTTGGCAGTTAGAACCACCCAGAGGTGCTTTGGGAAAATGGCCTAGTGATCTAATTCTGAAAAATCAGCCATTTTTTGGAGACTTCTGCCTAACATCAAGAAAAAAGCAGGGCTGGCCTGACAGACAAACTGTATGAACAATCTGTAAAACTCCAACATAAAAGGACACAAATAGGGAGGGTGGGGCCACAGCTAAGTGAAGGCAGTGACCTAGAGCTAGAAGCTGCAGAGCTGCGCGTCTGGAGGGAGAGATGTGACCGATTTTTCATCTTTCACTTTTCATTTTTCACGTATTTTTCTTCTTCACTCCAATCACGCCCTCACTGCCCAGCCCAGACACCTTCAGGTGAGTGGGAGCACACCCCCAAAAGGGTCCAGCATTGCACCCACAGTTTTCCAATGGCACAGAGAGGAAACCTGCAGGCTGCTTCTTATGACTTCTGATTCTGGGACTCAGCCCCAAAGTTAGCCTAGGTGGGACCCTTTATCCCTGCCTGCACAGCAAAGGCCAGTTGACAATCACAATTTTACTTTAGTTTTTGATTGCTGGTTTCTGTCTCTGCTTCTATATTGTTTCTATCTTTGGACCTTTTGGTCTCACTCTTTTCCCAAGGGTTGGCGCTTTTTCCCCCTAACTTACCCAAGAAAAGACAGCAACTGTACTCATATAGCCAAGTTACAAGCATAGCTTGTACAAGAGCCAAAACCAGCTGCAAGGCATTACACGTGAAAAGGAAAGCCTGTCTCCAGATCATATCCACCAGGAGACACTTAGCAAGCTTAACAACAAAGCAACACACATCCATTTAAGCATTAAAAATCCACATAACTCCCGAAAATGTCCAAGAAAGCACAATTAAAGATCTCAACACATGTCCAAAAACAGAAAAAAGTAACTGAGACAAATGAGCTGGAAGCAGACACCGACTTTCCAGTAGAAGAGCAGGCTCTGGATCTGCCTGAGAAAGAGTTCAAAAGAATGATATGGAAACAAATTCAAATGCTCTGAGAGGGGTGGAGGGAAATAAGGAAGAAGTCAGGAAACTGCTACAGGAGCAATCAAACAAGAGAGATACAGAATTGGAACTGATCCAAAACCTTCAAAAAGGAGCCCAGATGATTAATAATAAAATATCAGAAATGGATAATACGCTGAAAGGGCAAAGGAGGAGAATGGAAGAGATGGAAGCCAGAACCAGTGAGCTGGAAGACAAATCTCTCAATACTGCTAAGATAGAAGAATAGCAGAAAAAAGGATTTAAAAATCTGAAGAGAGTCTAAGACTCATGCTGGATAACATGAAGAGGAATAACTTAAGAATTATTGGCATTCCAGAACAGGAAGAATCACAGAAGTCCACAGAAGACATAGTTGAAGAGCTTCTAGAAGAAAAATTTCCCAGCATCTTTAAGGATGAGAAGATAAACATTCAAGAAGCTGAACAAACCCCAGGAAG
>NW_006408744.1:209077-221808 GCF_000296735.1 Chrysochloris asiatica | reverse complement strand
ATAGGAAAATGTAGTAATTTGTTGTTGTCTAGTATCATAGTGGTTACAAATCAACCTGCGAATCGCAAGGTCAGCAGTTTGAAACTACCAGCTGTTCCACGGGAGAAAGATGAGGCTTTCTGCTCCCGTAAAGATTTACAGCCTCAGAAACCCTGTACAGGTTCGCTATGAGTTGGAACCGACTCAACAGCACATAACCACCACCACAAAAATTTCTTCTATGCCCCACTATGTCTTACCCCGCCATGTCCCTTGGCATCCATCCACCTCTTGCTTCAGAGCATTAGTCATGTACCCTATAGCCACACAATAGATGACCAGAACATAGTGGCTAACAAGATGATTTATTATTTCTTATGATTCCTTGGGTTGACTAGATTTCGTTCAACAATTTTCTGCTATATGCAGTATCTATTGGGGTTAGTTATGGGGCTCACCAGCTGCTCCATGAGAGAAAGATGAGGCTGTCTGCTTTTAAAGATTTCCTCTCAGAAACTCCATATAGGGTCGCAATAAGTCAAAATCGACTAGATAGCAGTGGTTGGTTTGTTCGTTTGTTCATTTTGGATGTGGGGGATAGTTTGGATTTTATTCAGCTGGAGGTAAGCTGAGGTCAGAACAGTTGATAAGACTTCATTCTGATGACAGACAGTCTGTGCTGGTCTTCAATGTGTGCCCCCCAACTCCCACCTCATCAGTTCCTCCCAGCATGGCCTCTTCTCCTCCACTGGTTTCCTCACAGTGTGGTGGTTACATTCTAAGAGAATGGAAGTGGAAGCTGCCCAGACCCAGAATTGACCCAGCATCATTTCGTCTGCATCCTGTTAATCAAAGCAAGTCACCAGGGTAGGCCACATTCAGGGGGACTTCAACACTTGATATGAGCAGAAAAATGTATATACATTGAGGGGAGAAATTGGTGGTGACCAGCCTTTTCTTTATTTATTGTGAATTGATTACAGACAAGATCATCAGTTTTACATTTAACAAAACATACACTTTGTTTCATCTCAATGATTGCAATTCCTTCCATGAGACAAGTTAGCCTACTTCCTGTCTGTGGTTCCTATTTGCATTCCACCCACCTTCCCATCCCTTCTCAACTTTGTCCTTAAGTAAATGTTGCCCTTTTGATCTTAAATGATTGACCATTCCATGATGATCATACCTTACTAGTGTGATTGTCCCCTCTTATGTACCTATCTAAGGAACTCTGGTAGCGTAGTGGTTACGAATCGTGCTGTGAGCCGCAAGGTCAGCAGTTGGAAACTACCAGCTGTTCTGCGGGAGAAAGATGAGGCGTTCTGCTCCCATAAGATTTACAGCCTTGGAAACCCTGTACAGGGTCACTATGAGTTAGAACCAACTCCACGGCACACAGCCACCACCACCACCATGAACCTATCTACTGCTTGGCTGAAAATTGGGCCACGAGGATGAATTTCTTTCCAGACCTGAAGGGCAGTCGAGGGTCATAGTCTCAGGTGACCCCAGTCTCATTGTGACCAGTAATCCCACTCTGTTTTCATATATGTATAATTTTGAGTTCTGTTCCCAATTTTATCCCACTCTTCCTGGAACCTTCTAATGTGATCCTTTTCAGAACAGTTGGTAGCGGTAGCCTGGCACCATCTAGTTCTTAGGCCTCAGATTCGTAGAGACTGATGTTCATATATTACAATAGTTTATTGGACTAATTGGAGTCCTGGAGTGGTGCTGTGGGTTAATGCACAAGACTACAAAGTCATCTAAACTGCGAGGTCGGTGGTTCAAGCTCACCAGCTGCTCCTCAGAAACCCTATAGAGGGTTGCTATGGGTCAGAACTGACTCAACGACACTTAACAACAACAACTGGACTAACAGATTCCAATCACCTTCAATTCTCACCACTCTTCTTTCTTCTGAAGATGGAGAGACCAATAGTTGCACCTTAGATAACTGATCATAAGCTTTTAAGAACCCAGGCACTACTCCCCAGAGTAGGATGTAGAACATTGTCTTTGTGGGCAATGTGATGCCAATTGACCACAGTGTCCCCTAAGATTACGATCCTGAAGCCCCAGGCCCAGAAGCTCTTTGGGTGGTGACCAGCTTGAAAGCAACCTCTACCACCCTGTATAGTTCTTATTTTGCCCGTCTCCCCAACTGCCTTCAAGCTGATTCTGACGCCTAGCATCCCTGTACAGGCTTTCTGAGGCTGTAAAATTTTACAGGTGCAAAAAGCCTCATCTTCTATGGATCCACTGGTTGCTAGGTTTGAACTGCCCACCTAGCAATCCAGTGCTTATTTTACAGCACCACAGTGCTCCTTAGTTCTTCTTCTTATATACAGTAAAATAATGCAAATAGTAAAGAGTATTATATATTATTCTATATAGTAAAGATACTATAAAGTTCATGTAATAGTATCTTTATTTCTCCTAGAGGACGTATTTCACTCTTATATGCTTAGTAACTTGCTTTACTCATAAACAAGCATGATTGCATGATGCCGTCTCCTTCTGTCTTTATCCTGATTTAATTTGCATTCTACCTGCTCACTGCCTACCTTCCAGTCTGCAGTCCAAGCCCTCTGCGTGTTGAAACAAAGTGGAGTGGGTGGAAAGAGACTTTTAAAACCCACTTTGGTAGGGAACTGTCATTTCCTGTTTGAAGTCCAATGTGGAAAAAGATTACTGAGGGTGAAAAAACTTGGATACTTCCTGTGAAACCCCATTAAACATCTCCAGGAACACCACATGGGGTATTAAGAATTTCATTAATTAATACTAGAATTGGTAGGCTAATTAGTGCCACTACAAATTACAAAACACATGAAAATTTAATTCTTCCTCATGTAACAGCCCCATGTGAGTTCAAGTCAATGAGATCACTCAGCTCTGTGCTGCCAGTCATTTAGGACCCATGGTGACCATGGTTGTTGACTCATGGCTTCCAAGGCCATCCTGGAGGGGAAAGAGTATGAAGGATGTCAGATGGGAGGTTCTGATAGGCCTGGAACCAGCACACATCACTTTCTCTCACATCCCACTGGCCACAATTCCCTTGGCTACATCTCACTTACAAGGGGAACCAGGAAATGTAGTCCAGCTTTGTGAAGGAGAGGAAGTAAGTTCATTGGTGAGCCAAGAGTCTCTGCCAAGATGTCTAATACCATATAAATTACACACATGTTTGTGCCTGTTAGTACATGGCTCACACTTACACGAGTACTCAAACCTGGAAAGAGGAGGGGGAACTTGTCTATAAAATTAAGGCAGTGTTCAGCAACAATCCTGAATACATTTTCCTTCAACTTTAATTATAGGAAAGGTCTTTCTTGGCTTGTGCGCAGTGCCACCTGCTGCTCAGAATAAAAAGCAGGATGGGAGATGGCTTTGTATTTGAGGAGCAGAGCAACTGAGCTAGAAGAATCAGAGATTAGTCCTCTGGAATCTCTACTGGAGTTGGGGGGGTGGGGCTTGTTAATCATTAAAGGAAAGGTTGTTGTTGTTAAGTGGCGTTTCAGAGGAACAGCTGGTGAGTTTTGAACCACCAACCTTGCAGTTCAATCCAATTTTGTGGTCCAGTGCTTATCCCAGGACTCCTAAGATAAGGTTGTTGTTGTTGTTGTTAAGTGCTGTTGAGTCAGTTCCGACTCATAGCAACCCTGTATAAGGTTTCCAAGGAGCAGCTGGTGAGTCTGAACCACAACCTTGCAGTTCAAACTGACTTTGCAGTCCAGCACAATACCCCACAGACCTAAACCAGAAAGGTTCGTTGGTTGGTTGGTTGGTTATGTGTCGTGGAGTTGGTTCAGACTCATAGTGACCTTGTAGAGAGTTTCCAAGGCTGTAAATCTTTACAGGAGCAGAAAGCCTCATCTTTCTCCCATGGAACAGCAGGTAGTTTCGAACTGCAGACCTTAAGGTTCACAGCCTGATTTGTAACCAGTATGCTAGGAAATTTGAATTCACCCAGGGGCACATTGCAATAAAGACCTGATGTTCTACTTCTGAAAGGTCAAAGCCATTAAAATTCTAGGGAGTTTTATCTATATGGGATCAAATTGGCAATGGAAACTCAAAAGATTAGATAGGAAGGAACCTTATGGAGCAGTGAATTTAAGCTAATGGGAAGGAACAACTCAGAAAGGGAGGTGATAATGGTTGCATAACTTGAAGAACATAATCAACTGAGCTGTGTGCATGTGGGACCTAACTGAATTGGTGTTTGTTTTGCTATGTATGTTCTTAAAACAACAAAAATAATATAAATTATAAAAGCTAATATAAAACCCTACAGAGCTCAGTTCTACTGTGATACACATGGGGTCAACATGACTTGGAACTGACTCTGGAGCAACTAGAGTTTATTGAGGCTTTCTACTCCCGTAAAGATTTACAGCCTTGAAAACCCTGTTCAGGATCGCTATGGGTTGGAACTGACTCAACAGCACTTAACAACAACTGAATGAAATTAGAGGAAATGCATACAGCAATAATTTATAGTAAATAGACACCAGCCACAAATTGTGAAGTTGAAGAAAGTGTGGTTGCCCTAGTTTATCCTCCTGTGAAATTAAACTAGAAGGAAACCCTATCTAGGGTTGCTATGAGTTGGAACTGACTCCATGGCACACAACCACCACCACCACCACCAAACACAGAAATGAAAATAAAGAGGATTATGTGAAAGTTCTCTTTTAAAGAGAACAGTTACAATGGAGCACTTAATTGGCTTATGACACCTGGGTTCTAGCCCCAGCTTTGTCATTACCTAGGTTGTACTTTCATCCATTCTAAAATAAGGGAATCAGAAGACCTTTCAAGATCCCTTTCAACTGAGAGTTCTAAACCTATCATATAGTGATGTTTAAGCTGTTTTCAAAACGAAACCATATGAATAAATTAGCACCCTCAGTGAAAGTATTTTTGTTGTATTAGAAGAAAAAACCCAAATCCATATATTTTGATTCCCATATAAGAAACATCTATTGCTTGCATTTAAAAATGTATGTCATTTAAGTTAGATATTCAGGATTTGCTTGCTCATTAATTACATATAGGCCAGATGGAAGGAAGTTTTTAGCTTAGAGTAAATGGGTGACTGATGAAGTCCTGCAACTAACTAGTGTTTATAGTAGTTATCAAATATTGAGCATCAATATGGGTCATATGATTGCTTTAGAGGTTAGCTTAACTCATTTTCATAATAATCCTTGTGAATGAGTACTGTTGTTAGCCCATTGTACAGAAAAGAAACAGACACAAAACATCCAAGTTCTAGTAGAAGAACAAATTGAAAATGAGAAGGAAGGGGGAATATGGCACAGAGAGCTAACTATCCTCCAGACACTGGCGCTATACTCCCCTCCCATAGTATAGATTTGTCGCTGTGACACGGACACTTCCCAGCCTCCCCTTGCATCTAGGTGGGGTCAACCATGGAATGGGAGCAGAAGTGAGGTGACACTATAATTTACCTTCTTCATCCTCTCTTTGCTCCCTACTCCTGTCTGGTGTTGACATCAAGGGACCCTTGGAAGCCACATCTTAAAGATAACAGAGCATCTTTCAGTCTGGGTCTTTAAATAACTTTGTGAAGTGACCATCCTGTGCCCCAACTCCACCTGGACCTTCTGACCAGGACTTTGGACTGTTATACAGATGAAAAATAATTTTTTATTGGTTAAGCTACTGAAATTTGGGGTTATCTTTGGTACAGTGGTAATATTGAGTGAATATATTTCTACATCTGACTAAAACTGGAAGTAAAGATAATAAATTAAATTGGACATATTGAGGTTTAAATTTTGTGAAACAAAATGTCTATGAAGATAACTAGTAGTGTTTTTCTGAATTCTTCTAAAGTTTTTTTTTTTTTTCTTTTTCTGTGTTCTTCTTGTTTTCATCTGCAGGATCTTTCTCTCAATCCATCAAAGGTACCTAATATCATTCATTTGAATTCTTTATCAGTAGTTTCAATACCTTTTCTTCCTCAGAAACTATGCTTCTTGGTCATTTGTTTGACCCACTCTAGCTTGTTTCTTCATGTGAACTGAAATGGTCTGTTGTCTTCAAGACATTGTGATGTCATTGTATTTGTATTTCATTGATAATTACATGTTGGTGTGTTCTTAGGTACTCGCTACCTGTCTCCTGGTGGGTGTGGTGAGAGAATGGAAGCACGGTTTTCTATTTGCTGTTCATGCAGCTCAGCTGAGCGCAGATTGCCTGGTGTTGGCTGCTATCTATCATTGATCAGGTTGTATATGAGCTGGTAGGGGTTCTTTCCCAGTTAGCAGGCTGCAGAGGGTCTAGTGTGGCTGGACTGTATGGGCACGGTTGCTGTCTCACATTTGGTGAACCAAGAAAAACACAAATGCAAGAAAAACAACAAACAGTGAAAAAATAATTAAAAAGAAAGAGAGAAAAAAAAATCAGGCAGCAGAAAGGAAAAGAATATAATAATTAAAAAGGAATATAAAGTCATGGGAGAGGAAATAAAAAGAAAGAAAAAATACTAAGCAAGATTTGGGGAAAGGAAGAATAAATGAGAGACAGAATAGAGTATTAAAGAAAAATCTAGTAGTAATGAAAAAAAAGAGAAGGAAAGGTGGGAAAAAAACAGAAGAAAAATAGTAAGCAGAGAAAAAAAGCATAAAAGACAAGGAAAGGCAAAGTGAAGATGAAGGAGGGAAAAAGAGTGGGAGGGAAACAATCAAAGGAAAACGCTAGGGCAGGGCCAAACAGAGTGAAGGAAATTGTGGGTGCTCCTGCCAGCTAAGGAATTCAAAAGGTGGGACCCTTATCTTGTCTGCTTCTTGTTTGGATCCTTACAAATGGGATGCAGGGGGGAAGATCCCAGACAGACAGTTTGAGTACTTCCTTTAAATTGTGGTGTTGTTAAGTGCCATCGAGTGGGTTCTGACCCATAGCAACCCTGTATAGGGTTTCCAAGGATCTGCTGGTGAGCTTGAACTGCCAACCTTGCAGTTCAAACTGACCTTGCAGTCCAGCACATTAACCCACAGCACCACTTGCTGGTCTCATATAAATACACTTTTGTATTCCAAAGAGCGCCTGATGCAATCCAGTATGACTAGTCATTTGGCGCCATCTGCTGAATAAAGCAAAAGGAACAGATGTGACTATTAAATATCCAGAGCTCACTGGAATTGTTCTGAATAAATTATTTTTCTGAAATTGTTCTGAACAAATTGTTTTTCTGCTGAAACTATGTTTTATATCTGTTCACAGCATCTAATATCTCTGAAGCCAAGGGAGTAGTCTCTCCTACTGCTATCTTCCCATTGCATTGCAGTTTCATAAAGTTCTACCTTTGCTTCACTTACTCAGGCAGGTAATGAGAATTAAGGTGCTATAGGACAAACACCACCACTCTTCTGTCAGTGTGTTATATTGTGGTGGCTTACATGTTGTTGTGATGCTGGAAACTAGGCCACCGTCACTGATGGTGGATAGGCTTCACTGGCTCTTTAAGACTCTGACAGACTAGGAAGAAGGAGAGGCAGACCATTTCTAAATGGTTAGCCACTGAAATCCTTATGAATAGCTGTAGAACAATGTCTGATGTACTACCAGAAAATGAGTCCCTCAGGCTGGAAGGCACTTATAATATAATTGGGGAAGAGTTGCCATCTCAAAGTAGAGTTGAACTTAATGACCCTATACGGAGTCGCTATGAGTCGAAACCAACTCAGTGGCACACAACTATATATAGATACATACATATATATATATATATATATGTATGTATCTATATATGAGTCCTTTTGTGATGCTCTGGGCTAATGTATCAGACTGCAAAGTCTTTTGAGATGCAAGGTCAGTGGTTCAAGCTCACTAGCTGCTTCATGGAAACGCTATACAGGGTCACTATGGGTCAGAATCGACTTAACGGTACTTAGCAACAACAATAAAATATATATATAAGCACTAGACTGCTAACCACAAGGATGGCAGTTGAAACCCACCAGCCACTTCTTCATTCCTTGGAAAGCCTATACATGTTCTCTATGAGTTGGAACCTAATTGATGGCACTTAACAATAACAACACATACATACACACACAAGAGGGCTTCAAAAAGTTTGCGGGAAAATGGAATTAAAAGCTAATAGAATTTTTACATGAACTTTTTGAAGCCCTCTTGTGTATGTGTGCACACTGTATTTTCTATGGCTCCGTAAAAGACAACAAAGAGAAAGATTTCAAGTGTCAAACTCCTTCCCTCCAGAAAGCTTTTTTGGTTTCTAGGCAAAGTGCCACCAAATACCCCAGCAACCTTTAGACAGAGGCCAAAGCATGGGGTTCTGAGTCCCAGCTCTTGCCAAGGGAAAAATAAATCAGTGCCCGTCCTGTGTCACATTCACACTAGAGAGGCTACAGAGCTGTGACTAAAAGGCCCCCTCCAATGGTTCTTCCCAGAACTGAAAAGGATTGCTCCAAGATGACTCAGTGTCCCCAGGCCAGAAATAGAAATGACTGGTAACTTTGTTTCTTCTGTTAAAAACAATTCTCCACCTGGTTACATGTCCCTTGAATGTATCAACAGGAGGTCATTATTAGTCTTACAGCAAAAAGCTTCCCAGTCAAAAGCACTGAGGCAACAGTAAATTCTGTGTCTCCTTAAAGATTGGTAATACATATCAGCATATTAAAAAAAAAACTCCTAACTTGTGCTTAGCAAACTTTGGACCCACAAGTCTCTTTTTCAGGCCCAAACCTCTCAATATTCCATAAAACACTGGAAATTCAGGGGGTCATGTACGCATTTAAGAAAGTTAGATGAAACAGAAAATAAATGAGAAAAGATGGTAGTATAGCATAAAGCAAAACCAATATAAACTTTACTTACTTAGTGGTTGAATTATTGTTAGAAGGACTGTTGTTAACGGCCAGGGAATATGATGGTTTATGTGTGTAGAACAGAACAGCTCCACAGGGTTTTTCAAGACAGAGCTTTCAGAAACAAATTGTAAACCCTGTTTTCCAAGGTGTTTTCGGGGGTGGGGAGTGGGATTCAAACCACCTACCTTTCAGTTAGTAGTCAACCAAGGATTTAGCTGTTTATGCCACCCAGGGGCTTCCAGGTCAAGAGAAGAAAGGATAAGAAAGTAAAAAATAGTCAATACGAGAAACAGACAGAATAATTAATGAAGCCAGCCCCTCAAAGAGTTTATAATCTAGTAGTTTCTATGTAGTAAATCTTCCTAAATCCCATGATAAATGAAAGGAAGTAAAATCCAACTCTTGTGACATTTCAAGGCAAAATAGATAGTCATTCTTCTATGATCTTTCTAAAGGAGTTGGCATAACAATTCCAAGTTATCAATGTTTGAGATTGAAGGCAGTTGTTCTTAATATTTTGTGAGTTATACTAAAACTCTTTCACCCTACTAAAGTTCCTACAGTGGTCATCATGGGGCTCACCACTAGTGATATTGTCTGCCGCCAAAGTTGTGGTCCAGAGAGTCAGGAAGTTGAAACTGCTGTCCAGAGATCAGTAGTGTAGTGGTTACGAGTCAGGTTACTAACCTCAAAGTCAGCTGTTTGAAGCTACCAGCCATTCCGTGGGAGAAAGATGAGGCTTACTGCTCCCGTAAAGATATACAGCCTCAGAAATCTTATACAGGGTCTCTGTGTGTCGGAACCGACTCCACAGCACATTTCTACCACCACCATGGTCACAGATGGCCACAGCCCCAGTCTGAATAAAGCATGAAAGGTGCTGTGAAACTCACCTATTAAAGCTCTGCACTTGTCACAGTCACTGCTTTGAATCCAGGCATAGCCATATCCTGAAGCTGCTAGCCAGAGTCTTGGAAATACAGTTCCCAAGCTTCCAACCCCTGTGACACAGGGAAGGTCATTAAAGAAGGATTAGGAATGGGGTTGAAAATATAAAACACAGCCTCTTTGTCCTTCTCCCTTCTCACACCCACCCCTCCCCATTGCTTTACCAAGAATCAGTAGAATGTCACGTGACAGAAGACCAGTCAAAGGAAAGGACTGAAAACCAGCCCAAGATTGGTTAGGATCCTGGAAGTGGGATCAAGTAAGAACAAAGCACAAAAAGATGTGAGTTATGGAGGGAAAATAGGAAGTCCAAAGGAGAGAGGTTATCCTCCACAGCACAAAAGAATGGCCCTGTTGGTGTAAGAAGGATGGCCTAAGCCAAGTAGAGAAGCTGGAGGAGGGGAACAATATCTACAACTCCTCATGCACTCTGTAATGGATTGGAGTGTACAACTGCAACCTAGAGGGAAGATCAGTTTTCTCTTCCAGACTCTCTGGGTGCGTTTGACCATTTGACCAGGTCTGTCTTGCTCCCTCCCCACCATGGCAGCATTGTAGACTGAGGGTCTACAAAAAAATGATCAGCTCCAGGACACTGTGAGGTGATTCAGGGACTCTGCGAATTTGAAAAAGGAATTGCTTCTTTGGGAAGATATAGCTTCACACCAAAGTATGTGACTTGGTGAGTGTAGTGTCTGCTGTGTACTCTGGCGACTGTACTTTAACCCACTTGGCCAAGCACTCTTGTGCAGTGAATAACCTGCACAAATGTAAACAGCAGGCCTGATCCGATCCTAGCCAAAGACTGGTTGGTTGGTTGGTTTATGTACTGTGGCGAGCGACCCTGTACAGGGTTTCTGAGGCTGTACATCTTTACAGGAGCAGAAAGCCTCATCTTTCTCCTGCAGAACAGCTGGTAGTTTTGAACCACTAACCTTAAGGTTCACAGCCCGATTCATAACCACTACGCTACCAGAGCTCCTTAGCCAAAGACTAATCAGCAGCAAATTTATATACAGGACATTTGGACAGTCTTATTCTTCACCTTTTATTGTTGTTGTTAAGTGCCGTCGAGTTGGTTCTGACCCATAGTAACCAGGGTTTCCAAGGAGTGACTGGTGCTTTTGAACTGCTGACCTTGAGGTTCAAACTGACCTGCATTTTCCTGCAGCACCACACTATAACTCTATATTTTATTAGTGTTGGTAGTTGGTTAGCATTAAGAAGATTCAGCACTTTAGAAACAGTGTTGAGAAAGATAGGAAGGATTTACATACTGTTCCAGAGATAGAAAGATTCTATTCCATAATGAGAGAGAGAAATCTTAGATTAAAGCAAGGAGGAATATAAATGGAGAAAACCAGTGTTTGTAAGCATCAAAAGATGGCATCTCTTAAAATCCACCAGATTTTATATTAACTATAATTAGCACAAGCCCCCAGCAGGATGACTCATATCGAGAGGTTTTGATCTTGAAAGGTAACATGAGAATTAGGGATGAACACTAAGATTCCAAGAATCGACATATTGCAAATCATGGAAGCAGCAGGGAAAACATAATGAGGCAGGTTGCCTCTCACCTGCCTGCCCTTGTCTACAAAAAATTGGGCCAAAGGACCAAATGAGGGATTAAGCAGCATCAGAGAAATAAAATGGGAGTAAAGCATGTCTTGTAAATTAACTGAATACTCAGATGTATGTAGAAAGAGTTTTGGAATACATTTTCTGAACTTCTCCTGGGTATGATTCAGGTCCATGAACTACACCGCTCGTCATATAAAATATGCATTGCACTTACATATAGTGGTCACTCTTTGAAAGTGGTCATTAAACAAGGATTTGATTACTGATGATTTATTTATGAGTATATCTCATCGCATAAAGAAAGCAAGTAAACAATTTAGTGTTACCATGTTAATCTTGTGAAGTCAGTGGGACCTGCTTAGGCTAGCATTTCCAGATGTCGCATCTGCTTAGTGATCTGACTACTCTTTGACCTTTGACACTTTCATTGCTCTTCCTTCTTACACGGTTTCCCCTGACTCCTGAGACACTTTCTATCTCAGCATTTTTGAAGCCTTTTTCACTCTGGCTCTACTCTTCAACCATTTGTTGTTGTTGATGATGACGTGTGCTGCTGATTTGGTTCTGACTCACAGCAACCCTGTATAGGGTTTCCAAGAGCATCCCTTAAATTGAAGGAATTCTCTAGAATTCAGACTATCTCTGTAAATATCTGAGGATGACTCCTATGCCCACCTCCATGCTCTCTCCTGAGATTCAAACTCTTATTTCCTAAAACATGTGGCTATCTTCACACACTGATCCTACAGGTGTTTCACTCTCCTACCACCTGGGTGCTTCCCACTGGTGCTTCATTCACCCTACTGATAGTTCACTCACCTCCTCAATGGGTGCTCCACTCATTTTACCCTCTGGGACTTTACCCATTCACTTTACCCATTTACTTCACTCACCTATCCCACAGATAAATTCACTCACCTGCTCCACTCATACTTCACTTGCCTACCCCATGTTGTTGTTCTTAGGTGCTTTCGGGTCAGTAACAACTCATAGTGACCTTAAACACAACAGAATCGAACACTGCCCAGTCTTACTTCAACCTCACAACCGTTGCTATGCTTGAGCCCATTGCTGTTACCACTGTGCCAGTCCAGCTTGTTGGTGGTCTTCCTCTTTTTCACTGACCTTCCACTTTACCAAGCATGATGTCCTTTTCCAGGGACTGGTCCCTCCTGATAACATGTCCAAAGTATGAGAAATAAAGTTTGGCCATCCTGGCTTCTAAGGAGCATTCTGACTGTACTTCTTCCAAAACAAAATTGTATGTTCTTTGGGCAGTCCGTGGTGCTTGTAATATTCTCCTCCAACACCATAACTCAAATGCATCAATTCTTCTAACAATCT
>NW_006408744.1:196133-203569 GCF_000296735.1 Chrysochloris asiatica | reverse complement strand
GTATGGATTACATCTCAATGTCAAGAAAACAAAAATCCTTACCACTGGACGAATGAACAACATTCTTATCAATGGAGCAAAGATTGAAGTTGTCAAGGACTTCATTTTTCTTGGATCCACCAGCAACACTCATGGAAGCAGCAGTCAAGAAATAGAATGACGTATTGCATTTGGCAAATCTTCTGCACAGGAACTTTTTAAAGTGTTGAAGAGCAAGGATGTCAGCTTGAGGACTAAGGTGTGCCTGACCCAAGCCATGGTATTTTCTGTCATCTCATATGCATGTGAAAACTGGATATTGAATAAGGAAGACTGTAGAAGAATTTATGCTTTTGACTTATGGTGTTGGAGGAGAATATTGAAAGTGCCATGGGCTGTCAAAAGAACCAACAGATCTGTGTTGGAAGAAGAGCAGCCAGAGTGCTCCTTGGAGGCCAGGATGGCCAAATTTCATCTCTCATACTTTGGACATATTATCTGGAGGGGCCAGTCGCTGGAGAAGGATATCATGTTTGGTAAGGTGGAGGGTCAGAGAAAAAGAGGAAGACCCCTGCAGGATGGATTGGCGAAGTGGCAGCATCAGTGGGCTCAAGCATGGCAACAATTGTGAGGTTGGCCCAGGACTGGGCGGTGTTTTGTTTTGCTGTGCATAAGGTTGCTATGAGTCGGTACTGACTCGATGGCACCTAACAACAACAACAGTCCCTCTTCCTAAAATACTCTCCATTTGTCCCATACTGTTTTCTACTTGATGACATTTTATCCATTTTCCAAAAGGCAAGTCAAATACCATTTTACCTTTTCTCCAAATCCTCCAGGTAGAATTAGTCACCTATTTCTGACTACTTCAATCCTTTTGTACTCTCTGTCTCCATCACTCAACTGTTAACAGTTTAGGTGGAAAGAGTCTCCTGTATTTATTTCTTCTTCACAGTGCTGAACAGAGTAACTGGTGAACTGCATCTGTCTGTGGCAGCAAGAATAACAGAAATGTCCACCATGGGTTAAGAAGTAAGCCTCCACTTTATTTTTCTGGCAAGATACGAAATTTGGGTATTTCTTTCTAAAATAAGTGAGCCAGAAGTCCTTCTGAAATAATACAGAAAACAAAATAGTTAGTGGAACTTGGGTTCAAGTTTTTAGCCTTAGTAATACCAAAAACTAGCTGTGAGACAAAAGCAAGCCATTTCCCCTTTATCCTTGTTTCATCATGTGCAAAGTAAACAGGATATTCCTTCAAATTGAAAATATTCATAATTTTGATAAAGTTAAATTTAAAGACTTTTTTTCTAGCCAAGATGGAGGTCCCTTATAAGTCTGATTTCAAGCTTACCGGGAAAGTCCTACTCCTTAAAAAGTAAACAAGCTGAAATACTCCACAAACCTCCCTACTTGCAGATTCCTGAAATTCTTAATAGACAAGGTTACATTGCAAGCATTACTAAGAAAGAGTGTTTAAAAGCAAAAGGCCTAGAGAGATTGTTTATTGTTATTGTTGTTAGGTGCCCTTGAGTAGATTCTCAACTCATAGTGACCCCATGTGACCGAATAGAAGAATTCATAGGGTTTTCTAGATGGATTCCCGGTGTGGCACTGTAGGATAGGCACTGGACTGCTAGCTGCAAGGTCAGCAATTCAAATCTACCAGCCACTCCTCAGAAACCCTATCCAGGGTTGTTATGAGTCAGAACTGAGTCAATGGTACTTGCCAACATTCTTTACAGGAGCAGATTGCCAGGTCTAGGTGGAGACCTAGATTTAGTAGATTGTCAGAATGGCTCAGTGGGTTTGAACTGCCACCTGTCAGTTAACAGCCATTGATTTCAACTTGCGCCACTAGGCTACCTTGAAAAGGTTATTTAAGGCCCTGGAAACACCTTAAATTTAAAGCCACACAGGTGAGAAAAAGTGAAGGAAAGACTGAGTGGCTGTACAAAACTGAAGGGTTGGGGTAGGCAACATCAGGAAAGAAAGCGTGCAGAGAGCAGTGGCTGGGGTGATACTTCATGACGAGACAGACAAAGAAAGTACGCTCTGGCCAACCAAGCCAAAATCAACTAAAATGTACTTTTGCACTGAAAGTGAATTAAAAATTTCATGTTTATGGGAGCCAAGGTAGACAGGAAATGGTTTCATAAAAAGAGTCAATGAGCCTCTTCTCTTGTTTCTATAACAAACAGAATAGAGCCATTTCCCAGGATTATAAGACACAATGAATAGGAAAGTTCTAAATTTATGTGAGATGGGCTTTTGAAGTCTCTGAAATGGTTGCCGTGGGAAATACTGCCTGAATGCTTCCAAGTTCACAAATAGACCTTCCTTTTAGAATTCTCACAGCCAGCTTTTCAAAACTTGGCTGTCGTTGCCATAATGTCCCATAAATATCCAATTGTCTCTGAGAGCTGTATTATAGCTGGGATTTGTTTCTGCCTCCCGGCAGTCATATTAAATTAATTTGGCGAGAATTGCTTTCTGTGAAGATATCCCATTTTGGAATAAACCCATTGCCGGGGAGTCTATCCCTTCTCATGGTCACCAGGGTTCCATATTGGAATAACTCCCATGTGAATAAGACTCAGAGACACATAACAACAACAACAACCTAAGTCTTTCTCCCTTAGTTCCCAACTGAGCTGGAGAGAGGAATAGATGAGGTCAGAAATAACAGAAGGGGGATTGCTTATAAAATAGAAAGATACGTCAGCTGGAAAACAAAACCATAGATAGTAGGAAAGAAAGTAATGTACTTCTGGCATTGTGAAGAACCGGCAACCCAGTCCCAGAGAAAGTTGGGCCACTGCTTGTGAGGACAACAGATCTATGAAGTTAATCATTGTCTACAGGTCTCTGATGAGGGGAACACTGCCTACAAAATACAGAAGAGAACATGTAGTCTGCTAGAAGCATACTGACTTCTTGTGGGTATAAAAAGTCACAAGCAATCCAGCTAAGACAGATTGACTGTAGTTTACCTGGATGCCATAAATGAACACATTTTCTCATGAAAACAGGGGACTTAGTGACTTTTCAAACTCTAAAATCACTTAGGACAATTTCACTGGGCAAGCATTAAATCAGTCTCTATAAAAGCAAGAAGCCTATATTGAAATTATTTGGCATCTACCAAAATAGAATACCAAACAAAAATGAACCAAAAAGGATTCAAGTTTGTTTAGAGCTGGACAGTAGTGGAGAGATCATTTTTCCCAGTACATTTACTTCTCTGAAGAAGAAGCAAAGACCACCCAGCCCCTTCAGGTTGAATCCAAATCCCAGGCTTTTGCATCTCTCAACGCACCATGAGTTTCTTTGGAGACGTGAGACATCTCATTTTGGAAAAAAAATAAGTGAGATGAAAAAAAGGCAAATCGCATATGCTTGAACACTGATGGAACAATTATTCAATCAGAATCTAGAGGCTAAAACTATTTATATAATTAGACTCTTTTTTCACGCTAGGCATACAAAGACAGTAATGGTAACATTTTTCAGACCGTGAAAGAATTATGGCACCTTATTGTGATTAGTTCCCTAAATCACTGGCTCTGGCTAGTTAGCACTTCAACAGAAAATTTTACTCCAGGAATTCTTAACAGTTTTATAGCCAAACAAGGATTTAATACTTGGTCCACGCTTTACGTTAATTTGAGATAGAAAAAGTGTCAACAAAGACAGCTTCTGTATGTACATAATGGGGAAGAAGGAGGAAGGTATTACAAGATGGATTGACCCAAGAGCTGCAACAGCAGGCTGAAATGTAACAGTTCTGAGGATGGCACAGGACTAGGGAGGGTTTCATTCTGTTATGCACAGGGTTGCTGTGAGTTGGACCTGACTCAATAGCATCTAACAACATCAGCAACAGCAACAATACTGTTACTGAAGAGTCCTGGTGGCACATTGGCTAAGTGGTTGACTGCCAACCAAATGGTGAGATTCGAACCCACCAGCTGCTCCAAGGGAGAAAGATGTGGCAGTCTGCTTCCATAAAGATTTACAGCGTTGGAAACCCTACAGAGCAGTTCTACTCTGTCCTATAGAGTTGCTATGCATCAAAATAGATTCTATGGCCACAAGACTCTTACTGAGGGGCAGTAGTATTAGTGGTAGAATTCAGGACCATCAGGTTCACCTGGGGACCCATGTACCTCAATCTGTCAGTGAAGGCTTGAGTGTTTCTGAGCAGGTTTCAGCAGAGCTTCCAGACTAAGACAGATGAGGAATAAAAGTCTGGCATCAGTCAATGAAAATCCTGCAGGTCATAACAGTCTAATCTCATTGTACATGGAGCTGAGAGGAGTTGGCGGCCAACTTGATGGCAGGTAACAACAACAACAACAACAGTGCTCTTTCTATTGTATTTTTAATTTTGTGTTTATAAAGGACCAACCATCAGATCTCCTGAGGGATAAATAACTCATCTCTTCTCAATGGGGACAAAGGGGAGGAAGGAGGAGATGACCGCACCACACAACTTGTACTTTGCTTTCTCATAAAACAGAGCTGTGCTTGCTGGGATTCTCAATACTTGGCTGAAGCTGCTGCAAAATGACAGCAGGTTAAGCAGGTGTCTCAGAACCTTGCTCTAAAGGAATCTCAGCTCCACACTTCACTCTTGATATGGGCAGATAGTGCAATGTCAGATTTCAAGGAAAGATAATCAACCTATGTGAAGCAGGGAGCTTGTACCAAATGTAGAAGTTAATTTAAAATTCTATGGCTAGAACATAGCACGTTACCCATAAAATATCAAATCTATATTTACTGTTGTTAGCTACCATTCAAGTTGATACCTACTCAAAGTGACCTCATATAAAGAGAAGAAAATATTGCGTGGCCCTGAGCCATCTTCAAATCACTGATATGCTTGAGTCCATTGTTACAACCATTGTGTAGTCTGATTGCCTTCCAATATAGGGGGGTCATCTTCCAGCACTAGCTCAGAAAATATTCTGCTATGACCCATAGGGTTTTCATTGGCTACTTTAGGGAAGTAGATTGCCAGGCATTTCTTCCTAGTCTGTCTTAGTCTAGAAGCTCCACTAAATCCTGCCCACCATGGGTCACCCTGCTGATATTTGAATTACCAGTGACATAGCCTCCAGCATCATAGCAGCATGCAAGACACCAGAGTACAACAATCCATATTTGCTCCCTTAAAATTGATGGAAGAAATTCCAAAGAAAACAGCTTTCTATGGATTTCACAATATAAAATAAAATACCTCACTATGTTTGGGGTTTTTAAAGGGCAGAGAGTAATGAATATTAGGGGGCAAAAAGCAAAATGGAAAAATATCTTCCTGTTTTCCATGAAAGGCAAATTAAGGATTAATTATACTATTATATGATGTTAAGTGCTGTCGAGTTGGTTCAGACTCATATTGCCCCTACTCCAAGGAGTAGCTGGTGGCTTTGAACCAACATCCTTGCAGTTAGCAGTCCAGTGCTTATCCTGCAATGCTAAAGAGAAGATCTACTTGGAGTGAAAAGCATACGTTTTAGAGTCAGGCCAACCGAAATAGAATCCTAGCTTTATCACTCACTAGTTTTACAACACTGGTTAAAGTACTTAACTATCTGTACCTCATTTACATAAAGAGTCACAGATGATATGACTGGTTATCTTAAAAAATTTTAAGAGATTCAGCTATAAAATATTGAGAACATGACAGTTCAGAAAATTGGCTGGGTACAAGATAAATACATAACTATCAGTAGCTTTCTTTTATATGAGTAATATTCAGTTAGAAAGTATAATGAATAATAAAACCATTCACAAAAGTACAAAGTATATTATACTGATTTTACACTAAATCTACAAATGCTATATGTGTGGAAGAACGGCCTTCACGGTCTTCTCTACTCTAATTCTCTTCTGAAGGAGTCTTACCCATGGCCAGCCAATCAACTGCAACTCATGGCAAGTCTATGTTGTTCTGGTTGTGTGCTGTTGAGTTGCTACCAACTCATAGTGATCCTGTATAGGCTTTCTCAGGAGCCACTGGTAGATTTGAACCACCAACTTTGCAGTTAGCAGTCCAGTGCTTATCCTACAGTGCCACACCAGGACTCCATATGACAAAATGAAACTGCTCCACATAAGACTTCCAAAACTGTAAATCTCTACAGGGACAGACAGCCTCATCTTTGTTCTAGGGAGCAGCTGGTGGGTTGAACTTCTGAACTTGTGGTTGACAGCCCAGTGTTTAACCCACTGCTCCACCAAGACTCATGGAAACATCTTAGGAGAAGAAATATATTTGAGTCCATGAGTGAATGTCTGTGGGGCCTTTAATAGCATTATTTCCTAAAGTGTGAGATATCCAGATGACTCCAGATGACATCTGAGATGATTTTGGGTGGTACACGAACATGGTATTAAATATTATTGAAAGTCACCCCTTTGAACATCTCTTTTAGTCCTTCAGAGTACACCAAAGAGAAAGTCTTTGTTCCCTGATAGTGTAGCTTTAACAACTTTCTAACACTTGCTAATCTCCTTTTTCAGAAGAAAAAAAAGGCTTTGGGATTAACACTGTAACATCTGTCCATGGTGTAGTTCTGTAAAGGAAGCACCGGACCACAAGGTTGGCTTGAATCACAAGGTCAGTGGTTCAAACTTACCAGTTGCTCGCCAGAAACCCTATATAGGGTTGTTGTGAGTCGGAATAACAACAGCATCTGTCCAACATACATTTTTTTCTACAATAGGGTCTGGGTTTTGTTGTTGTTATTTTCTACTTTAGCAAGTTAAAAATTTTATATTAAAAGCAGGAATAAGAAGTTCCTTTCCATTATATTCCTGATGCTGCACTGAACTAGCATAGGCTAACAGCTCCTGCCCCCAAAATTACTCCTTGAGAAATTATAAAGATGTCAAGAAGCAATGGGAAGCCTTCTGAGATAACAAAGCCTGTCGTAAACAGATGACACATGGCAGGACCACAGCAAATGAAGAAAGATTGGGCAAGCACTTTAAGCTTTTCCCTCCTTAAATTAGAGAATCCCAGTCTGCCCCATCACTGCAAACGCCCTTTTGTGGTGTTGGAAACAGAAGAACTGCCATTCCAGGACTCTACCACCAAATCCACATGGGGCTTCTTTTAATGAGACTGAAGTCACACCCCTAACCAAACAAGGTAACGGGTGAAATGGCAGCAAACGTGTGCGTGGTGGTGAGGAATTCCCATTAAAACAAAAAACTATCTATTGAGTCCAAGACTCTGGGAATAGCCATCTTCTGTTTCTGCCCACTAGGCTGTTGTTTCCTCAAGTCCAAATGGAATGTTTCAGTTCCTTTACTCTGTGACAAATGTTTTTATCATTAAAGACAGTAAAATTGGATTGATTTTAGAAGAATTCAGAATGAGTTATTGTGATATCTTTTCTAATCTATAACATTTTGGGGTGAAATCAGATAAGCTTGTTGTTGTT
>NW_006408744.1:193162-196033 GCF_000296735.1 Chrysochloris asiatica | reverse complement strand
TTCAATAGATTCCTGTCAACCTGGGTTGAGACATGGTTGTCCAGCAGTGTGGAGAGACCTGGGAACTCTGGGACCCAAGGACAGGGACATGGCCACAGAGGACTAGAGTGGAGAGTGAAGGGTCTAGCTGATATCAAATGAGGGGAGAGGCACAAGAACACCCATACTTGCAGATAGTACCCATTTGACCTGGCTTCAATGGCTGGATGACCAGAATTAGACTAGCGGAAGAAAGAAGAGGGAAAAAAATAGTAATCTGCTACAATTTGATGAACTTGACCTATGGTTGTGGATGTAGTAGCTCAAAAGAGGGCACGGATGTTTACAACAAGGATCATTCCAACCCCCTCCATACACAGGGTTGACAGGGATGGGAAACTTAGACATTGGCTACCCAAAATGGGGGGGCTACAAAGGCACGAAGTGACTGGCTTACAAGCTTTTTTAAGAGGGAGCCTAGTTTTAGAGTGTATGGGGGAAGGTAGAATCTTCACTGAGTGGTTTCCAATCTGTCTGGATGGGGCTAGTGAAAGGAGATGGGGATAAAACTCTTGTGCTTCAATAATGAATAATTGCTATCAGGACTGATTGTGAGTGTTGCAAACGTAAAAGTAGACATTTTGTAACAAAAGGAGGGCAGTGACTGACTTTCCCTGGGACCATCAAGGGAAAAGATTGGAGTGTGAGACCCTATCCAGAGAAGCAGCGGTGCCATAGATGGAGGCAGAGACGATAACATGGACAGATGGAGTGGCTGGGGACTCTGGATTCTGGGAGGGAGAGAGGCTGTGTGCTGACAGCTGGGGGGCAGGTTTGCGGGGTATACTCTTTGGCTTTTTGATAATACATGCAGGGAATTGTAATCATTGCAATGAAACAAAATAAGGTAGGATGAATGTAAAGCAAATGTTCTCCATGTAAACCATCACATAATTCACAATAAAAACTTAAAAAAAAAAAAGGCCTTGTGCTGCAGATTTGTCTAATGCAATATGTCATTTGATTTCTTGACTGCTGCTTCCATCAGTGTTGATGGTTGATCCTAGCAAAATGAAATCTTTGACAACTTCAATCTTTTCTCCATTTATCTTGATGTTGTTTATTAGTCCAGTGGTGAGGATTTTTGTTTTTCTTTTTTTCATTGGAGTTCAACCCATACCAAAGTCTGTGGTTTTTGATCTTCATCAGTAAGTATTTTAAGTCCTTTTCACTTTCAGCAAGCAAAGTTGTATCATCTGCATATCACAGGTTGTTAATGAGCCTTCCTCCAATCTTAATGCCATGTTCTTCCTCATATAATCCAGCTTCTTGAATTATTTGCTCAGCACACAGATTGAATAAGTATGGTGAAAGAATACAGCCCATCCCAATTATTTGTTGTTATGTGCCGTGGAGTCGGTTCCGACTCATAGTGACCATGTACAGGGTTTCCAAGGCTGTAAATCTTTATAGAAAGCCTCATCTTTGTCCTGCAGAACAGCTGGTAGTTTTGAACTGCTGACCCTGAGGTTAGCAGTGCGGTTCGTAACCACTATGCTACCAGAGCTCCTTTCGGCAGGACTAATTAATTTCCTGCCAACACTGCTGCCTGTCCTGTTGCCATCTCAGCTAATGATCCTGCCATCTATCTGGAGGGGACATTTCTAATTGTCTTTAACAACTCTCTGCTTCTGACCCCTCACATATAATCAGCCTGAAGGTCTGACCACTCCATCTGTATAAATGTTCACACATTTAACCCTTTTGTGTGGTCTTTGATCACTGCCCTACTTCAGGCCTAAAGCTTTTCTCTTCTGAATGGCTATAGTAACTTTCTAACTCATTTGCCTGCCTTCTTCTCTTAAGCATGCTACACAACTCTGCTAGGGCTGTGTCTCCAAAATTCATATTTAATTGGGTAATTCCTCTTCTCAAAAGATTTTGATGGGCTCCACTGTCTTCCCAATAAAGACCAAACTATGAACTGTTGTATGGACTCCTGGTGTGCCACTGTGGGTTAATGCGCTGAACTGCAAGGTCCATTTGAGCTGAAAGGTCGTCGGTTCAAATTCACCAGTCACTGCTTGGAAACCCTATACAGGTTCGCTATGGGTTGGAACCAACTCGATGGCACTGAACAACAACAACAGCATGTACTGTTGTGGAGTCCTGGTGTGGCGCTGTAGGATAAAGCACCAGACAGCAAGGTTGGCTTGAACCTCGAGGTCGGCGGTTCAAACCCACCAGCCAGAAACCCTCCTCGGAAACCCTATATAGGGCTGCTATCAGTCAGAACTGACTCAATTACATTTAACAACAACAATGCACTGTCGTAACAACCCTGATAGCATAATGTATTACGGGCTGAGCTGCTAAGCACAAGGTCAGCAATTTGAATCTACCAGTCTTTTGGGGTAAAAAAATGAGGCTTTCTGCTCCCGTAAAGATTTACTGCCTCAGAAAACCTAAACAGGGTTGCTGAGTCAGAACCAACTTGAGCGCATGCAACCATCTTCATGTACAGTTGTTGTTAAGTGCCATCAATTTGGTTCCAACCCATAGGGACCCCGCCATATAAAGTTTCTGAGAAACAGCTGGTGAGTTTGAATCACCCACTTAGCAGTTGACACTGACCTTGCAGTCCATTGCGTTAATCCAGACCTTCCCAAATCTAATCCACTACCTTTCTAGCCTAATCATTCATCTTTCTCTCAAATAGACTTCATCCTTTAACCAGAAGATCATCTGTATTTATATATGGTGGTGGTGGTGTGTCCTGGAGTTGGTTCTCACTCATAGTGATCCTACATATGGTTTCCAATTCTGTAAATCTTCACGGTACAAAGCCTCAACTTTCTCCTGTGGAACAGCTGGTAGATTTGAACTACTGAC
>NW_006408744.1:171279-185262 GCF_000296735.1 Chrysochloris asiatica | reverse complement strand
ATATAACCCTGGCTCATACCTTTCCTGATTTTTAACCATTCTGTTCCAACAACTGTCTCTTGGTCTATGTAAAAGTTCTTCATGAGCACAATTAGGTGTTCTGCAAAACCATTCTTTGTAACATTATCCATAGTTTGTTATGATCCACACAGTCAAAAGCCTTTGCATAGTCAATAAAGCACAAGGAAACATCTTTCTGGTGTTCTCTGCTTTCAGTCAAGGTCTATCTGAGGTCAGCAATAGTGTCTCTTGTTCCACATCTCTTCTGAATCTGGCTTGAATTTCTGAAAGTTATTTGTTGATGTACTGTTGTAACAGTTTTTAAATTATCTTTAGCAAAATTTTACTTGCATACAATATTAATGATATTGTTTGAAGATTTCCACATTCCATTGGGTCACCTCTCTTTGGAATGGGCACAAATATGAATCTCTTCCAATCGGTTGGCCAGCTAGCTGTCTTCCAAATTTCTTGGCATAGATAAATAGACTAAGAATAACAATGTTAGGCTAATAGTCTAAATTAACTATAGAATTAAATTTAGAAGATTCTATAGTAATAATAAATACTATGAATTCACAGGTTATGGGATAGACACATGATAGCTTGGGTGAAGGAGAGGGCAATATCCAAGGAGGGGAGAGCCAGACACAGGAAGTAGGAGGAGAGTAAATGAAGAAGGACGCTAGGGCAAGATTTACGGAGGTATGCAATGGACTAAACGGGATAAAGGTAAACAGTGATGTACACACAACCTTGGAACAACAGGGTTCTGTGATACAGGGATCGAGATAGAGTCTGAATGAGTAAAGGAAGGGAAATAATGTTAAGGTGCTTGACTGTCTTGTAGATATTGGTTTTCCCTGCCTACTATTGTAAAATAGACATTTAATTAGGATAGAAAGGAATACTGGAAAATATGATTTCAGAAAGCTTGTAAGCCAGTCTTTAGCCTGTAACTGATAGGATTAGCTGAAAGGAGTGCTAGAATTTACCCAGGGAAATAGGCTTCTTGTTAAGCCTTTGTGGAGTCTGAGGCCTTAGATGGAATCCTGAGCCCCACCAGAACCTTCTGAGGAGGGACAGTCCCACTTGCAAAGACATGCAGCCCAACCCAGAATGGCTAGAGGAACAGAAAATATTTCTTGAAAGAAAGACCACCAGCAGAAAAAAAGAATATTTGGCTATTACAATATCAAGCAAGCTGGCTGCCTTACAGCCATCAAGGCAAAAAAAAAAAAAGAGTCTGCCCATCAGGGTAAATCCCCTTCTAAGACTGAAATTCGAAGGGAACACACAAGCAGTCTTGTATGCTCACCGGTGACTATCCTGGTCTAGTTGTGAATGGAACTGGTGGAAATGCAGCAATTAAAAATATGGGCTGAGTTTGGCCATGTTCCGTAAACACCTGTTGACCTTGAGATGAGAGAGAAGAAGAAGAAATATGGCTGGTCTGAAGTTTAGGGAGATGTGTGAACTCCTGAACCCATGGACATGGACCTAGCCACTGGGGGGCTAAATTTGAGAGTGAAGTGGCCAGTGGAAGTTGGGGGAGGTCATGAGAGAACTCCCAAACTTGCCGATAGTACCCATTTGACCTAGCTTGGAAAGCTAACTGACCAGAACTCAAACAGATGAAGATAAAGAAGTTTGATACAGGGAATCCAGGGTAAATTGCTACAATTGGATGAACTGGACCTTTATTTGTGGATGTAGTTGCTCAAAATTCTAACTGAAAGAGAAGGATTCTTCATATCAAGGATCAAGTTTGCCTCTTCAGTACACTGGGTTGATAGGGATGGGTAACTTAGACATCAGTTATCAAAAATAGGGGCTATAAAGGCACAAAGTGACTGGCTTACAAACTTTCATGAGTGTGCTTAGTTTCAGAGTGAGAAAGGTAAAGTAGAATCCCTAATGTATAGTTTTCCTCTTGCCCAGATAGGTCTGGTGAATAGGGGATAGGATTTCATGACTCAAACATGAGTAATTGTTATCAAGACTAATTGCAGTGGTCACAACTGTATTGTAGATGATGTGTAACTAAAAGGGGGGAGTAGTTCATCTTTCATTTCAGAATAGAGGAGTTTAGGACCATCAAGAGAGAAGAAGAGCATGAGTGGAGTGTGGGTTCCTAATCAGAGAAGCAATGACAGCAGAGCTGGTGGCAGAGATGATGGTCTAGAGAGCTACAGCTGCTGAGAACTCTAGGCTCATGAAATGAGAAAGGGCAAGAGGCTGGCTGGCAAAATGTGCCCTTTGGACATTTAAACAAATACATATTTTCTGTATGGTATGTGTACATTAAAAAAGGGGTGGGGATAGAGGTAAATATTGTTAACTGATGGTATATGGAGGGGATTTTAACCATTGCAATGAAACAAAACATGATTTGTTGAATGCAAAACTCATGATCTGCCCTGTAAACTTTCACTCAATTCATAATAAAATATTTTAAAGAATGAGTAAGTGTAGGGATTGGGATATTACCTAAATCTTTTGCATAATAATAAAATAATTGAATTTCTTCTGGAAAAAAAGCAATCAGTACTATGAGGTATTTTCTATGCCTAAACAGTACTAGTAAGAATTCCATTTTGTAAGCCTCTGGTTGTATGTGACTATGAACACAGAAATATTTTTTTTTAAACATAAAAATATTTTCTTGGAGATATTTAGCAACAATATTTTTTGTCATTTGTACTCTGTAAGATCACAGTTTGAAATTCAACCCCTTATAATCTTGCTAAATTTATAAATAAAAGTTTTAAATCTGAATTATAAATCTAAACCCATTGGTTAGACAAATTAGGAAAGAAGTGTTTACTTTTACCCAGAAAACAGAACCTTTAAAAACACTCATAATAACCTGGATGACATTGAGCTGAATGAAATTATAGTCAATCACAAAAGGACAAATGTTGCTTTTCTGCAGGAGTTACATGACTCGTCTTGTTCATTTCTGCCTGGGAGAATCCACTGCCATCCACCACCTTGGTGAACCTCACGGTAGATCAATCCTGGCCATCGTGGACAAGAAGCATGTCAGTCATCGCCTACATGGACCATGGCAAAGCCACGTTTACTGACTCCGTGATCTGCAAGACCGGCATCGTTGCCTCGGCTCGGGCCAGGGATACCCACTTCACCTTCTTCTATCATCTCCTTCTTCTACGAGCTCTCTGCAAATGACCTGAACTTTATCAAGCAGAGCAAGGATGGCTCTGGCTTCCTCCTCCAAGGACTCGTGGACTTCTCCTCCAAGGTTACGGCCACCCTCTGTGTCATGAAAGTGCCCTGGTGGTGAACTGTGTGTCTGGCGTGTGTGTGCAGATGGTGAACGTGCTGCGGCAGGGCATCGCGGAGTGCATCAAGCTGGTGCTGATGATGAAGAAGATGGAGTTACAGCTCCAGAACTTCCAGTGCATCGTAGAGAACATCAACGTCATCACCTCCACCAATAGTGAGGGCAACATCGTGATCTACCCGCCCTCGGCACTGTCAGCTTTGGGTCTGGCCCCCACGTCTGGGCCTTCACCGTGAAGCAGTTTTCTGAGATGTACATGGCCAAGTTTTGGACGCTAAAGGCAGGGCCAGCTGGGACCTGCTGAGCGGGCCAGGAACGTGAAGGACATGATGAAGAAGCTGTGGGGTGATCGGTAATTTGACCCCATAAATAAAAAAAAGTTTGCCACAAGCCCCGATGGCAAGAAGCTACCAGCTCATCCTGGATTCCATCATCATGAAAGAAAGGACACAACCAGACTGATTGACAAGGTGTACATTAAGCTGGACTTGGAAGACAAGAACAAAGAAGACAAAATCTTGCCAAAGGGTGTGATACTCCACTGACTGCCCACTGGGGATGCCCTGCTGCAAATTATCTACACCCACCTGCCCTGGTAGAATAAGTACTGGACTGCTAACTGCCAAGTTTGGTTACTTTTTGGTTCAAACCTACCAGCTGCTCCTTGGAAACCCTTTGCAGGGTCACTGTGAGTTGGAAATGACTTGACTACAGCAATGGTTAATTGATGGTACATGGAAGGGATTGTAATCATTGCTAGGAAGCAAGTATACGATTCATTAAATGTAAAACTGACGATCTGCTTTATAAAACCTTCACTTAATTCACAATAAAAGGTTTTTAAAAAATTCCACTCATAATATTTTAAGGAGCTCTGGTAGCGTAGTGGTTATGAGTCGGGCTGCTAACCTTAAGGTCAGCAGTTCAAAACTACCAGCCATTCACGGAGAAAGATGAAGCTTTCTGCTCTCGTAAAGATTTATAGCCTCAGAAACCCTATCACGGTCGCTGAGTCAGAACCAACTCCACGGCACACTACCACCACCACTCATAGTATTTTAATATAAAAACCCATGGTAGCAATTTAGTATATTCAGTGGCTTATTATTGTTCTTGATAAAAAATAAACTTTTTTGTTTTTAATCAGCTGTAATTTATGAGTCCCATCACCTTCCAGAGTTCTGGACATCTTGATTTTGTTTGGTAGAGTCTTAGAACAAAATATTAATCTTTTCCATAAGTCCAGTACAGTTATATTTTTCCCTCCGGAAAGGACATTTGTGGTTATTTTCTCCCTCCACGGAACCTTCACTTCCCACATGTTACAAGCAAGTCCTATTGTTTCTCTTTTTGGTGAAATCTTTTGATGTACACAAATGTCCAATTTTTAGAAGGTACGAGTCATCTATTTTGTCTTCTGCTGTTTGTGTGTTTTCAGTTATGTTTGGTAGTGTGTTTATGCCACGAATCAGAGCACCTAAATTTGTCCCTATTTTTCCATTGATGATTTTTTTAGTTCTAGGTTTTTCATTT
This sequence comes from Chrysochloris asiatica, assembly GCF_000296735.1. Lineage (NCBI taxonomy): Eukaryota > Metazoa > Chordata > Mammalia > Afrosoricida > Chrysochloridae > Chrysochloris > Chrysochloris asiatica. The sequence goes on along the minus strand of NW_006408744.1, from coordinate 180,422 downwards.
AGGTCTTTAATCCATGTTGAGTTTGTGCTTGTATAATGGTGTGAGGTATGGGTCTTGTTTCATTCTTCTGCAAATGGATTTCCAATTTTGCCAGCACCGTTTGTTGAAGAGACTATCTCTTTCCGATTTAATGTGTTTTGGTCCTTCGTCAAAGATCAACTAAGCATCTGTTCCATTAATCTATTTATCTTTTGTTGTACCAGTCTATAGTTTTTTTATAGAAAATTTTTTTGTCAAGTGTTTCAATGTGTCAGCAGGACATATCAATGGAGCAAAAATGTATCCATAGATGATAACATTATTAGGCTGTTGTTAAGTGCCATCAAGTCAATTCTGACTCATAGCTACCCTGTATAGGGTTTCCAAGGAGTGACTAGTGGGTTTGAACCGCTGACCTTGCTTAGAGGTACCACACCAGGACTCCAAAATTCTCAACATGGCTATGATTAATTTATGCCAACATTTTTCAAACTGCAAGATTTGATAGGAATTGCAAACTAATGCAAAGTTAAATATAGTTAATTAAAATTTAGAAGGAATGTTAGATGAATATATTTTAAATACTATGTTTAACCTTTTTAGAAAGCTTTAGATATAATACTATACTATCAAATTAGTAATATTTGAATTAAATTCATAGATAAGCAGCTAGATTTAAAAGAAATGATTAAGTTGGCAATTACAATAACTAAAATTTTGAATACATTTAGTAAGATTCTTTGGATGAAATTAATAGTAACTTGCTGATCAATAAATTGAGCATTGTTGGGGTTGCCTTGAGTTGACGGGACAGCATCTGGTTATTCCAACCATTTGGTGTATTATATGCTTTGTTGAAGAAACAATATGTGTTGCAGACCATGTAAGACTAGTCAGAGGTTCGAGGCCCTCTAGGGCTGAGTGTAACAAATGAGGCCACTGGCAGTTAATGGAAAATTGCTTTCATCTTAATATTCAGGTATATATATTAAATTAATACAATGGAGCCTTTGAAAATCCACAGATAAATGTGATATTTTCCTAAAGCCGAGACTAAAGGTTACAAGGTCTTAGCTACTTCACAGCTCTTTGTTCCATAGACAAAGAACCCATCTCCCTAATCCTTTTTCCAGGTGCAGCCCATTCACCTGGGAGTCTCCTGCAGAACTCTCACCTTCCCCCAACTGACCTCAGGGGCTATAGATATGTTAATTGGGCCTGAGAATCCAAGTTGCTGGCCTGGGATTCAAACCAGTGAAGTACAATGTAAAGTTACCTGAATGTCTGGAAAATAACTGATGTTAGCTATATCCTGTTTTAGTCCCTCCCAGCTTGGTGTGAAACTCCTCCCCTAAATAAAACAGAGGCCCGAGCCTCCCCAGGTGTGCATTACTGATTGGAAGGCATGGAGTAACGATTGCAGTACATTACGGGTTGGAAGGCATGCAGTAAAGATTGCAGGGCAGTGAGTTGCTGCCTGCAGAGGCCATGATGCCTGTAGTCCCAAGCCTGCCCACCAGTGATGTATCTACCCTGGCTTTGGGGTGCCTCATTGTCTCCCTTCTTCTGTTTGTCTGTGTATTCTTTCGCTATCCCTATCGCCGCTGGATCTCCCCTCCTCGTGAACCAAACACTAGTGACAACTATGTCGAGGGAAAACCCCGACAAATATGTTTGTATAACAGCTACTTAGGACCCTATTGGGAGTGTTGTTGTTAAGTGCCATCAAGCTGGTTCCAACCCATAGCAACCCTGTAGAGGGTTTCTGAGGAGCAGCTGGTGAGCTTTAACCACCAACCTTGCAGTTCAAACTGACTTTGCAGTCCAGCTCATTAACCCAGAGTGCCACACCAGGAGTTTTAGGTTTTATAAATTACATGCATTATGTTACCTGTCTGAATTCCAAAACAGAGCTGACTCCAATTTTAAATAATTCACAGCACCTATTACCTAAGGAGACTCTGGTGTGGTGCTGTAGGATCATCATCACTGGACTGCAAACCACAGGGTCAGTGGTTCAAACCCATCAGTCACTCCTCAGAAACTCTATACAGGTTCGCAATGAGTTGGAACTGACTCGACAGCACTTAACAATAACAACAATAACAACTACTTTATTCACCTAAGCATGTTGTAAAGATTAAGGAGTGACTACATATAAAAGGAGCTCTGGTAGCGTAGTGGTTACGAATCGGGCTGCGAACCTTAAGGTCAGCGGTTCGAAACTACCAGCTGCACCGCGGGAGAAAGATGAGGCTTTCTACTCCCGTAAAGATTTACACCCTTGGAAACCCTATACAGGGTCACTATGGGTCGGAAACGACTTGATGGCACATAACAACAACAACAACATATAAAACACTTAGAACAGTGACTGGTGCGTAGTAAGCATTACTCATATTGGTAGTGGTAAAGCCAGCTGTTTTCCAAACTAAATAGTCCATCACACATAAGTGATTAGATATAATCTAAGTGCAACTGTGAAGACTGGATTTATAAAAGGCTTTAACTCTCCAGTGATGTGGTTTTGTGGTAGGTAAATGCAAAGCAATGTGGTTGGGTACTTCATGAGATATTAATTTAGGTTTTATGCTTCCTATGTACCTTCCTCCTCCTCCCCTGTATTTTGAGAAGGTAGCCAACCCCTTTGTGTTTCTTACCTCAAGGGCATTTTGCAGGATTCTAAGCAGCGGCTCTTGGAAGACAGCGGCTTCCTGTCTTTTGAGGAAACTTAATCTCAATAAATACTTTGTCTACTTCATGTGTCCTAGAGGAAGAGGGGGGAGAGTGAGTGTGGGATTGGGGGTGGGGGGCTTTCACAGCAGTTGAAGGGAACAGTGATGTCCCAGGTTGGGGAAGCATAGAGGCTGGTGGTATCAGGAGGCTCCAAGACACAAACTTCAGTCCCAGCGGCAGTCAGGGCAGATGGCAATCCCTTGGATGGAACAACTATGTGATGCATCTACAGAGTTTAGCCCTTGGGAACTTGGTCCCATGCTTCAGCAAATTCTGGTACCCAGGTGTATCAGTGGAAATAAAAGAGTCACCTGCCTTATGTCAGATAGTGCGACTATCAGCAGCAAGGTTGGTGGGCTGAAGAAAAATTGACCCTTACTCCAATGGGTATCTAAAGCTGTCCTGGATTTTTATCTCACCCAAAGGAAGGAGAACCTTCACTTTCTAGTAGCCAGGGGTGTCTGAGAGTGGATTTGTGTTGTTGTTAGGGGCCCTTGAGTAGATTCCAACTAATAGAGAACCCATGCACAACAGAACAAAACGCTGCCCAGTCCTGTACCATTCTTACATTCATTGTTTGTTATGTTTGAGTCCACCGTTGAAGACACTGTATCAATACACCTCGTTGGGGTCTTCTTCTACTTCAATGACCTCAATTTTACTAAGCATGATGTTCTTTTCCAGAGACTAGTAATAAACCTAAAGTATGTGAGGCAGCCACAACATCCTTGTTTCTAAGGAGCGTTTTGGCTGCACTACTTCTAAGACAGAGTTGCTTGTTCTTCTGGTAGTCCATGGGACTTTCAGTAATCTTCACCAATACCATAACTCAAATGCATCAGTTCTCTGGTCTCCCTTATTCATTGTCCAACTTTCACATTCATATGAGACCATTGAAAATACCATCACTTGAACCAGGAGCAACTTAGACAGTCCTCAAAGTCATATATTTTGCATTTTAGCACAAAGTATGAGTCCTGGTGTGGCATTGTATGATAAGCACTAGGCTGCAAGGTTGGTTTGAACATCAAGATCGGTGGTTCAAACTCACCAGCCACTCCTTGGACTTAACAACAAGAAGTACTTGATAGTGCTTCTTCCAACCCAGATTTGTTTGTCCTTCTAGCAGTCTATGGTATTTTAATATTCTTCTCTAATGCCATAGCTTAAATGCATGAATTCTCCTACAGTCTTCCTTGGTCATTGTTCAACTTTCACACGCAATATGAAGCTATTGAAAATACCACGGTTTGAGGTAGGTGCACCTTAGTCCTCAAAATGACATCTTTACTCTTGAACGTTGTTGTTGTTGTTAAGTGCCGTCGAGTCGGTTCCGACCCATAGCGACATACATCCTTTGATTTCTTGACTGCTGTTTCCATATGTGTTGATAGTGGATCTAAGCATAATGTGGGAGGTCTTCCTCTTTTTTGCTGGCCCTGTACTTTGTAAAGTATGATGTCCTTTCCATGGGATTGGTCTCTCCTGATAATTTGTCAAAAGTATGTGAGTTAAAGTCTTACCATCCTCTTTTCTAAGGAACATTCTGGCTGCACTGCTTCCAAGACAGATTCGTTTGTTCTTTTTGCAGTCCATGTACTTACAACATTCTTCCCTAACATCATTCAAATGCATCGGTTCTTCTTTGGTCTTCTTTATTCATTGTCCAGCTTTCCAATGCATATAAAGCAACTGAAAATACCATGGCTTGGGTAAAGTGTACCTTAGTCCTCAAAATGACATCTTTGCTCTTTAACACTTTAAAGAGGTGTTTTGCAATAACTTTTTTGATTTCTTAACTGTTGCTTCCATGAGTGTTGATTATGGAACCAAGTAAAACAAAGTCTGTAACAACTTTAATCTTTCCCCCATTTATCATATTATTTATTGCTCCAGTTGTGAGGACTTTCATTTTCTTTTACACTGAAGTGCAATCCTTGCTGTAGACTGTATTCTTTGATCTTCATCATTAAGTATTTCAAGTCATCTAATCTCCTCATGAGTAGGATCATGTCACCAGCATATCACAGGCTATTGATGAGTCTTCCTTCAATCCTGATGCTACATTCTTCTTGATATAGTCTACTTTTTCGATTTGCTCTGCATACAGATTGAATAATTATGGTGAAAGAATACAACTCCGATGCATACCTTTCCTGATTTTAAACCATTTAGTATCCTCATTGTTCTGTTGAAACTGGACAACCTTTTGTTGTTGTTGTTGTTGTTATATGCTGTGGAGTCTGTTCCAACTCATAGAGACCCTGTACAGGGTTTCCCAGGCTGTAAGTCTTTACAGGAGCAGAAAGCCGCATCTTTCTCCCGTGGAATATCTGATAGTTTTGAACTGCTGACTGTGAGATTAGCAGCCCGATTCATAACCTCCATACTACCAGAGTTATGGATAACCTTAGGCATTTGGAATTTAGCTCTTCTGGTTTCTGCCTTTTTGAAATCATCTGAGTCTTTTTGTATGCCCTCCTTAGTGAAATGCTTTCAATTGACTTGTAAACAGATAGAGGAACTTGGTGAAAGACTATGAATAGAAAGGAATCCTTTAATCACTACATGATTTTAAAATAAGCTTCTCTCTTCTAATTGCATATGATCTATGTTTTGTTCTCCCAAATTCAGATACAACTCAAATTGAAATGGATTGAAGAGTGTTATGTAATAAGTGGAAAGACAAGAGGAGAGAGCTAGGAATCATAGCCTAGAATCCTCAGTGGACACAGCTGGGGTATCAGCCTCTCGTAGTGGGAAACTAAGACCCAGAGAGACACAATAGTCTAGACTAATCATCAGCAGAGCCAGAACTAAGGTGCATCTTAGTTACGTCGGGTGTTCTTCTGAGCAAAAACATCTTTCAATCCTGTGTAAAAGCTTCAACGTAAAATGAAATGACCACTCTGCTCTCCCTGTTCTTTACATTTTTTTTTTTTTTAATTGAGTGAAAGCTAACAGACAAGATCATCAGTTTTACATTCAACGAATTACATGCCCTGCTTCATCTCAATGATTATAATCCCCTCTCTGCAACAACAGTTGTCTGGCTTCCTTCCTGTGGCTTCCCTTTTACATCTTATATTTCACAAATGAACAAAGCAAAAATATTTGATGTACACATAAAAAATAAAAAATATATATTCACTAAAATGTCCAAAGGACATATTCTGTAAGCCAACCTCCTGCCTGCCAGCACACAGCCTTACTCAGTCCATGGGCCTAGAGTTCACAGCTGCTCTCTCTCTCTCCAAACCATTGCCTCTGCCATCATCTCTGCTGTTGCTGCTTTCCCCTATGCATAATTTTAAAGGAAAAAACTTAAACTGGAGCAAAGGAGAATATCAGCTCCTGGGAAAAGTCTGAAGAACCACTCAGGCTTGACATCCCAGAATACAGGAGGCTTTTGTGGTGTAATCCATCTTGAATAAATGATATGCAGATGCCTAATTAGCATGGCCCCTTGTAAACAGGCCATTCTCTGGAAAAAAACACCTATCCCTATGAATAAACATGATGTCTTTACCCTACCCCAAACCATTTCAACCCCAGTAATGTCTTTGTTTATGGAGTCTTATTGTGGCCCTGTGGTATAATGCACCAGACTGCAAGGCCACTTGAACTGCAAGGTCGGTGGTTCAAGCTCTCCAGCTGCTCCTTGAAAGTCCTATACAGGGTCACCTTTGTTCAGGGAAATAGGGTTAAGCACTGTGGTAAGCCTTCCCCATCTCTGTTTGCATGCCTCACCTGACTTTTCTTAATCACTAGAAGGACAGAGATGTGGCTGGAACTCTCTGTAACACTGGTTTCCTCTCCCATAACATTTACACGGGATTCACTTGTAATTTGGCTGCTCTTTGTTAACTTTTAAATAGCCAGTTCAGTAAATGAGCACTCTATCCTGGTGCGATGCTGTGGAGTACAGCACTGGACCGCAAAGTCGGTTAAGGTCAGTGGTTCAAACCCACCAGCCAATCCTTGGAAACCCTATACAGGGTCTGTATGAGTCAGAACTCACAGAGGGCACTTAACAAAAATAATAAAGGGACTCCTGGTGTGTGGCACTTTAGGATAAGCACTGGGCTGGGAATCACAAGGTCAGTGGTTCAAGACCAGCATCCTTAGAAACACTATACGGGGTTGCTATGAGTTGGAACTGACTCCGTGGCACTTAACAATAAAAATGCTCAGAAAAATAAGATTTTTGCATCCAGGTTGTTGTTGTTGTTATGTGCTGTGGAGTCAGTTCCGACTCATAGCGACCCTGTACAGGGTTTCTGAGGCTATAAGTCTTTACGGGAGCAGAAAGCCTCATCTTTCTCCCGCGGAACAGTTGGTAGTTTCGAACTGCTGACCTTAAGGTTCGCAGCCCGATTCGTAACCACTATTTTTTTGAGCTCCATTTTTTTTTTCCCAACATATGTGTGCTTAATGAGTTGTTATCTTAATATTATAGAGAATTAATAAAATGCTTTCATTTCAATATATTTGTGTAACCGCCTAAAATCAAGTCTTCATAATTAATTTGACTTAGATTCCCCTAAAAGAATTTGGCTGCTGGTTGCTTTCCAAATAACCTGGGCTGATATAAACATATGCAAATGATTTAGCAAGCCTAGGTTTTTGTCATTAGTTGTGAGCCAGAGATGGGGGAAATACTCAGGCTGAACCTATATAGTCCAGAGATAATCATTTTAAAAAAAAGAAACCTTGACCAGGAATCAGAATCAACTGGACCCTAACTAACACTGACAACTGGGCAGTTCACTCTATTACCACAATTCAAAAAAGCATCTTTTTGCCATATCTCACCCTCCTGTGCCACACCACTTTATCTTTTGCCGTTAGAGCTAATTCCAACTAATAATGACCCTTTGGGACAGAGTTGAACTGCCCTACAGGGTTTCCAAGACTCTGTAGGATAAGCACTGGACTGCTAACCACAAAGTTGGTGCTTCAAACCTACCACCCGCTCCTCGGAAATCCTATACAGAGTCGCTATGAGTTGGAACCAACAAGGTGGCACTTTAGAACAACAATCTTACGGAGGAGTTCTAGTGATGCAGGGGTTAGGCATGTTGCTCGTAGAGGAATGGTCGTGGTTCAAGCCTACCAGCCATTCCAAGGGAAAAAGATGAAGATCTGGTGGTTCCTATAGATTATAGTCCCTATAATCCTTAAATATCATAGCTGGAAAACCCCATGGGGTGTAGTTCTACTCCGTCCAGGACCACTGTGAGTTGGAATTGACTCGATGGCAGTGGATTTGGGTGTTCTGGTTAATTTTTAGAAAACCTTCTGTCATATATTTCTCCCCTAGAGTGGTTGATGGGTTAAAGAACAGATCTTGCGGTTGTAACTATGACCCACCAAGCTTCTGATGCTAAATTTAGCATTTGGAAATAAAAACTGGGACAGTTACTGACTTCCTTGTCTCCTGACCTTTTCTGGGGGTTAATCTGAGGGATGGTGGTCAACACGAGGCAGGAGAGCCAGTCAGGTGGTGCATCCTTCCCTGGGTGATGGTGGTGAATCCTTCCCTGGGGTGCCTGGAGAGGGCGCGTTGTGTATTCACACTTTGGATTAGGATTTTCTGTGTCTCCTTCCAAGCAGTAAATCGAAAATTAAAAGAGTGTAGATATACAACCACATGGGTTTTATAACCAATGATTTGAGTTGTAGTTGTTGTTTAAGTGCCATCGAGTCAGTTCCGACCCATAGTGACCCTGTATAGGGTTTCCGAGGAGCAGCAGGTGAGCTTGAACCACCAATCTTGCAGTTCAAATGGTTTTGCAATCTGACATATTAACCCATAGCGCCAAATCAGGACTCTGATTTGAGTAGTGTTAGCCCCTTAATTTGTCAATCAAGTACTTCCCCTTTTGAATATTCTCCTTCATCTAAGGGGCAAACCTGCTCCCAGATTTTCCCCTTGTTGTTGTTGTTATGTGCTGTGGAGTCGGTTCCGACTCATAGAGACCCTGAACAGGGTTTCCGGGGCTGTAAATCTTTATGGGAGCAGAAAGCTTCATCTTTCTCCTGTGGAACAGCTGGTAGTTTCGAACTGCTGAACTTGAAGTTCATAGCCCGATTCGGTAACCACTATGCTACCAGAGATATTCCCCTACAACAGCTCAAATCCAGCCCTAATTTCTGGTTGACAGGAAACACCGGGCATCTCCTTGACTGAGATCTTGATCTAGGGACAAGATACCTTTTCTGTCCTTTGCCTTGTATTTATTCATCCTTCTGCATGGCACTTAGATTTCTACTTTTTCCTTTTTATTTTCTTTCTTTTAATACTACTGTCTAATTTGGATAGATTTCCCTCCTCTGATACTCTGTAAAAAACTGGCTTTGTGATATAACCCATGTATCTATTAATCGTATGCAGTGGTTACAAACTGGGCTGCTAACCTCCAGCT
>NW_006408744.1:157639-170619 GCF_000296735.1 Chrysochloris asiatica | reverse complement strand
ATCAATGTAAAGAAAACAAAAATCCTCACCACTGGACCAATAAACAACATTCTTATCAATGGAGAAAAGATTGAAGTTGTCAAGGACTTTGTTCTCCTTGGATAAACTATCAACACTCATGGAAGCAGCAGTCAAAAAATCAAATGACGTATTGCCTTAGGCAAATCTACTGCACAAGACCTTTTTTAAAGTATTGAAGAGCAAAGATGTCAACTGGAGGACTAAGGTGTGCCTGACCCAAGTCATGATATTTTCAATAGCCTCATATGCATGTGAAAGCTGTACAGTGAATAAGGAAGACTGTAGAAGAATTGACGCATTTGAGTTATGGTGTTGGAGGCGAATATTGAAAGTGCCATGGGCTGCCAAAAGAACCAATAGATCTGTGTTGGAAGAAGTATAGGCATAGTGCTTCTTGGAGGCCAAGATGGCCAAACTCCCTCTCTCATACTTTGTCCATATTGTCAGAAGGGATCAGTCGCTGGAGAATGATATTATGTTTGGTAAATTGGAGGGTCAGAGAAAAAGAGGAAGACCCCCAACGAGATGGGTTGGCCACGTGGCAGCATCGATGGACTCAAGCGTGGCAACCATAGTGAGGTTGGCCCAGCATCGGGCATTGTTTCGTTCTGCTGTGCATAGGGTCGCTATGAGTCTGTACCGACTCAATGGCACTTAAAAACAACAACCCAGGGCACTAGACACATTCAGTTACTTAAGGTTAAGCTGTTGTCTTTTCCCTGGGGAACAAGAATCCAAGAAGCATCCTTCAGGCTTTTTTTGTTTTTGTTTTTATTTTTAGTTAAAGATTTATTTTCAAGACAATATGTGGAGGAAAGAAATGTACGCTCAGTAACTATGTCTACATGTTAAGCCTTTTTACTTAGATGGAAACCACGTTTCAAGGATCCTTCAGACAGGCCACTGGGGCAGCAATTTCCGTGAGGTACAGACACTCCCTGTGACTCTAGCATTCTTCTGTTGGGAGCCCTCAAGGAAGATGCAGGGAATAACGACTCCTACTCCTGATGTGGTGCTTTAAGATCAGGACTGGGCTATGAACCACAAGGTCAAGGTCGGGGCGTTCAAACCCACCTGCTGCTCTTTGGAAACCCTATACAGGGTTTCGCTATGTGGCGAAACCGACTCCACAGCACTTCATTAATTAATGTATGCATTTTAATGAACACTATCTTTCGCGACCGTTACACTGACACATAGGAGTACCACTGGTCCTGGCTTGCTTCTATGCGCTGCTTTCGCCGCGCAGGAGAGAAGAGGCGGAGACATTGCGGGGCCCTTCAATGAGACGTTAGGGGCGGGGCCTTGGAGAGACGCGGCTGACGGGGGCGGGGCGTTCTGGGGGCGGGGCCGGGGATTTTCCCAGTGGTGACTAGGGAGGTCCGGCGGCTGTCAGCTGAGCGGTGCTGGGTGGGGTCGCGAGGCTGCGGTCGGCTCCCCAGCGTCGCTTTCCCCGCCTCTGTCCCAGGCTGACACCCCTGGCTGGCATTTACATCCGGGTCCGATGCCGAGCAATTAGTGACCCCGAGAAAGGCCGGAGTGCGGGAGGCCAGGTGAGCCGGGGCAAGGGGTGAGAAGGGAGGCTCGGTGAAGGGGGTGGGCCTTCTTTGGCCGGCACCTGTGCACCTTGAATATGTCACCCCCATTCCTGCGACATGAAGCCTGGAGGGGTGTGGGTGGCGAGGGGTGGGTCGCCCTTTCCCGTGGGACGACTGCCACCGGAGGTGTCCAGGCCCCAAGGCAGAGGACAACCTCTGTGGATCGTGACCTGTGAAGGGGCAGCAGGACCACCATGTCAGAGGACCCCTCCCCTGCCCTCCTCTCTGCAGGTCACAGGGTGATTTAAGGGTCAAGTCCTGCCGCAGGTCGGGAATGACCATGCAGCGGATTCCTCATAAGGAGGAAGTGGTTAAGATACACCTTTGGAAGAATAAAGTCGCTAGTTTTCTGAGATGCCCAGGATCTAAAGAATAAAGATCTCTAAACTTGAATATGGGATTATGAAACAACTGAAAAAATCTACATAAACTGTTTTTTCTAGATAAGTGTGTGTGTGTTTATGATGGTAGTGTGTGGACTGGAGACAGTAGAAAGGCTGGCTAAGAGAAAATGAAACTCAGATATCTGGTCTGACCTCGCTTCTAACACCTGAAACTTGTACGGAAATGTGTGCCACAGGACTCTTAGGATGAGAGAATGAAGCCAAAAAAGTAAGGCGAGCTTCACACATTAAAACCCTTTTAATCTAATTAGAAAGAGCCCAGCTTGCTCTATCGACAGAGGGAGAGAAAAGTGAGGGAGCCCTGCGGTCTCTCAGGACACGGCTCAGTATGTATTGGCCTGGAGAAACCTGGCAGCAAAGGCCAAGGACAGGGAGCTGCCCTGAAATGGGCCAGATGTCGAAGTTTAACTGTGGCCTGTGGAAGGGGACAGTGTTTGATTTGACTGGGTGTATGTGGTTGTGATTTTTTTTCATCTGGTTTCCTACTAGTCCAGTGTTAGTAATTATTTAAATATTGTGTACAATGTATAAAAGTAGCAGCTTCATTTTTATTAATGACCTTCAGCTTGCATATTACCCTATGGAATCTAACTCCCCTCCCACCCGCCCAAAAAACACTTTATAACTTTAGAAGAAATTGGTTGCCTTGTTAAAGAACCCCTCAGGTTATTCTAGCCAAGCAATCTGAAGTCTTGCCTCCAAACTTTGCTTGCTCTGAAGTTTATAGAGACCTAGAATATTTGACATATTCTTTGGAATTTATAGGATAGAATCCAAAGAAATAAATTAAACTCTTTAAAATATATATATATATGTTTCATTCAGAAAGAAAAAAATATATTTTGTAAGTTTTTATTGTGTATACTTGTTAAGTGCCCTTGGGTCAGTTCTGACTTACAGTGATCCTGTGTAAGGTTTCTGAGGAGCTGCTGGTGGGTTTGAACCACCAACTTTGTGGTTATCAATCTAGTGCTTATCCTACAGCGCAGCACCAGGACCCCACTGATATTGTTGTTGTTAAGTGCCTTTAATTTGTTACCGACTCATAGCGACCCTATATAGTGTTTCCAAGGCTGTAAATTGTTGTGGGAGCAGAAAGCCTTATCTTTCTCCCAGACAGTGGCTGATGGGCTTGAACCTCAAACCCTGTGTGGTGCACAGTCCAGTGTTTATCCTACAGAGCCACAAGCTGTCTATATAAGGATTGAATAGTAGGATTTGTTGTAAAATGATATGCAGATGCCCTTGTTGTTGGTAATTGCCTTTCCATGGGTTCCGACTCATAGTGACCTTGTATAGTGTTTCTGTGGAGTGGCTGGGGTTTGAACCTCTGACTTTATGCTTAGTAGTCTAATGGTTATCCTTCAGCATCACATAAAGACTACTTGTAGTGAAATAAATAATAAATAAAGTGGATCTAGTTTTGAAAACAAGTTTTGAAAATTTGAGTTTAGAAATCAGGAAAAGAATGCTATAAAACTGTAGAAAAACTCATAATACTAGCATGCTGGGTTTGTCACCTCCTCAGCATAAAGTATATTTCAGGTGTTAGACCTAAAAAAATGCCTCATTCTCCTGTGTCTTCATTGTGTTTTAACAAGTATTTACTGAGAACCTGCTGTGTGCTCACTTCTAGTAAGAATAAAATAGAAGCCTTGATTTTAAGTTTAATGGAAAGATAGAACACTAAAGGATAATTACAGCACATTGGGAAATGAGCCAAGAAGGTGAAAGAATAAAAGTGCTATTGGGGTGCTCAGAGGGAGAAACCACTAATGTAGTACAGGAAATCATATTTGAGCTGGACATTGACTTGTCAAGAGGTTGTTTGCCAAGGGCAAAAGCCATGTCAGGCATTTGGGGCAGAAGGAAGAGCAGGTGCAAGGGCCCAGAGGCACAAGAATGCTCTTTAATGTGCCTCAGATACAAGCTTGATATTGGCAGGAGTTGATCCTGTGGGGGTTAGTTGGTGCAGACTAAAAGGCTATGGTCGTCTTGCTAGGTAATTAGAAAACTCTGTCTCTTTTAAAGGAAAATTTTAAGTAAGGGGATGAAGTCATGCTCAAAAAGAAACCACAGAGGCTGTGGAATGGAAATGAGAGACTACTCAAGGAGCTTTGAAACGTCATCCAGCAAATATTTATTGAGCCCCTGTCTGTGTCTGGTAATGTAGGTGATGGAGATGTAGCAGTGAGCACAAGGGGAACAATCGTGCCCTTGTAGAGAGTCACACAGCTCTAGTCCTGACCATATGAGAAGGGACGGCAATAAACTGGCAGGTATGGAGAGGAGATAATGGGTTTTAGGAACATTTTGGAGTTAGAAGTGATAGCACTTGGTGACCCATTAGCCTAGGGGAAAGAGGGAATGGGAAGAACCCAACCCTGGGTGCCTAGACTAAATCTATTCCCACTTTCTGTGTATTCATAAAGTACAAAATCAAAATATCATTTCTGGTATGTAAAGTTGAGGTCTCTTTCACCCCACTGGTAGAATATATATTTTACATTCTTCTTCTAGGGAAGTTACAGGTTTAGGTGATGGATGTAGTGTTGGGCACTTATTCAGGCACCTTGTAAACCCAAAACAGAATATGCCAATAGACAATTTACCTCTCACCAAAACAAGTTTTCACTGTTTAAAACGAATTTATCCATGGGGCAATAGAGGCACAAAGTGACTGGCTTACAAGTTTTCCAAAGGAAATTTAGTTTAAGAGGTGTGGGGGAGGGTAAAGTCCCCTCTGAATAGTTGTCATCTTGTCTAGATGGGCCTGGTGAAAGGAGATGGGGATAGGATTCCTGTGATTCAATAGTGAGTAACTGTTATCATGACTAATTGCGACTGTCACAACTGTAAAGGTAGAGGTTTTGTAAAAAAAAAAAAAAGGGGGGGTCGGGGGGAGTAGTTAATCTTACAGTCCACAAGCAGAGGGCCCTAGGACCATCAAGGGAGAAGAGCACAGGCAGAATGCGGGACCTTGAGAAGCAGTGACACCAGAGATGGAGGCAGAGATGGGGACATGGAGAGAGGGAGCAGCTGAGGACTCTGGACTCATGGAAAGATAGGGACTGGGTACTGGCAGCCAGGAGGCAGGCTTGCAGAATGTGCCCTTTGGTGGTTTAAATGATTCTATATTCCTGAGTGTTTTTGTGTACAATCCCCCAAAAACCAAGCAAACAAACAGAGGAAATGTAAGCAAATACTGTTGAATAAAGATGCATGGAGGAAATTGTAATCATTGCAATGAAACGATGGTGGAAAGCCAATGTTCTCCCATGTAAACTATCACTCAGTTCACGATAAAAACTTTTAAAAAGCAATATCTAGTAGAGGAACAAAATGCCTTTCTGATATCTTATTACCTGTTGTAATATACCCTCATCTTGCTCTGATAAAACAAAATACAGATGTGTGCTAAAAGAAAAATTATTTATTCATGTAACGATGGAACCAGTGAAGACTTAATCTAGAAAATTCAGAGAATGACCCACACAAGGATAAAACCCCCTGCCACTGAGTGGGCTCTGACTCAGAGACTCTCTATAGAATTTCCAAGACTTTATGGAGTAGTCTTTCTTCCGCAGAGCAGCTGACAGTTGACATTCTTTATTATCGAGTGCTGCTATAAAGAAATACCACAAGTGAATGGCTTTAATAAACAGAAATTTATTTTCTCAAAGTTGTTGTTGTTGTTAAATACCATTGAGTTGATTCTGACTTATAGCAACCCTGTCTAGGGTTTCTAAGGAATGGCTGGTGGTTTTGAACCAGCAATCTTTCAATTAACAGTCCAGTGCTTATCCTGCAGTGCCACAACATGACTCACAGTTACATAGTTAGGAATCCAATTCACGGCACTAGCTCTAAGGGGAGGCCTTCTCTGGTGGCTCTGGGGGAAGGCCGTGGTCTTTTGGAGCTTCTGCACCTACGCAGTCTTCATGTGGCTTGGCACCTCTCTTCCCCCATCTCTGCTTCTTGCCTGTGTCGGATTAAGACATACTCTATACTAACCCGTTCTTGTTAACATCAAAAAGACACCCCACTCCAAAATGGCATTATGACCATAGGCATAGAGGTTAGGATTTACAGCATAGATATTTCTGGGGACCACAATTCAGTTCATAAGAAGTGCCATCCTATAATGGAATAGGCAGTTGCCTGATGAGGTCATTGCAAGTATTTTCTCATTGAAGTATTCAAGCCTGCTCTGTCTGGCTCTCTGCCATGGAAACAAGACAAGACATTCTTACATTGAATAAGAAGTTGATGTGGATCATTTCTAGGCCAAGTTGGGAATGAAATTTAAGTCCATGCCTGCAAGGTCAACTCATTGCTATAATTACTTGACATCTAGGTTTTTAAATGATAATTATATTAGGAGGAACTTAGCAGATCTGACCCAAGCCATGGTATTCTCAATACCCTCATATGCATATGAAAGTTGGACAGTGAATACAGAAGACCATAGAAGAATTGATGCATTTGAGTTATGGCATTGGAGGAGAATATTAAAACTAACAAGGACTGCCAAAAGAACAAACCAATCTGTGTTGGAAGAAGTACAGCCAGAATGCTTCTTAGAAGCCAGAATGGTCAGACTTCATCTCTCATACTTTGGACATACTATTAGGAGAGACCAGTCCCTGGAGAAGGTCATTTTGCTTGGTAAAGTGGAAGGTCAGCAAAAAAGAGGAAGACCCCAACAAGATGGCTTGGTTCAGTGACAGCAGCAATGGGCTCAAGCATAGCAACAATTGTGAGGTTGGCACAGGACCGGGCAGTGTTTCATTGTGTTGGGCATAAGGTCGCTATGAGTCAGCACCTAATAACAGCAACAATGAGCAGAACTGGAAATAAAATCAAGGAAATTTTGTTTTTGATAGTTCATCTACCAGAAAGTTCTTTTTTCTTTTTCATTAGTAAAATCTTGACAAACCCGATGCTAAATTAATTGGCCCTTCATAGTTAAACATCACTTTTTCTGAGAAATAACATACTTCAGATCTGCATGAGTCTAATTACTATGAAAAATCCTGCTGTTCTGAAATAACCTTGGAATAAATTGGCTTAGTTCTTGTTTCAATAGCCTCTGAAAATGTGTTCCATCATTTATAATGTTTCTCTGTTTAGCTAATTGAAAGTAGCTCAACAGATCTTCTACCAATAGTCATATATGCACTGTACAGTGGTGAATGCTAGTGAATGCTCCCCAAATATTCTAAAATCATAAAGTACCTTCATATTATCAAGGTTAAGCAAATTACTTTTAGTATGGTCATAGTAATAAGTATATACATTTCTATGGCATAAATACTAACTTCTTATTTATCATGACTTTTGAATTACAAACTTATTTTTACTCACAGTGCTGTATAGCAAAGTGTTTTCTCTAATTTCGACAGAGATATGTATTATATAGGGAAGGATTCTAGGTATGTGCTTGTGTTGCATAGTGGGGGTTGGACTGTGGTCTTAGAAGCTTAAGGAAACTTTTCACAGAGCTTTGAGTCAGAAACAACCGTAACGGTCATCATTTGCTAGATGAGTCAGTAAATAGCTGTAAGAGGTCAGGTAGGACTTCCCGAGTTCATTCATCTGGTTAGTAGCTACTAGTGTTTTTTCTACGATCTCTCTTGGCACAGATCTGATGATCTGCTTCTGAAAGGTCAAGACCTTGAAAATCTTATGGAGCAATTCTACCCTGCACACATGGGGTCTCTGCATCAGAGCCAACTCAAGGCAACTCACAATAATTCTTGGCATATCTTGCATTTTTCCTTGTGTCCTTCTCTGAATTTGGGTACCCTGAAAAATTAGAGGCATCGATCTAACAACTGGAACCAGTTTTAACTTTATTATGTTTGTTCCTGAAGACTTTGTATAATGTCCTAGTGGAAATCAAGGAGGAAAACAATTGTGTTTAATTTTCTTTATGTGCATTTGAATTCTGTTGGCTAGGATTTTGTTGAGAATTTTTGCATTTATATTCATGAGGGATATTGGTCTATTATTTTATTTCTTAGTGATGTCCTTCCCTGGTTTTGATATGAGGGTTATGCTTCCTTCATAAAATATACTAGTAAGTTTTCCATCCTTTTCTATATTTTGGAAAAATTTGAGTAGAGTTGGTGGCAGTTCTTCCCTGAATGTTTGGTAAACTCTCCAGTGAAGCCATCTGGACCTGGACTTTTTTTTTGGTTGGGAGTTTGTTGATGACGTGATCAATTTCTTTCTTTATTATGGGTCTGTTCAAATTTTCTGCTTCATTCTGTGTAAGATTAGGTAGGTCATTCTTTTCTAAAAATGTATCCATCTCCTCTAGATTTTCAAAGTTGTTGTAGTACAACTCTTCATAATATTCTGTTAATATCATTTTTATTTCTGTTGATTCTGTTGTGACATCACCCGTGTGGTTTCTTATATGTGTTATTTGTGTAATTTCCCTCTTTTCTTTTGTTAGGTTTTCCAGTGGTTTGTCAATTTTATTAATCGTTTTGAAGAACCAGCTCCTTGTTCTGTTGATTCCTTCTATAGTTTTTCTGTTTTCTAACAGAAAATTGTTTATTAACAATTTTGTATAATTTTCAAAGGAAAATCAGTCTTTTCTTGCCTTCACTCGCTCTTGGAAAAACCATTAAGGAGAAATTTGTGCAAATAATAAAATGAAACACATCTCCAGATATCTAGTTAAATATCTAACATTTAAAAATACCTGTTAAATAGTTCCATGGCCTTTACAAAGTACAGAATATCTTTATGATTTTAGTGTATCATGGGGGCTTTCACTAGAATTTATCACTGTACAGTACATATGCAAAACGTCTATTGGTAGAAGGCCTTTTGAGCTGCTTTCATTTGGGCAAACACGGAGATACATTATAAATCATTGTACCCATCTTCAAATCTTTGAACTTGTAAGGAAATTTTAATTTTGATAAGTATGATACAAAGTATAAAAATTTTCTCTTTAGGTCTATTGCCTAGAATTTTAGGGTTCCTCAGGAAATAAGTAAGAACATTATTATTTAATAAAACCTCATTTTTATGAAATGTTAGCACCAAGATTATTCTAAATGAAAATGAATTTTATAGAAAACAAGAAAATGGAAGTGTATCCAAAGCATTTCATTGGGAAAACAAAATAGTTTATTCTAGTCATTTAATGCTAAGAGATAGAACATTACATTATATCTCTTTTCTAAACGAATTGGGTATGTAAAACACATTGTTAGGTGATGTAGAGTCAATTCCGAATCATAGCAAACCAATGTACAACAGAATGAAACAGATAGATACTTACAAAAGATTCAAGATTACATAATGTGCTCTATCAGTACTTTTTTTCTTTTTAAAGTTGCCGTCCTTATTAAATAATTTTGATAATACATTGTTGTTGTTGTTGTTAGATACTGTTGAGTTAGCTCTGAATTAGCAAAGCCATGAGTTCACAGCAGAACAAAACACTGCCAAATCCTATGGCATCCTCCCAATTGTTGTTCTGTTTGAGTCCATTGTTAGAGCCACCATGTCATTCCATTTTTTAAGGGGTCTTCCTCTTTTTCCCTTACCAAACATGGTGTCCTTTCCAGGGACTGGTCTCTCCTGATAACAAATCCACCATACCTGAGACAGAGTCTCACCATTCTCCTTTCTAAAGAGCATTCGGACTGTCCTTCTCCCAACCCAGATTTGTTTGTTCTTCTGGTAGTCCGTAGTACTTTTAATATTCTTCTCCAGTACCATAATTCAAATAAATCGATTTTTCTACCATCTTCCTTATGCATTGTCCAATTTTCACATTGATATGAGGCTGCTGAAAATACCATGGCTTGGATCAGACACACCTTAATCCTCAAAGTGACATCTTTGCTCTTGAACACTTAAAAGAGGTCTTCTGCAGCAGATTTGCCTAATGCAATATGTCATTTGATTTCTTAACTGCTGCTTCCATAAGTATTGATTATGGGTCCAAGTAAATTAAATCCTTGACAATGTCAATCTTTTCATCATTTATCATGATAATTTTTATTGGCCCAGTTGTGAGGATTATTACTTTCTTTACATTGAGTTATAATCCATACTGAAGGCTGTAGTCTTTAATCTTCCTCAGCAAGTACTTGAAGCCCTCTATTCCTTCAGCGTGCAAGGTTTGGTATCTGCATTTGACTGGCTGTGAGGAACCCTCCTCCAATCCTGATGTCATGTTCTTCATATAGTATAGCTTCCCGGATTATTTGCTCAGCATGCAGATTGAATAAATGTGGTAAAATGATACAACATTGGCACACACCTTTCTGATTTCAAGCCATGCACTGTCCTGTTTTCTGTTGGAATAATTGCATCTTGGTCTATATACAGGTTCTGCCTGAGTATAATTAAGTGGTCTGGAATTCCCATTCTTCCCATTGTTATCTGTGGTTTGTATGATACATACAGTCAAATGCCTTTGTCAGTAAAATACAAGTAAACAGATTTCTGGTATTTTCTGTTTTCAGCCAAGATCTATTTGATCTTTTGAATCCAACTTGAGTTTCTAGCAGTTCCCTGTCAGTGTACCACTACAACCATTTTTGCATTGTTTTCAACAACATTTTACTTGCATATTAATGATATTGTTTCATAATTTCTGCATTCTCTTGGATCACCTTTCTTTGGGATGGGCACAAATATGGATCTTGTCTAGTCATTTGACTAGGTAGATAGCGGGTCTTCCTTTTTTTTTTTTTTTTTTTAACTTGGTCATTCAGCTTTATTTTAGTGCTGGTTTTTGGTTCCTATTTCTTGACATAGAAGAGTGCACGCTTCCAGCATTTCATCCACTTGTTGGAGCAATCGGTATTGTGTCAATCCCCGGATCCTTGTTTTCCAACAGTTCTTTTAGTGCAACTTGGACTTCTTCCTTCATTTATATTGGTTCTTGATCATGAGTTGACATCAACCAATTCTTTTTGGTACAGTGACTTTGTGTATTCCTTCTGTCTTCCTTTGGTGCTCCCTACATTATTTCATATTTTGCCCAGAGAATCCTTCAGTATTCCAAGTTGAGGGTTGTTTTTGTTTTGTTTTTTCCTTCAGTTCTTTCATCTTGAGAAATGCTAAGCATGTTGTTCTTTTTTGGTTCTGTAACTTCAGGTTTTTGCACATTTCATTATAATACTTTGTCTACTCAGTCTTTTGAAATTTTCTGTTCAGCTCTTTTACTTGATCATTTCTTCAATTCCCTTTAGCTATTCTATGTTCATAAGCAAGTTTCAGAGTCTTTCTGACATCTATTTTGGTCTTTTCTTTCCTGTATTTTTAATTACCTGCTTTCTTCATGTATGATGGCCTTGTTGTCATTCTGTAACTCCTCTGGTTTTCAATCATTGGTGTTCAATGTGTCAAATCTATTCTTAAGATTGCCTGTAAATTTAGGTGGGATATGGTGAAGATTGTACTTTGGCACTTATGGATTTGTTTTCATTTTTCAGCTTCTTTCTGTACTTGCATATGAGCAGTTGATGGTCCCTCTGTTCCACAGTTGGCCTTCTTCTGACTGATAATATTGAACTTCTCCATCATCTTTTTTTCACACAAATGTAATCATTCTGATTCCTATGTATTTCATACAGAGTAGTCCATGTGTATAGTCACCATTTATATTGTTGAAGAATGTTATTTGCAATGAATAAGTTGTTGGTCTTACCAAATTCTGTCATGAGATTGCCAGTGTTCTTTCTATCACCAAGGCCATCTTTTCCAACTTTCCCATTTCAATTATCAGTAATTGTCAATTCATCTTACTTGCATATTTGGTAACTTTCAAACTGCAGAAGTTGGTAAAATCTTCTATTTATTTCTCTTTGGCATTAGTGATTGATGTGTTAAATTTGAATAATAATCATATTGACTGGTCTTCCTTATGTTATTGCTGTTAAGTGCTGCCCAGTCCAGTTCCAACTCATAAGCAACCCTGTATAGGGTTCCCAAGGAGCATCTGGTAAGGTTGAACTGCCCACCTTGTGGTTCAAACTGACTTTGCAGTCCAGCACATTAGCCCATGGTGTCGTGTGGTCATTATCCTATCATAGACAGCATTATACTTCAGGGTAGGTCTTGACATTCTTTTTGATAATAAATGTGATGCCATTTCTCTGTGATCTGTCATTCCCAGCATAGTAGACCATATGATTGTCCAATTCATAGTGGTCAATACCAGTCCATTTTAGCTTACTAATGCTTAGGATATCAATTAGTATGCATTTCATATCATTTCTCTTGAATCATACCTCGCACATTCCATATTCTGATTCTTAATGGAATTTTGTCACTGTTGCTTCTCATTTTGAGTGATGCCACATCAGTAAAGGAAGGTCCTGAAAACCTTACTACATCCATATCACTAGAGCTGACTCTACATTGAGATGGCAGCTCTTCTCTAGTTGTATGTGGAAGGCCTTCCAACCCGAGGAGTTCATCTTCTGACACTATATCAGCCAGTGTTCCTCTGCTATTCATAAGGTTTGCATTAGCCACTTTTTCAAATAAGTAAATTGTCAATCTTTCCTAGTCAGTTGGCCAAATTGACTTAAAAGTGCCTTAAAAGTAAGCATCTTGGAGGTGATATTATGCGTTTTCATGTTTCTCTGAACATTTACCACGTCTTATCTCTATGGCAGAACTCTGTGTGTATGTATCTGTGTGTATGTACAGTGTTGGGTGGTGGATGGGGCTTGCCTTCACCTGTGTTTTGCTTTGTAACCTATCTACATCATTTCTTACTGGGAAAGACTTATCGTCATTTTTCAGGAACAGGGAAGAATAAAAATTTTTGTCTGTAGCACATAGCCAGTCATTGAAAGAGATTTCTGTTTGCCCGGGTGGTTGTTGTTGTTGTCAGGTGCCATCGAGTCGGAACCGACTCATAGCGACCCCATGCACAGCAGAACGAAACAATGCTCGATCCTGGGCCAAC
>NW_006408744.1:146129-155064 GCF_000296735.1 Chrysochloris asiatica | reverse complement strand
TTCATTTTTGACCACTTCCAATTTTCCCAAATTCATACTTCGTACATTCCATGTTCCAATTTTCAATGGATGTTTACAGCTGTTTCTCCTCATTTTAAGTTGTTGCCCATTAGCAAATGCAGATTCTGTGTGCTTTTCTCCCCCGAGCTTAACTGTATTCCCGGGTGGTAGGTAATACAGAAGGAGAGCTGAGATACACTCCTCTGTTTGTATGCTCATGTTGTCCCCTCTACAAAATTAAGTGGTATGTGTAGAAATATTTTCAGAATATGCAATAACCAAGGAAAATTTCTTAGTCCTATCCATTTGATTTGTAAAATTATATAATATATATTTATATAATAATACTAAATATTCACTGTAGGGTAAGCACTGGACTGGTGGCTGCAAGGTTGGCAGTTCAAACTCACTGGCTGCTCTCAGAAACCTTATGCAGGATCTCTGTGAGTCAGAACTGACTTGATGGGACACAATCATAACAATCATTATTGTATTATAAGATTGGCTTTGGGATCATCTTTACTACCTGGTGTGCCACTTATTAAGTGACCTTGGGCTGAACCTGTAGATAACTGTATATCTGAGTTGTGTTGAAAATTCGAGGCAGTGACAGGTATGATATAGTAATCAGCACATAGGCGGCAGCATTCAGTAAAATGTTAGTTTTCCCTTTCTGTCTTAATCAAAAATACCAGAAATGAAATGTGGACTTTTAAACAGGTTCACATGCCATGTAATTCACCCAGAATATGGAGTTTGACCTTGGAGATTTCTATGGGGAAATGTATTTAATGATGTCTACAAATTATGCACATGTGAGGTCTGTGTTATAGAAAACCGTCTGGGTTCCTTGTGTTAGGGTTCCTGATCATCATCATATCCCTTCTGTTGCTCCTGCATTTTCTAAACTCCTCACTGTGGTCCTTTACAGACCCATACACACATCCTGAAACTAGGCAATACCTTTTTTGCTTAAAAGGAAGAATTGACTATGCTTCAAAATGTAATTGGAGATAAAATATTCAACACTTGGGATAAATATTTGTGATTACAAATAGTTTATGGGATTTATGAAGACCTCCTTGCCAAGGGGGGATGGCTGTATTTTCAGTTTGTGACTTTTCCAGAAGAACTGCTGCCATGTCCCACCAGCCACTCAGCTGCCTGACAGAAAAAGGGGACAGTCCTAATGAAAGCCCAGGAAATGGACCCCCTAATCGGGCTCATCCAAACCTGGACACCTTCACCCCAGAGGAACTGCTAGAGCAGATGAAGGAGCTCCTTGTTGAGAACCATCAGCTGAAAGGTGAGCTGTAGCTGGCCCCTTGTTTCTGCATGCACCCTGTGCCTTCTTGAAATGTAACCCCCTTGTGAAGAGGCTTGTGGGTGAACTCCCTCCTTTCTGCCTGGTTCCCTGGGGGAAGGGAGAGCATACAGGTAAAAATTAAAAATACCGTATAGGGAAATAGCATAAGGACATTTAACCTATTTAAAAAGAGAAAGAAACCCTATTGCCCTTGAGTGAATTCTAATTCTTATCAAGCGTGTGGGACAGAGTAGGACTGCCCAGTAGGATGACTTGGGCAGTGATTCTGATGGAAGAAGTCCTGGGGGGGCAGCTAACCCTAAGGTCAGTGTTGGGAACCCACCAGCTGCTCCTTAGGAGAAAGATGTGGCAGTCTATTTCCATATCAGTTTCAGCCTCAGAAACCCTCTGGCATGGTTCTGTTCTGTCTTAATGGGCTGTTATGAGGCATAATTGAATCGACAGTAGCAGGTTTGGTTTTTCTGGGGAGAAATCTATAAAAACATATTGCCACATCTTTCTACTATGAAGCAGCTGGTGATCTGACTGCTAACCTTTTGGTTAGCCACTGAGCACTTATCCATTGCATCACCAGAAAATGCTGCTGATGTTGTAGAGTTAGTCCTAAATATTACCTCATTAAGAGAAAGCATTTTAATATCTTGAGTCATGGCTTTTGGCAGAACCAGTGATTGAATCTAATTATTAGTATCTGTGCAATAGTAGGTACACCAACATAAATTCTGTTCTTTAGGGCTTTGACATTGAACCTACCCAACTTATGTGGAAGCAAAACTACTCTTGCTACACAGTCTTTTTCCTGCTAACCCTTGGGCCCATGCCAAGCATGACAGCTTTAGATTTAGAGCTAGGTAGTGGTAGATTACTAAAGGGATGTTTGATTCATCAAATGAAGTCCACTCCCCTGGTGTGTGACACCCTTGCTCTTCACCCCATACAGAGGCCATGAAGCTAAATAATCAAGCTATGAAAGGGCGGTTTGAGGAGCTTTCTGCCTGGACAGAGAAACAGAAAGAAGAGCGCCAGTTCTTTGAGATCCAAAGCAAAGAAGCCAAAGAGCGCTTAATAGCCTTGAGTCATGAAAATGAAAAATTGAAGGAGGAACTTGGACAACTTAAAGGGAAAGCAGAAAGGTCATGTGAGGTGAGCACATTGATCAGTTGTCATTTTATTTATTTGCCGGTGTCTGGCCTCGACAAGGGGGTGAGTACACGAAGGTGGGGTGTCTGGCGACGAGAGAGAGAGAGAAAACAGACACAAAGAAGACAGAGAAAACAAACACAAAGAAGACAGACACACAGGTTTGATGCAAGCTGACAGACAGACTGCTCGGGGGCAGACATTGCACGCAGAAGTAACTCTAGGTAGGATGTGTGGAGGGGCAAGAGAGAAAAGAAACACTCGGAGACCAGAGTGGATACAAGCTGACAGGCCGATAGACCTGCTGCCAAGAATGCACGCAGAACTATCTCTACCCCAGTCTTTTATTAACTTTTTCAAGGAGAAATTCAAGGACAGGACACAATGATTCACAGGAACAACCTTTAAGATATTTTCTAGGTACAACAATTTTGTTAGCAATCTAACATTTTTATTTCTACAGGATAAGGTTCAAGCAAGCTATTATAGATTAATCTTTAGGCTTAAAGGATGTCTAACATACTTTTAACACTTAATCACTAGTAGGTAAAGGTGAAAGACTTATAAGCTTATATAAAGGTTGGTTTATAATTTCTGAAGGGATTTAAGCTGTTTTTCTCTACTTTGCAAGTAAAAAATATATGGGTTTGAACAGGATTTCAAACATTTAGCTTTATTTGTTAAACTAGTAATTCTTTCTTGCTACAGTTCCAGGGAAGGTGAGAGAAGGATCACAACCTTTCCAAGAAGGTGAGGTCTCACCTTCACATTCCTTATCCTCTATCCGGATTCCACACCCAAATGCTACAATGTTCACTATCATCACATTTCCATATATCTTCAGGGGGAAGAAGAGCATCTGAATCAAACTGATTAAACCCAGGGTAGTCTGAGGGAGTTGCCACCATTGTCCTTTAATCCAGTATTCCCAGAATTTACCACTCCACCTCAAGTGAATACCTCAGGCAGTTCCTCTCCAGAACCTCCCTGCTTAATCCCGGTAAACCTGTCCTTGTTCGTCCTCTGAGGAAGTTTTACTATCTCAGTTCTAGAGGGAAATTCAGTTTTACATGGGTACCAAGAGTTCATGTTCTAAGTTAATATTAAACATAACTGAATAATCAAATAAGGAGCAGTTCTGACACTCATCCCAGGTGGCTATTGCTTGTACCTCACAAAGATTCGTTCCCAGGACCCTACTCACTGCCAACACAGTGGAGACATTAAGAGAGGCATTATAAAAACCATTTTCTCAGAAGCTACAATTACTGGAGTTAGAAGCATAGAATGAACAATATTAGGACTTGTACAGAGGTAGCCCAACAGTGAGTTCACAAACACCAATGAACCCGGGACCCCAGGAGGTCACTTCCTGGGCCCTTCAGGGTTCATGGCTCACAATACCAAGGAGGGCCATGGGTTTGGATTGTCGTCCAGGTTGCAAGGCCTCAGCTTCTCAGTAATTGCGTTTTATGTCAATACTAAGGAGGGCCATGGGTTTGGATTTTCTTCCAGGTCACAGGGCCTCAGCTTCTCAGTTATTGTGTTTTATGTTGTCCCCAACATTTATTAATACTTGTAGTAGAATTTTGTCTACATTTCTGGGTCAAAACCTTTTATGACTCAGGCTGGACTGGTGGTTTGCTTTGTCTTAGAAGTGCTCTTGCTGAATAGATTGATTCCAATGTAAATTTCATGTGCAGTGCTTGAGTATGACCTGTGAGGGCCGTGCGTACCCTTCCTCTGCTTACCTCGGTGCATCCACATGGGATCTCGAGGGGGCTTCAAAAGTTTGTGGAAATTTTCATTATCTTTCATTTCCATTTTTCTGCAGACTTTGTAAAGCCTCCTTGTGTGTGTGTTGTTGTTGTGAAGTACTGTCAAGTTGGTTCCGACCCATAGTGACCCTGTATAGGGTTTCCAAGGAGCAGCTGGTGTTGTGTGTTAGCAGTCCATAAAGTAATGAGTCCTGTTGTAGGCTAGCTGTAGGATAAACCCTGGACTGCTGGCCCCACAGTCAGCGGTTCTAACCCAGCAGCCACTTCTTGGAAACATTATACAGGGTAGCTATGAGTCAAACTGACTTGACATCACTTAACAAGAACATAATATTAGCAATTGAATGCAAAAGTGGTATATGCTATTTTAGCAGAATGAGATAAACTGGATAATAAATTTTTAGTGGATGTGGGTTGCTAAAATGTTTACTGTATACCACATTTTCTATAAGAAGAATAAAAAGAATATTACATATATTCTACAACAAAGAAAATGAGTCCGTTAACTTAGTCATTTCAACAATCAATGTAAAATTCTGTTTATCTCCCACAACCAAAAATTGACTTTTCCAGTTTTGTTTAAATGGCTCATACTTCCATTTTGATACTTGTTTTAGAATAAATGCTATAATTGTAAATTAAAAATTAGTAGTGTTAAGCATTATGTCCTGTGCAACATACAACAGAAAATGAAACTCACATGATACTTAAACCTTTTTTGCCTAAAGAAATATTTCATAGAACAGTAATAATATTTTAGATGTTTGTTATAGTAGTATCATATTAAATTATTACCCATGTTACTATTATAATAAGGAGTCCTGGTATAGCACTGAAGGATAAGGACTGGACTTAAACCACAGGGTTGGTGGTTCAAATCCACCAGCCACTCCTCAGAACTTTGTACAGGTGCGTTATGAATCAGAACCGAATCAACAGCACTTACCAGCATTAAATGTATGCTGAGATTGCATCCACATGCTTACCACATTTTAAAGTTAAGGTTATAAATATTATTGTTTACAAAACTTATAACTCTATGTAAAATGCTATATAATTAAAAAGTAGCTTGGTTGAATTCATTGCAGTGGTCAACTTATTCGAAGTTCCCTTGCTTTTGAGTGTTATCTGGAACTAGAGTCCCCATTGGCTATTTACCAGTCCATGCACAAGAGCATGCTATTGTGTCTGTATCATGGCAAAGAGCATTGTTGGCCCTCCTAGTTGGAATTGCTGTATCAGCAGACATGGATATGCAAGATGGTTCTCAAAACGGTTCAGAGATCTGTTATCTATTAATATAACCCATCCTTGCCCAGTAAACACTCATGGTGGATTCATTTGTATATGGGATAAATGTAGCATAAGTTAAACTTGACATCCAACACTCACCTGTTGTTTATTAGAAAGAAATAATATACTCCCAAGAAACCTGCCGAGTTAAGGAGTTTCAATTGCATTGGATGGGATCACAAAAGACAAATGTCAATGAAGGTGTTGAAGTGGCCAGGGCTTCATAGCTTACACAGCTGTGCATGTGGGTACCCTGCTCGTGACCTGTGTGAGCTTTTATTTCTGGCCAGCACATTTTCTCATGCACTGGAGCTGATACCAATTTCATCTAGTGTCCTCCTAGGCCCCTCCCACTATAGTGCTTGCTTTTCCTTGTATCTGGTCTGCTGGGCATCTATTGGTCTGTGCTTTGGACAACTGATGTATTTGTTTTGTTGATGCCTGAAACACACACTTACCTTGCTTAGTGGGTAATCTATCCCTGCTCATGGGCAGTCTCTTTTGGTGAAAAAAATTTTATAAAGCTTTAGCCATATATTCAAAAGAATGTTGAAGCTATAAATCAGTATTTTTTATTCACTATAGAAAGTCCAGGAGAAACTGCTCGGAATATTCAGTTATTCATTTTCAGTTTATGTCTTTGATTAAAACTTACATTTTCTAGAAAATCTGTTACTCAGAATTTTTACTTATTTTCCTTATCCCTCTTCTAGTCTAAAATAGAAAATGCTCACTTTACATTTTCCTTTTGAAAAAAAAACGGTCTGACACGTATAGGAGGCTTTAGGGTTTGGAGTTCAGGGAAATTCAGGCATTTTTCATGACTTAAAGAATGTGGGAGATGTGCTCACACCCACATATGAATGTCAGAAAGAGATGTTAGTGAAAAAAATGAATCAGAGCCCACTTGAAGCTCCTGTCCCCCTCCAGGGCTCGCTGGCTGTTGTTTATTTCAGTGGACCTCAGATGTTCGTTTCCTTCCAGACCTGATACTTAAACTGACTTTGAAGTCTGAAGCACTGGGTTAGTTGTTCAGGGGTGATTTATCCCTGATATGTTGTGAACTTTGTTGATCTCTAGTTTCTTAGCTGGGTAAATCATGGAAACACAGAAAAGGAATAATGAAAAGGAGATAATGTGAAGCATAAAGAGTTATTTACAAAAGCATTCTAGTTTTGATTGTTGGTCCCACTCATCAGTTCCTGTTTGTTGGACAATGAAAACCTCCTGCTTTAGTAAATTTATATTTGTATTGTTGTTGTTAAGTACGGTCGAGTCAATTCTGACGCATAGCAACCCTCTATAGAGTTTCAAAGGAGCAGCTGGTGAGCTTGAACCACTGACCTTTCAGTTCAAATGACTTTGCAGTCTGACACATTAGCCCACAGCGCCACACCAGGATTGGAAGTCTCTAATTGTTCATCAGATTTATCACGTCGCTGTTTTAACCTGTCTTACATGTCACCCAGCATTGTCTATCTAACCAGTCCGCAGAGTTTCCAATACTGGAAAAAGTGGAGATCAGAAACTGGAAGCATGGACAACTTCTTTCTGGAGTAATGTAGATCATTCATTAAAGCTGACTACAAGCAGGAGTCAATAATGGGTGGTGTGCTTAGGGGAAAAAACATTTTTAGCTCTTGTTCATCTGCTTTCTTCTCCCAAACTCTGCCTCCCAGACCTATCCTGTTGCTTTCATTTCTGTGTCATGGGCCACTTGAAGTGATTTTTTTTTATTAAGGCCCTCATCTTCCTGACTAGTGTAAAGCTTTCAAGACCTGCCCTGACTTTTCTCACTCATGCTGATGCTGACCCATCTCTATTGCTGTTTCTATAGAAATTTCTCCAAAACCCATCAGGGATTCTTAAGTGTTCTGTGACACACAAGAAAAGAGAGTAGGACATTTCCTTACAATGTCTTCCTCATGCTCAGGGTGAGGGTGAGGCACTGAATTGTGCTTATCATTATCTCTAAATTGTGTTTTTAAACTTATAGTTGCACAGATTGCCAGGCAGAGGGTCATTAGATGGACTTTTCTTCTGAGATTCTAAGAAGATGTTTACCACACTGGGGTAGAGACATTAACAAATGAAATGCCAGAGAAGTATTTCATAATACGAAGGTCAATGGTAAGTGCTCAAAAGTGATGAAAGATAATAACAAACAACAGAGTTGGAATAGAGATCAAACAGAATAAACCATGGAAGTTCTAGTCCAAGGAAGGAATGGAGAGAGTCTCAGTAGCAAAGTGAAGGGAAACATACAATGTTAGCTTATAAGGTGTTTTATGGTCAAATAAATAAATTCATGATTTTCTAGGGACAATTAAGAAATCCTTTTAATTGTAAAAAGGGGGGGGGGCAGAAAATTAACTTGCTTGTCTAAGAATCTGTGTCATGGCCTTTTAGACTTTAAACCTCTCGTTCCCATAAAACTCTTGTTCCGAGACCAGGTGGGCGTAATTCATTCTATCACATGTTCTCATAAAGGTCAAGAAGGTATATGTGAGTATTTCTAATAAGGCATCCTCTTGTCTTTACCTGCTTATTTCTGGGCTCTGGATTAAGTAATGCCTTCCTTTTATTGTTTTTATTTTTCAAAATCTACACTATTTCTGTATGAGTCATTAATCAGATTACACAGAGTTTCAATCTTTCCTTGTTGTTGTTGTTGTGAAGTGCCGTCGAGTCGGTTCCGACCCATAGCGACCCTGTACAGGGTTTGTCTTCCTTTTATTGTTTTTATTTTTCAAAATCTACACTATTTCTGTATGAGTCATTAATCAGATTACACAGAGTTTCAATCTTTCCTTGTTGTTGTTGTTGTGAAGTGCCGTCGAGTCGGTTCCGACCCATAGCGACCCTGTACAGGGTTTCCAAGGGTGTAAATCTTTTACGGGAGTAGAAAGCCTCATCTTTCTCCCGCGGAGCGGCTGGTAGTTTCGAACTGCTGACCTTAAGGTTCGCAGCCCGATTCGTAACCACTACGCTACCAGAGCTCCTTATAGTTCTCTTATTTCCCAATATTGCATTTCCTAAGTCCTCCGGTAGAAGCTTACCACAGGACTGCTTCAAATACAGCAGGTGGAGAGGGGGTTTCTGGCCTGTGGGCCTTATAGAAATCATTGTCTGCCCCTGTAAAGGCAACTGCAACTCCAGCCATCACATTGTTGTTGTTGTTGTTGTTGTTGTTGTTAAGTGCCGTCGAGTCGGTTCCGACCCATAGCAACCCTGTATAGGGTTTCCAAGAAGCGGCTGGTAAGCTTGAACCACCGACCTTGTGGTTCAAACCGGCTTTGGAGTCCAGCACATTAGGGGTGAGTTAATTTAGCAGCCTAATTTTTTTTTTTTTTTAATTTAAGGTTTTTATTGTGGATTGAGTGAAAGTTTACAGGCA
>NW_006408744.1:142901-144444 GCF_000296735.1 Chrysochloris asiatica | reverse complement strand
GGTGATTGTCTTTTAGGGTCTATCCATCCTGGGGTTCGTTGAGCTTCTTGAATGCTTATCTTTTCACTTTTCATGATGTTAGGAAAATTTTCTTAGCAGCCTAATTTTTAAGTCGATCATTTTGTATGGCCCATGAATTATGTTATAAATTTTGGCAGAAAAGTTCCTCCGCCCCTGAAATAAAGGAAGAGCATTATCCTGTCCCATTAGTGAAAGGGGAATTTCCTTTTGGCAAGTTAGTGTTTGTTGTTGTTGTTATTAAGTGCTATCAAGTCAGTAATATCTCATAATGACCTTATGAACAACAGAACAAAACAGTGTCCGGTCCTGCACCAACCTCACAATCATTGCTACACTTGAGCCCACTGCTGCTGCCACTGTGCCAGTCCATCCCGTTGGGAGTCTTCCTCTTTTTCATTGACCCTCCACTTTATAAGCATGATGTCCTTCTCTAGGGACTGGCCCCTCCAGATAATATGTTTGAAGTATGAGAGACGAAGTCCCGTTTAAAAGCCTATTTATGGCCTATTCGGTGTATGGTTCATCCATATGCCTTTTTGATGATTTTTCAGTTCTACTGTAAACCTCTGGACTGGTTTACCATTTCTCAGGAAACATATCACAGAGAGGACAGCGAACAGGAAAAGATAAAACTCAACACAGACAATGTGGATAACTTATGAAATCATTTATTGTGTAAGTCACTTGTTTGGAGTCTGTAGGTGATACTTCATAACAACAACATAACTTCCTGAAACTAAGAGTTTTCTTTAAAAAAAAAAAAAAAAAAATTGGTCAATATTTGTTATTGTATACTGTACTATTAGGAAGGTTTTGTATGTGTATGTGTGTTTCAATTTTATAATGTGTTGCAATTTTCTGAAAATCACAAGTATACATATTGCTGCTTTGGAAAAGGAACTAAAGGCTGGCACTATGCACAGACAAGCTGCGTAGATGTCCTGAGAACAGAGCAGAGGGATCCAGAAGGTCATAGCCGGAAGAGACCATACAGACCATCTAATGCTGCCTCTTTCTCTTCAATCCAGGAAGGCTGAGGCTGAGACATTACGTGAATTTGCTGAAGGCATTATACGCAATGATATAAGAGTGTGGTAATAAGAGAAATCTGTTTTCTTACTCCCAAGTAAAACAACAAACATCACATTTAAACAAGGTCTTTCCCTATGACATTGTTCATGCAGTAATTGCTGCAAGGTGAACACATGTACTTGAACATTGTTTTTAAGTGCAGTTGAGTCAGTTCTGACTCATAGTGACCTTGTATAGGATTTCTATGGAGGGCCTGGTGGGTTTAAACTGCCAGCCTCGTGGTTAGCATTAATGTGTATGGTGTTGTTGTTAGGTGTCATCCAGTCGGTTCCTACTCATAGCAACTCTGTACAGGTTTCTGAGGAGCAGTTGTTGTTGTTGTTGTTGTCAGGTGCCATTGAGTCAGAACCGAGTCATAGCGACCCCATGCACAGCAGAACGAAACAATGTCCGATCCTGGGCCAACCTCACTACCGCTGCCACACTTGAG
>NW_006408744.1:136235-141531 GCF_000296735.1 Chrysochloris asiatica | reverse complement strand
ATGGTACCTCTTGAAATGGTTGAACATTAACCATTTCCTTTTGGTACAATGACTCTGTGTATTCCTTCCATCTTTTCTTGATGCATTTTGCATCACTCAGTAATTTGCCCAGTTAATCTTTCAATAATGAAAGTCGAGGCTTGAATTTTTTCTTCAGTTCCCCCTGCTTGAGAAATACTGACCGTGTTCTTCTGTTTTGGTGGGTTTGAATTCACGACATTGCTTATATGAGTCTACCATTACCGATATCTGGTTGGTTGTTTTCATTAAATTGGACTATTCCAGTGTCTCAGGAAACCTTTCTTTCCTGTCATGGGCTAATTTAGTGTACTGTTTGAAAATAATAAATGATGTAAAAATTTACTATGTTAAGCCGCTCCACGGGAGAAAGATGAGGCTTTCTACTCCCGTAAACCCTCGGAAACCCTGTACAGGGTCGCTATGGGTCAGAACCGACTTGAAGGCACTTAACAACAACAACAACAAGTCATAACAAGTTGCCAAGTTAAAACAAGAAGTTTCTACTTTAAAGCTTTGTCAAAGTGGTGTTGTTAAGTGCAGTGGAGTCGGTTCTAACTCACAGTAACCCTGTATAGAGTTTCCAAGGAACAGCTGGTGAGTTTGCACTGCCAGCCTTGCAATTAGTAGTTCAGTGCTTATAAGTTTGATGACCTGGCCCTTTGTTTGAATTATAATTTGCTTCAATTTCCTTGTCATTTCCAGAACTCAACTGGTGACTCTAAGGTTCCCAAGGCAGAGCCAGAGCAGGAAATGGAGCAGCTGAAGACACAGGTGGTTCGCCTGCAAGCTGAAAAAGCAGATCTGCTGGGCATCGTATCTGAATTACAGCTCAAGCTGAACGCAAGCGGCTCCTCTGAAGACTCCTTTGTTGAAATTAGAATGGCTGTAAGTTTTCTGAAAAAACAAACTACAAAACCCCGATTGGACAGTTGTAAAAAATATACTGCCATTTCTTTTTGTTGTTAAGTGCTGCATAGTCAGTCTTGACTTATAGTGTATAGTAGGGGGTGGTGTTGTTGTTAAGTGCCATCAAGTCAGTTCTGACTCACAGCGACACTGTATGGGGTTTCTGAGGACCAGCTGATAAGTTTGAACTTATGGTGTAGCGCCTTATCCTTAGCACCACACCAGGTGGGAAACTTTTTTTCTGCCAACCATTTGGGTATTTATAACATCACTTAATATATATTTATGTTGCTATGATAAAAGCTCCTGCAGTTGCCTTGGCAGGGCCAGACCCAATGATTGCGAGGCGTTATACAGCCATAGGTCAGATGTTTCCCACCCCTGCTATATAGGACTTCCAAGGATATAAATGTTTGCAGAAGCAGAAAGCCTCATATTTCTCCTGCTGCCACTACCAGTTGTTTTAACCAGAAATACAATAGATGATCCTAGATCATTTCCTCCCAGCCTAGAATGGGAGGAAAAGGTAGACCAAAACTCAGATCCCTATGAAAGGCCAGCCTTATTGCACTGTCAAAGACTAGAGGAATCCCTGAGACTATTGCCATGGGATAGGTAACCTTTAAACTTGGAATTCAGACCACTCCCAATGGTCAGTTATCACCAAATACAAAGTGACTCCTAAAATAAGTAATCTCACCTGTAAGAATTGTACTCTTGTAAACAATCATGTACATGACACCTAACAGTCGTCAACATGTGCCTGACTAAGATGAGAGAGTAAGGGGAGACCATCTAGATTACTGGGGACAACAAACAGAGTGGGAATAATGAGAGTGCTGACACATTGTGAAATATATAACCATTTCAGTGACTAACGTATAGAAATTGCTCAGGAGATCCTAATTTGATATGTAAATTTCCTCCAAAATGGCAATGACATTTTTTAAAATGGTGGGAGAATTTGTTGTTGTTGTTAAGTGCTGTTGAGTCGGTTCCGACCCATAGCGACCCTGTACACGGTTTCCAAGGGTGTAAATCTTTACGGGAGTAGAAAGCCTCATCTTTCTCCCGCGGAGCAGCTGGTAGTTTCGAACTGCTGACATTAAGGTTCACAGCCCGATTCGTAACCACTATGCTAATAGATAAATAAAATGTGGTACATACATATAATGAAACACTACTCAACCTGTAAGAGAAATTAACTCTATGGATGGGGCTTGAAAACATGATGCTGAGTGAAATAAGTCAGTCAAAAAAGGACAAATATTACATGATCTCACTTATATAAAGAGACAAGATCAGACAAATATATGGAAACAAAGTGTATTCATAGTTACCAGGGCTAAGAGGGAGGGAAACAGAGTGTTATTGCTTATGGAGTAGTGACTGTCAGTTTAAGGTGATAGAAAAAATGCTTTGCTCAAGGGTAGGGCTGCACAGCTGAGTAATAATGGTCTTGCTGCCTATAAATTGAACACTTCTTAAAACTTGATTGACAAAAGTTCTATGATATATTTACAACAACAACTGAAGAGCAGCTGCTGAGGCTGTTTATCAGACACCTACCTCATGGTATTGAGTTCATTCATTTGGAGGCTTAGGGTCATGGTTTCATGGGAGATCCCAGTCAATTAGCCTTTTGGCACATTTGGTGCTTCTGTTTTACCTCCTAGTTCATTACTAGTGCCTAGGGTCTTAACGAGCTTGCCATCCAAAGTACAGCAATTGGTGTCTGTTCTCCTGGAGCAACAGAGGAAGAAGGAGAGTCAGGAATAGGAGGAGGATGTAGATATGTGGCTATTTGTCTCCATGAACAACTGACTCCTTTGTAATGAGACCAGAAAAACAGAATAATGCCTGTAGAAGAATCCTAATCAAAAGGGGAGAGATTCTCATGGAATCTAGAATATATGGAGCCATGGAAGCTGGATGAACCCCTGAAACTATGTCCTCAGATAATCTTTAAACCTTAAACCAAAAACATCCCCTGAAGTCTTCTTAAAACGTTAGCTTAACTGGTAAAGAATGTGTGCCTTGATCATTGTGCTCTTATAAGATCTAGCAAATTGACAACAGACACTCAGAAAATTACATGGGAACCCTAGGGAGCAGTGAATATATGAAATGGGGTTGGGGGAACAACTTGGAAAAGGAAGTGAGAATAATTGCACATTTCGAAGAATATAATCAGTATCACTGAATTACAAGTATAGGAATTGCTGAATTGGTATGTATTCTGCTGTATGAATCAGGCTGTGAACTGCAAGGTCAGCAGTTCTAAACTACCAACTGTTATGCGGGAGAGAGATGAGGCTTTCTGCTCCCGTAAAGATTTACAGCCTCGGAAACCCTGTGCAGGGTCACTATGAGTTGGAACCGACTCCACGGCACATAACAACAACAATAACTGCTGTGTTTAGTCTCAACAGTTCAGCAACAAAAATAAAATGCTTTTGAAAAGAAAGAGCATTCCCCAGTTGTAGGCTGAAGATAGGTTATGTTGTCTTCTCCCTCTCTCCCAACATCAGGACCTTCAGAGAACTGAGTTTGAAGTCAGTGCTTTCAAACTCACATTTGTGTGCACCCCAAAATGAAATAAGCTAAGAGAAGTAGCATGTGCTGACACATTGCTGAGCACCCATGAAGCATCTGTTATGACCAATCTGAATGTACTGACAGTTCTGTTAAAGAATAAACCAAGTAGGTAAATCATTAAGTGATCTAAGCAACAAGAAGAAGAAAATTAAGGAGGAAAACTCAAGAATAACATCCAGTATCCTACACACACCACTGCTTACTTGTCTTTTGGTTTGTAGCACTGTGGTGGCTTGCATGTTGATGTGATGCTAGAAGCTATGTCACCAGTATTTTAAATACCAGCAGGTCACCCATGGTTTTAGTGGAGCTAAGACAAACTAGGAAGAAGGAGAGGCAGAATACTTCTAAAAGTTTACCTACTGAAAACCTTATGAAATAGTGGTGGAACATTGTCAGATAAGTGCCAGAAGAGGAAAACATTATGAATAACAGCAGAATATTGTCAAATATAGTGCTGAAAGATGAGCTGCTCAGGTTGGGAAGCACTCAAAATAGGACTGGGGAAAACTACTCCATAATCACCTGAAAAGATCACAGCTGCCAGGTCCTTCATTTGCTGATGGGGCACAACTCAAAATGAGAAGGAGCAGCTGCAAACATCCATTAATGATTGGAACATGGAATGTATGAACTATAATCCTAGCAAAATTGGAAGTTGTCAGAAATTAAATGGAGCACATAAAGATCAATATCCTAGGCATTAATGAGCTAAAATGGACTGGTATTGGCCATTTTGAACTAGACAACCATATAGTTTACTATGCCAGAAACGACAAATACAAGATGAATGGTATCACATTTATCACCAAAAGGAACATTTCAATAATTAAAGTTGTAAAAACTGCCCTAAATATAACATCACAGAGTGCTGCTTGTTATTTCTTTGTGTGTAAAGACTGCCTTCACGTTTCAGTCTCACTGCATGATAGACTTTTTCAAGACCAGCAACGTATTCATTGCAAACACCTTTTTTAAACAACAAAAAATGTGACTATACAAGTGGACCTAAACAGAGGGAATGCACAGGCATCAAATTGACTTCTGTGAGAAGAGATGGTGGAAAAGCTCAGTAGCATCAGCCAAAACAAGGTCAGGTGCAGATTGTGGGACAGATCATCAATTGCTCATATGCATGTTCAGCTGAAGCTGAAGAAACTTAAAATAAGTCCACAAGAGCTAAAATTTGACCTTGAATATGTCCCACCTGAACTTAGAGACTGTCTCAAAAGTAGATTTGATTTATTAGACAGTAATAACTGAAAACCAGAAGAGTTGTAGTGATGACATCAAGAATATCATACAAGAAGAAAGCAAAAAGTCATTGTAAAGTCAGGAAAGAAAGAAAAGACTGAAATGGATGTCAGAAGAGACTCTGAAACTTGCTCTTGAGTATAGAGAAGCTAGAACTAATGGAAGAAATAATGAAGTAAACGAACTGAACAAAATTTCAAAGGGCAGCTTGAGAAGGCAAAGTATGATGAAATGTGCAAAGACCAGGAGTTTGAAAACCAAAAGGCAAAAACATGATCAGCATTTCTCAAGCTGAAACAACTGAAGAAAAAATCATTCCAGGATTTCCTGGGGGAAAATATTGAATGATACAGAAAAATGTTAAAGAAAATAGACGGAATACACAGTCACTGTGCCAAAAAGAGCATATGATCAAGAACCAATGGTACTGAAGGAAGAAGTCCAAGCTGAACTGAAGGCATTGGTGAAAAACAAGCCTCCAGGAATTGATGGAATACAAATAGAAATCTTTCAACAA
>NW_006408744.1:121584-132619 GCF_000296735.1 Chrysochloris asiatica | reverse complement strand
TCTGGTACTGGAAAAGATCAGTTGTGTCTCTGGAAGACAGAAATTCACCTTGTAGGTAAGTGGGAGGGGTGGTTGGGAAGTGACTTGTAAAAGAGCTTGTAATTGTGTCTGAGATGTCAGTGTGTGACTGTCTGTATTTTCTGATCCATTTGCTGCTCTAAAGATTAACGGGGTTTGAAAACAGTTGTTAATAACCTAGCCATTTGTGGCCCTAATAAATTTTAAGTGCATTAATAGTGGCTGAAATTAAGAGAATTAAAGAACGAGTTAAAAAGCACACTTGACCAAAGTTTACTGAAACACAATTTTATCAAAGAGCTTTAACCTTCTGCAAATAACTGATAAAGTTTTGGAAGCCCAACGCATTTCAAAAGTTATCAAATGAGACTTCTTCCTTCCAACTACATGGTTAGCATGATATACCCCCTCAGGTGAGTGTGGTGGTTAGGGTTAGTGTAAACATGCTTTGCATCTATGAACTAGAAAACATTGCCTAAGATTTTTAGAAACAGTTTATGTAATCTAAATTATCTAGAGCAGTCTTTGTGCATCTTAAAAGATTTTTCCTGCTATCCTGTTGGAATATAAATGTCTTTCAAATCATGGAAGTTATCTTTAGTGTTTTATTCCACAAATGGTCACAGCACATAAGAATTTCTGATAAGAGCCACCTTGGCAGAGACAATGCTTTGTGAACCTCACACACAGAAAGCTGCCTGGTTTTCAACTTTGCTTCTGCAAGTTCTAGCATTTTGCTTTGTAACGACAGCATCAGAAAGGTGTGTGAGTTGTCACTGGCTTTTTGCAACCTGAACCTGGGAGAGTTGAGCATTGCCAAGGAGAGAGGGAAGAGATCAGTTTTCATGTTGCTGGAGTCAGGGTGAGTATGCAGAATGAAAGGAGGTTGACGTTGATGTCTCAACATAGGTATTTATAATCCTGACAGGGTGTAGGAGACATGATAATGGAAGAGTAAATTTCTATTTCATTTGAATGACTGAATTGAAATATTTCTCATCTAAAGATCAACTATCAACGCTCATGGAAGCAGCAGTCAAAATATCAAACGACTTATTGCAATAGGCAAATCTGCTGCACAAGACCTTTTTAAAGTATTGAAGAGCAAAGATGTCAGCTTGAGGACTAAGGTGCGCCTGACCCAACCCACGGTATTCTCAATAACCTCATATGCATGGGAAAGCTGGACAATGAATAAGGAAGACTGTACAAGAATTGATGCTTTTGAGTTATGGTGTTGGAGGAGAATATTGAAACAGCCATGGACTGCCAAAAGAAGTGCAGCCAGTGTTCCTTGGAGGCCAGGATAGCCAAACTTCATCTCTCATACTTTGGACATATTATTAGAAGGGACCAGTCCCTGGTGAACGATATCATGTTTGGTAGGGTGTAGGATCAGAGAAAAAGAGGAAGACCCCCAGCAAGATGGATTGGCCAAGTAGCAGCATCAGTGGGCTCATGCGTAACAACAATAGTGAGGTTGGCCCAGGATCGGGCAGTGTTTCGTTCTGCTGTGCATAAGGTCACTATGAGTCAGTACTGACTCAATGGCACCTAACAACAACAACAAAGATTTGGTCGTTTCCTTGGGTTGCATGTCATCAATATTATTGATCTTTTGTGCTTTTCTCCTCTGGTTACGAGTTTGTCTTGCATATATATTAAATCACTTTCGTTTCTGCTTTTACAGGAAGGAGAAGCAGATGGAGCATTAAAAGAAATCAAGAATAGTCCTGGTCCCATAAGAACTGACTCCACTGACAGGTAGGTGAAGGTTTAGGGCTGTTGGACTGACAGAGAGGATTGTCTTCTCAACATTGGAAAGTAAACATGGACGAAATTAGTGATTTATACTAGGACTTTTTCAAACTATTAGGCTTGGATGCGATTTAATGGTGCATCCCAAAGTGGCAGAGAATTAAAACCATGCTTGGTGCCTTTTTAGACTCCATAGTGCTCCCCACTTAGTTATAGAGGTGAGAGGTGAGAACATACTTATAATTAGCCAAAAGAAGCTGCTTGCTCTTTTTTTGTTTTTAAATTTTTTTTAATGAGCTCTAGATGAAAGTTTACACAGCTCATTGTTTTCCACTCAAGAAATGATACATAAATCATTCCATGACATTGGTTACAGCCTCTGCAATGTCATTTCCACCCTGGGTTCCCCATTTCTATTTGTCCACTGTCCCTGCCCATTCCTGCTTTCTTATTTTTTTGTTTTGGGGCATATGTTATCCTTTTTGTTTAATGGTCTCTAACAGCCCAGCAAGTCTGGTCTTTTTTTTTTTTTTTTTATGAATTTGAGTTTGGGGTTAATTGTTTCCTTGAGTTTTGGGTTTTCTTCATTCTACATTGCTATGGATGGGAAAAGACCAATAGTTGTATTTTAGGTGTACACTCAAAAGCTCTTAGGACCCCAAGCACATCTCACCAACTAGGAAGTAGAACTGTGTCTCTGTGTACTGTGACATGCCATTCAAGTTGAAAAAGGCAACATTTACCTAAGGACAAAGTTCAGAAGGCTTGGGAAGGAGAGAGGACTGGAAATAAGAACCACAGGGAGGAAGTGGGATCACTGTTACATGGAAGGGATTGCAGTTATTGAGATGAAGCAGTATATGAATTGACAACTGATGATCTGCTCTGTAAACCTTCACTCAATTCCCAATTAAAAAGTGTTTTAAAAAAAATAAATGTAGGTCTTTGATTAATTTTTAGTTAGTAGGTAGCGTAGTGATTATGAATCAGACTGCTAATCTCATGGTCAGCAGTTCGAAACTACCAGCGGTTCCATGGGGGAAAGATGAGGCTTTCTTCTCTCTTAAAGATTTACAGCCTTGGAAACCCTGTACAGGGTCGCTATGATTCAGAACTGACTCCACGGCACATAACAACAACAACATACAGTAAAATAGTGGGTTTTGTTTCATTTTTCACAAATGGTATCTAGTTTTGCCAATGTCATTTGTTAAAGAGAATATCTTTTCCTCATTTGATGGACTTTGACCCTTTGTCCATTGTTGTGGTTGTTAAGTGCCATCAGGACAGTTTCAACTCACAGTAACCCTGTGTAGGGTTTCTGAGGAGTGACTGATGAGTTTGAACTGCCAACCTCATGGCTCAAACTGACCTTGCAGTCCAATGCTTATCCGTCAGCATCACACCAGGACTCAAAGTTTTATCAGCACACGT
Source organism: Chrysochloris asiatica (assembly GCF_000296735.1). NCBI lineage: Eukaryota > Metazoa > Chordata > Mammalia > Afrosoricida > Chrysochloridae > Chrysochloris > Chrysochloris asiatica. The sequence goes on along the minus strand of NW_006408744.1, from coordinate 129,409 downwards.
TGTTATTGTTAAGTGCTGTCAAGTCGGTTTCTACTCATAGTACACTATACAGGGGTTTCTGAGGAGCAGCTAGTGAATTCAAACTGCCAACCTTGTGGTTCAAACTGATCTTGTAGTCCTTTGTTTATCCTACAGTGACACACCAGGACTGTGCTTTGTCCATAGATGGATGGATTTATTTATTGATTTTTTGGTTCTTTCCATAGATGTATATGTTTAAACCACCATGACTGTAGTAAATTCTGAGGTCAGACAATACGAGGAAAACTACTTAATCAAAAGGCCCAAGTCTCCTAAAGTGCTTACCAGTGCTGTTTGACTTAGACCAGCCTGCCCAGCTTAATAGTGAGGCGTTTCCATTTTCTCTTCTCTATGCTTTGCCAATTACAAACCAAAGTCACTAGTAGTGGATAGTTCTCTATAACAATGATTGTCACTGTGCTGAATCACTCTGGGCAGTTCTTGAAAGTGTCCAGATATCTGTGGAGTTTTGAGCTAACCTCTCTTGAGGACATACTAGCAAGCAGACATCTTAACGAGTGCAAAGGGCAGTGGCAGAGGAACCGGGCACCTGCTGTGAAGTCAGTCCCCACTCTGTAGGGTTTTCTTGGTTGTGATCTTTACAGAAGCAGACTTCCAGGTCTTTCTTCCTCTGTGACACTCTTATTGTTGTTGTTAAGTGCCACTGAGTTGGTTTCGACTCACAGCGACCCTGTATAGGGTTTCCGAAGAGGTTAACAGTCTAGTGCATATCCTACTGTTAACAATAGTAATGCCACAACTGCCAACCTTTAGGTTAGTAGTCCAGCACAAACCATTTCTTTATACCACCCAGAGATCTGTACTCACCCAGAATAGGCTCAGCTAATCCTCTGTAAGCAGGTTCCTACTGTATTCTTAGTCCATTTACCTGAGACAGATGGAGTCCTTGTGGGGCACTATAGGATAAGCTCTGGACCGCAAGGTTGGTTTGAACCACAAGGCTGGCAGATCAAACTCACAGCTGCTCCTTGGAAACTCTATACCAGGTCACTATGAGTCAGAACCTGCTCCACAGCACTTAACAACAACAACAAATGACAGTTATCTGAAAATTTCTCTGAGAATCTCTTTCCTCATAGACTTTTTAAACCTCTGTTTTTAACTTGACGGTTGTATATATAGATTGATTTACAAAGCTATGAAAATGAAATGTTTTCTGACTAGTCTCTCAAGCCTCTCCACAGGCAGCTTCAAAATGTTCATGGAAAAATTCCAATATCTTTTCATTCTGTACTGCCACAAACTTTTTGAAGCCTCCTCATATAATGGAGAAAATAAGAAAAATTTCAGATAGGATTTTTTTCATCCAACAGGGCAATTGGCGTAAATGAAAGTTAATTTCCTTTTTTACTTACAACTTCCTTAGCTTTTCCCAAAAGTGTTATTTTAGTATAGGATGACTTAACTAGAAGTGCGAAGAAGGAAATTAGCCCTGTTTGAAATGTTCAAACCACTTCCTCCTAATTTAGGTTCAAATGAAAAGTTCACTTTTTTTAAGCCACACTGCCATCTTTTAGTAAATAATATCTTTTCCCTATTTGTAATAATCATAAGGAATCAGAAATTGATTTCTAGGTTTGGAGTCATGCTTTGGAGTACAGGGACCCAGGCTGTAGTACCGGCCATTCATTAGATCCTTGCCTTCCACGCCAGAGACCCGGGTTTGATTAGCAGCCAGTGTGCCTTTTGTGGAGCCACCGACGATGTGCCAGTGGAGGCGTGCATGTTGCTATGATGATGAACATGATTCAGTAGAGCTTCCAAACTAAGGTAGACTAGGGAAAAATTAGATTGCAAACGTTCAACTGCCAGCCAATCATGGGAATGGTATAGGACAGGGAAGCATTTGATGGCAGCTAACAATGACAACAGCAGTTTACTAGATCTGTGAACGTTACTGGATTACTGAAAAAGTGGCTGCCATGGTGTTGTGGGAGTCTTGGTGTGCCACTGCAGGATAACATGCTGGGACACAAGCTTAGCTTGAGCTGCACAGTTGGCAATTCAAACCCACCAACCGCTTCTTGGGAACCCTGTACAGGGCTGCTGTGAGTCAGAACCAACTAGACAGCACTTAACAACAACATGATGCTGTGGGGTAGGTGTTGAGCTCCTAACTACAAGGTTGGTGGTTTGAACTCAGCAGGTACTCTGATGGAGAAAGATGAGCTGGTCTGCACCCATCAAGATTTACAGTCTTAGAAACCCTATATGTGGTCACTGTGAGTCAGAATCGACTCAGTATCAGTGAGGCTTGTTTTTATTTTGTTTTGCTTTTCATATTAGCATCATTGTAATTATCCTGAATATTTGTTAAGAGTTCAGATAGTGATGGTTTTGTTTGCTATTGAAATCTGCCTTTTTATTAATCAGATGTTGAAATCAAGAAAAATGTTTAGCATACCAACAGTGTCTACAATTCTCTGTTCTGATTATTTAAAACCCAAGCTGTAAGATATTTTCTTTACCTAATAACTTGGTAGTTTTCTGTCATGCTAAAGAAGGTCAAATGTGTGTATGTCCCCAAAGGTAGCTCATGTTCTTGTAGACTGTGTTTCCCTTCAGTGCCCTTTGAGGCTCAGTCTCTCTGTGAGCCCACCATCTGAACTGAAGGCTGTATCTGTTGACCTGCTTCAGTGGATATTGTTGTCAGCTGGGGCATACGCAGTGACCATTTGGAGGAAGTGAGTCCATGTGACCTAAGTGAGGGGGGTGGTCTCTCTGGAGCTTCACTGTAGTTTCCCACACCGTCCTTGGAAAGCACCAAGGACTGTGTCACTGGGGGTCATGGAGCCAGCTGCACTTCTTATACTGTAAATAAGAATTCATTGTAGGGTTCTGTTAGGCAGTTTCTTTGCATTGATTGTAGTCATCCAGGCAGTCCTTGCGTTACGAACAAGATCCCTTCCTAACTCTGTCTGTACTGACAGTTTGTAGGTGAGTCAGAACAGGTTCATTAGCCTTACGTTAGTTGCAAGAAACAGCTCAATGCCTTCTCAGTGTGGCATGTGCAAGTCAAGGTGATTATGAACTTGTTTGAATAGTGGTTGGTTTGGGCCTTTCAAATTAAGGCAAATCTACATAATATTAAAGGGCAAGTAGGAGTTGTCCTTACGTCAGATGTTTGTAACCCAGGGACTGCCTGTATTGGACTCTTCTATTCTTAGACTTGGTCATTCTCATTTTTGGATGGGAATCTTGCAACATTTATACTGAAAGTGACATTGTCTTAATATAGGAGCAAATCTGCAGAAGAAGCCAGGAATTATTTGGAATTTGAGGAATTAACTGTGAGCCAACTCCTGCTTTGTCTAAGAGAAGGAAACCAGAAGGTGGAGAGACTTGAAATTGCGCTCAAGGAAGCCAAAGAAAGGTATGAAATAGATAACTTGAAATAAATATACATTGGTTTTTGTAACAGCTTTATTGAGATATAATTTAGCAAGTCATCCATTTAAAATGTACTATTTAATTTTTATAGACTATACATAGGGTCATACAACTATAACTACAATATAGTTTTAGAAAATTCTTTCCCCACAGAAACTCCTTCTCTCCACTCCTCCCTGCCTCTAGCAAAAGCTGTTCTACTTTCTGTCACAGTAGATTTGCCTATTCTGAATAGTTCATATAAATGCACTCATACAGTCTCTGATCTTCTTTCACTTATAATGCTCTTTTCAAGGTCCACCCATGTTGAAACTTGTACTTCAGTTTTTCATTTCTTTTTGTTGCCTAACACTATTTACGTTGTAGGGGATATATCACATTTTATTTTTGTGTCCATCAGTTGATGAACATTTGGGTTGTGTCTGTTTTATCCTATTATGAATAATGTTACTATGAACATCACTGTCCAAGTTTTTGCATGGAAGCATATTTTCAACTAACAGTGGAATTGCTGGGTCATATGGTAACTCTTTATTTTTTTGAGGAGTTACCAAACTGGTTTCTAAAGCAGCTGCACCATTTTACATTTACACTTGTGTATGAGGGTTCCAAATCTTTGTCAACACTTGTTAGTTTCTATCTTTCATTTAACTACTAGATGTTAAGAGTAACTTATTGCATTCCCCATTAGTGATGTTGAGTGTATTTTCATGTTAGCCATTTGGAGAAATGTGTTTTCAAGTCCTTTGCCCACCTTTTTTTTACTGGATTATGTATTTTTAGTAATTAAGTATAAGAGTGAGTTGTAAGTTCTAAATACAAACAATTTATTAAATATATTATTTGCAGAGTTTCTCCCATTCTGTGGTTGTTTTTTTTTTTTTTTTTTTTTAATTATTATTTGATGGTTTCTTTTCAAGCATAGAATGTTTTCTTTTGATATTGTCCAGTTACCTATATTTTGTTCTGTCATTTGTGATTTTGGTGTCATAGCTAAAAACCATGGCCTTACCCAAGGTCATGAAGAGTTACTTCTGTATTTTCTCCTCAGTTTTGTGATTTGGGCTCTTACATTTCAGTCTGTGATCCGTTTTGAGTTCATTTTTTGTGTAAGGTGTGAGGTAAGAGTCAATTTCATTATTTTGTTTGAGATTATCCTGTACCATTTGTTGAAAAGACTATTTTTTCTCCCGTTGAATTGTCTTGGTTCTCTTGTTGGAAACTGGTGGACCCATAAATGTAAAGGCTTAGACTCTCAATTTGATTCCATTGACCTTTATGTTTATCTTATGCTAATACCATACTGTCTTGATTACTATAGCTTTGCAGTAAGTGAAATTGGGAACTGTGAGTCCTTTGACTCTTTTCTTCCTCTCCAAGATTATTTTGAAATTTTGGGATCCCTCTTTTTCCTATGAAGGGATCTCTATCCAGGGTCCATTTTCCATTTGAGTTTTAGGTCCCACTTGTCAACTTTCACAAAAATGTTTGGGATTTGGATAGGGATTGTGTTGAATCTGTAATAAATTGGGGGAATATTGCCATCATAACAAGTTTAAGCCTTCTGATTTGTAGACATAAGATGTTCATTTTTATTTAGTTCTTTAAATTCGTTCAGTGATGTTTTGTGTGAGGCCTGTACATCTATTTAATGTATTCCCAAGTATTCCGTTCTCTTTTACGCTGTTCCATCCATTTAAATTTAATTTTTTTAATTGTTCATTGCTTGTTTGTGTGATAGTAAGTCAAAAAGTATTGCTACAAAATCATAGTGACCTTTGTTGTTGTTGTTAAGTGCTGTCAAGTCGGCTCAAACCCATAGCGACCCTGTATAGGGTTTCCAAGGAGCATCTGGTGACCTTGAGCCATCGACCTTGCAGTCCAGACTGACCTTGCAGTCCAGCACATTAACGCACAGCACCGTATCTAGACTCTATATAGAGATCACGGGGCCTTATTATGAAGAAACTTTAAGAAAACTGAAAACTGCATTAATAAAGAAAGACCATGAAAGTTGCACTGTGGAATTTTTTTCCTGTCAAGCCAGTGTACCTGCTCATTTTTTGAGAGTAGCAAAAGATGTCTTAGGAGGAGAATTTCATCGGGAAACTTTACCCTATGTACCTTACAGCCCTTATCTTGCCACTTTAGACTTGGTTTCCAGAACATCTAAAAGGAGCTCAATTTGAATCCCTCAAGAATTCCATATGTAACTAATTCTTTGATATGGTGTAAATGGAAGAGCACAGAATTCTTCAGGGAAAGGTTAGAGAGATGGAAATACTGCCTTCGGAAGTATAAAGACCTAAATAGAGGGTACGTTGAGACACAATAGTCATTTTTGACATGCCCTTGTAGAAGTACAATTGAATTTCACATATTGATTTTGTGTTTTGCAACTTCATTGCTCATGTTATCAGTCCTAATAGTTTCGTCACACTCATCTGTCAGTTTGTTGTATTATGCTATCCCGCAGGTTGCTGAGATGCTGGGACTTTTGCAACAGGTATTTTAAATACCAGCAGAGTCACCCATTTTGGACAGATTTAAGTGGAGCTTCCTGACTAAAAACAGAGTAGGAAGAAGGAATCAGTGATTGACTTCTGAGGGATTAGCCACTAAAAATCTTATGAGTTGCAATGAAATACTATCTGATGTAGTGCCTAAAGATGAGCCACTCAGTTGGAAAACACTTAAAATACAAGTCTCCTCAAAGTAAGAGCTGTCTCCTCTAAGTAAAGTAGACCTTAATGATGTGAATGGAGCAAAACTTTCAGGATTTCATTAGCTGATGGGACGTAATTCAGATTGAAAAGAAACCATTGCAAATATCCATTAATAATAAAAGCATGGAATATATAAAGCAATAATATAGGAAAATTGAAAGTTCTCAGAAGAAAAATGGAATACAAAGTGATTGATATGTTAGACATTAGTGAATTGAAATTGATTGGTATTGGCCATCTGGAATCAAACAGATACATGATTTACTGTGCTGGGAGTGACAAATTGTAGGGGAATTTGTCACTCCCGGCACAGTAAAATAGTACACCCATTGTCAAAAAGAATATTTTAAGATCTATCTTGAAGTGCAATGCTATATGGGATATGATGATATCAGGGTGCCTACAAGGAAGATCACCAGTTAATGCAACTATTATTCAGATTTATAAACTGACCACTAAAACCAATGATGAAGAAATTGAAGAATTCTGCAAACTTCTGAAGTCTGAAATTGATCAAACATGTAATCAAGATGCGTTGATAATTACTGGTGATTGGAATGCAGAAGTTGAAAACCAAAAGGTAGGATCGGTAGTTGGAAAAATGACCTTATTAATAGAAATAGTGCTGGATATTGCATGGTAGAATTTTGTAAGACCAATAAGTTCATTGCAAATACTTTTTTTCAATAACATAAATGGTGAGTATACATGGGACCTCACCAGATGTATCACACAGGAATCAGATTGACTACATTGGCCAAAACAAGGCCAGAGCACAACTATGTAGCAGACCATCAACTGCTGACATGTAAGTTCAGGTTGAAGCTGACAAAAATTAAAACAAATGCACAAGAGTCAAGATACAAACTTGAAGATATTCCATTTGAATTTAGAGACCATCTCAAGAACAGATTTGAAGAACTGAACAGCAATGGCTGAAGACAAGAGGAGTTGTGGAATAACATCAAGAACCTTGTACTTTAAGAAAGCAAAAGGTCGTTAAAAAGACCAAAGTGGTTATCAAAGGAGACTGAAACTTGCTCTTAAATGTAGAGTGGCTAAAGCAAATGGAAGAAATGATAAAGAGCTAATCAGCTTGAGGGGGAGAGAAAGAAATAGAAACATCACCATAGAAAGCTTGTAAGTCCATCTTCAGCCTATAACTGATTGTTGTTGTTGTTGTTAAGTGCCATAGAGTCGATTCCGACCCATAGTGACCCTGTATAGGGTTCCCAAGGAGCAGCTGGTGAGCTTGAACTGCCCACCTTGCAGTTCAAACAGCTTTGCATTCCAGTGCATTAACCCACAGTGCCACACCAGAGCTGATTGGAATACCTAAAATGGGGTTAGTACTTGCCCAGTGAAGGAGATTCCTGCAAAGCCTTTGCACTACACAGACCATAGGTGGAATTCAGATCCCCATCCAGAATTTTCTAAGGTGGGAAATTTCCAATTGAAAGGACAAGTAGACTGGCCTAGAGCTGCTAGAAAAACAGAAGATACTTCTTGAAAGAAAGACCAGCAGGAAAAATCAAAAACAATAATAGCAGTCCGATTGACTACTACAAAAACAAGCAAGTTGTTTGCCAGGGAGCCATCAAAGCAAGTGGTCAGATCCCCTTAGGGCAAAGCCCCTTCCAAGACTGAGACTTAAGGGGAATACACAA
>NW_006408744.1:97712-120354 GCF_000296735.1 Chrysochloris asiatica | reverse complement strand
AAAGTCAAGTATTATAATGAAATATGCCAAGACCTAGAGTGAGGAAATCAAGAGGGAAGAACATACTCAGCATTTCTTAAGCTAAAAGGATTGAAGAAAAATAATTCAAGCCTCAACTTACAATATTGAAGGATTCCATGGGCAAAATATTGAAGAAGATGGAAGGAATACACAGTCACTGTACCAAAAAGAATTGATCAATGTTCAACCATTTCAGGAGGTAGCATATGATCAAGAACTAATGGTATTGAAGAAAGAAATTGAAGCTGTACTAAAAGCATTAATGAAAAAAAAAGCCTTCAGGAAGTGATGTACTAGCAATTAAAATATTTCAACAAACTGATGCAGTGCTGGAAACACTTACTTGTCTCTGCTAAGAAATTTGGAAGAAGCTACCTGACCAACTAACTGAAAGGGATCCATATGTGTACCCTTTCCAAAGAAATATGATCCTACAAAATGTGGAAATTATTGAACAATATCATTAACAACACAAGTAAAATTTTGCTGAAGATCTTAAAAAATGGTTGCAGCAGTACATCAACAGTGGTGCTGCATGAAATTCAAGCTGAATTCAGAAGAGGGCCTGCAACAAAGGATATTACTGCAGCATCTGATGGATTTTGACTGAAAGCAGAGAATACCAGAAAGATGTTTACTTGTGTTTTATTGACTTTGCAAAGTTATTCAACTGTGTGAATCATATGAACTATGTGAGAAGAATGAGAATTCCAGAACACTTCATTGTGTTCATGTACAGAGATCAAGAGGCAGTCATTCGAACAGATACTGCATGGCTTAAATCAGGAAAGGTATGAGTCATGGTTGTACCTTTCACTCTACTTATTCAATCTGTATGCTGAGCAAATAATTTGATAAACTGGACTATATGAAGAAGAACGCAGCATCAGGATCAGAAGAAGTCTCCTTTGTATGTGCCGTGGAGTCAGTTCCAACTCATAGCGACCCTGCACAGGGCTTCCAAGGCTATAAATCTTTACGGGAGCAGAAAGCCTCATTCTCCTGCGGAACAGCTGGTAGTTTCGAACTGCTGACCTTGAGGTTCGCAGCCCAATTCATAATCACTATACTACCAGAGCTCCTTGTTGTTGTTGTTGTTGTTAAGTGCTGTCGAGTTGATTACGACCCATAGTGACCCTATATAGGGTTTCCAAGGAGCAGCTGGTGAGTTTGAACCGCCAACTTTGCAGTTCAAACAGCTTTGTAGTCTGGCGCATTATCCCACAGTGCCACACCAGGACTCCAGAGCTCCTTAGGAAGGCTCATTAACAACCTGCAATATGCAGATGACAAAACCTTGTTTGCTGAATGCATAAAGGGTTTGAAGCACTTAGCGATGAAGATAAAATACAGCCTTCAGTATGGTTACAACCCAGTGTAGAGAAAAATGGGGAAAATATTGACGTTGTTAAGGATTCATTTTTCTTAGATCCATAATCAACATTCATGAAATTGTGGTGTTGGTGAAGAATATTCAAAGTACCGTGGACTAACAGAAGAACAAGCAAGTCTATCTTGGAAGAATTACAACCAGAATTAAGGGTAGCAAGACATCATCTCATGTACTTTGGACATGTTATCAGGAGGAACGTGTTCTTTTCTATGGTAAAGTAGAGGGTCACAGCAAATGAGAAAAAAACCATAAGCTGGATTTCCACAGTGTCTGCAGCAGTGAGCTCAAGCATGACAATTGTAAGGATGGTGCAAGACTGGACAGGGTTTTGTTCTGTTCTGCATAGAGTTGCTATGAGAACTGACTCGAGGCACCTGACACCACCACTGAGTTGATGGCACTTCACAACAACAGCAACAAATATAAATATATATACATTCTTCTTTTTAAAAATTTTATTGTGAATTGAGTGAAAATCTATAGGGCAGATCATCAGTTTTACGCTCAACAAATCACACACCCTGTTTCATTACAGTGATTATAATCCCCTCCATGTACCATCAAAAAAAGGATCAAGTTATGCACTGAATGAAACATTACTCTTGTTGTTAAAAGCTGTCAAGTTTATTCTGATTCATAGAGACCCTGTATAGGGTTTCCAAGGAACAGCTGACCTTGTGGTTATCAGTCCAGTGCTTATCCTACAGTGCCACACTGGGAATCTTACTAGCCATTAGTAATCAAAGTGTGTCTATATTTTAAAAGCATGGTTACATCTCTTGAGTTCTGTACACCATTCCAAGAAGTCCAGGTTAGCTAGTAATTCAGTCTGACTGAGACCTACATGATTAGCTATCATAAAAAAGTATGTTAATATAATTGATAGCTCTGAATTGTATACCTGAAAATGCTGAATTGGCACATATTGTGTTATAGATATTTCTACAATAAAAAGTACAAATGTAAAGTTTGCTAGTTATACATCATCATCTTTTGTATGACATATATAATTTCTATTTTCAAAATAACTGTAGCTTTCTGTCTGGAAACTAACGGGTACAGCTCTTCAGATTTCAGCTACTAAGTCAGGCCTGCCTTTGAGATGGATGCTTCACCCCTCTTTTTTTTTTTTTTAAGTTTTTATTGTGAATTGAGTGGTAGTTTACATTGGGAGAACATCAGTTTTACACTCTTCACTTCATTGCAATGATTACAATCTCCTCCGTGCGTCATCATTCAACAGTATTTGCTTCTATTCCCTCTGTTTTGTTTTGGTTTTGTGTGTTGTTTTTTTTTTTGAGGGGGGTTGTAAACAAAACCACTCAGGAAAATATAATCATTTAAACAACCAAACGGCACATTCTACAAGACTGCCTCCTGGCCACCAACACCTTCACACGCCCCTCTTGAGCACCGTATAAAGTGTTTTCTCAGTAGTGTTAAAATTTGTGTCTTTTTATCATCCACTAAGTTTTAAATTTTTTCAATCAGTTTTACATTCATACTGTTTAAGGAACCAGTTCTTCTACAAGCTTCTTATGGAAAAACAGTAGTTCCTTCATCAGCCTTCTCATACCCCTTGTTCCTGCTTCACAGACAACCACTTTGTCAGCTGGCAGTATTTAACAGCTGGTACTAATATTGTCAGTACCAGTACTCTCTCTTTGTATGGATATCAGGATGGTGATTTATGCTAACCCCAAGGTCAGTGGTTCAAACCCAGTAGCCACTCTCTGGGAGAGGGCTGAGGCTGTCTTCTTCCATCTTTACAGTCTCTCTGTGAGTTGAGATTGACTCATTGGCAGTGGGTGTTGGCTTAGCGAAGGCCTGAAACCAAGGAATAAAGTCACTCACACATGAACAACCTGCTGGATTTATACATATACATTATTGTTGTTGTTAAGTGCCGTTGACTTGGTTCTAACCCATAACGACCCTGAGTAAGGTTTCTATGGAGCAGCTGGTGAGCTTGAACCACCAACCTTTCAGTTCAAATTGACTTTGCAGTCCAGCACATTAACCCACAGCACCACACCAGGACCCTTATACAGTGTATACCCAAACCAAACTCAATACCAGGGAAGTCAGTTCCAACTCATAGCAACGCTATAGGGCAAAGTAGAACTGCCACAGGTTTCCAAGGCTATAAATCTTATGGAAGCAGAAAGGCTCATCTTTTTCCCGTGGAGCAGCTGGTAGGTTTGAACTGACAGTCTTGCAGTTAGCAGCCCAGCGCTTATCCTACAGCATCATCAGGGCTCCTTACACAGTATATGTTGTTGTTGTTGTTAGGTGCCATCGAGTCGGTACCGACTTATAGCAACCTTATGCACAGCAGAATGAAACACTGCCCGGTCCTGGGCCAACCTCACTACTGTTGCCATGCTTGAGTCCATCAGTGTTGCCACTAGGCCAATCCATCTCATTGTGGGTCTTCCTCTTTTTCTCTGACCCTCCACCTTACCAAACATGGTATCCTTCTCCAGTGACTGGCCCCTCCTGACAATATGTCTGAAGTATGAGAGACAAAGTTTTGGCCTCCAAGGAGCACTCTGACTGCCCTTCTTCCAAAATGGATCTCTTGTTTCTTTTGGCAGCCCATGGCAATTTCAATATTCTCCTCCAACACCATAACTCAAAGGCATCAATTCTTCTACAGTCTTCCTTATTCACTGTCCAGCTTTCACATCCATATGAGGTTATTGAAAATAGCATGGCTTGGGTCAGGTGCACCTTAGTCCTCAAGCTGACATCTTTGCTCTTCAATACTTTAGTATATAGTTAAACACATTCAAGGAACTAAGATGTCATTTTATCAAATAAGTCCTCTTCAGTCCTTTTCATGGGATATGTTGTTGTTCTCTTCCCACAAATCAGTTAATCAACTTTAGAGTATCTATACCTCATGGGACATAGAGGGATAGGTATTCCAAAGTTTATTAGGTAATTTGTGGGAAGAGAAGAAAATAGATTTATCTCTGTAACTGTTTTTCCAGAGTTAATATTTAATGTAGTATGTGCTTTCTGGACATGCTCAGAAAATTTAAGAGTTAGCTGGACATGCCCAGAAAATTTAAGAGTTAGCTGGAAAAAGTCAGCCCAAGATGAAAATTTGCCCTAGAAAATTCAGATGAGTTGTGATTCCGGTGTATGTCAGAACTGTTCTATGGGCCCATCTTCCAACCCTTTACCAGCTCACTTGTCATCATTTCGTATGGCTAGCTGGGAAAGGCACCTTAGGTTTGACAATTTGAGACACATACTAATGTGTTTGTTTCACTGTTTAACATCACCACCTTTTGTTTATTTGTTTGTTTTAACTAGTTTTACATTCACGTTATTTAAGGAATCAGGTGTTATACAAACTTCTTATGGAAAACAGCAGTCCCTTCATCAGTCCTTCCCAACACCTTTTTCCTGATTTATAGACCACCACTTTCAGCATACTTAGCTGGCACCCTGGTGTGGCACAGTAGGATAAGCACTAGATGAGGTTGGCAGATCAAACCCACCAGCTATGCTCTGAAACCTTACACAGGATGGCTATGAGTTGGTACTGGCTTGATGACATACAACAACAATAACAACGTATTTGTTCTAAGGAGCCCTTATGGTATAATGGGTTGTGTTGTGCTAACCACAAGGTCGATGGTTCTAGCCCACCAGCCACTTCATGAAAAAAAAAAAAAAAAGAATTTCCCTGTGTCTATAAAGACTCAGTCTCAGAAGCCCTATGGAGCAGGTCCACTGTGGCCTAAAGAGTCACTGTGAGTTGGAATTGACTCCGTAGCAGTGGTTTTGTTAGATTGGATTTAGGTAACCCGGTGACACAGTGCTGAGACACCAACTAAAAGGTCAGTGATTCAAACCACTAGCAGGAAAGATAACTCATCTGCTTCTGCAAAGATGTACAGCCTTGGAAACCTATGGGGGCAGTTCTTCTTCTATAATAAGGTCAGAATCAACTCAACAACAATGGGTTTGGTGCTAAAGTTGTAGATTAGGTTTATATTTCTACCTATTAGATTTGTTTCTATTTTAAACATAATTGATTGATTTCCCACTATGAAGGATAAGGATTTAACTGTCTTTCACTCCTTGGTCATCACCACACAAATGTACTTCTGGACCCTTCTTCGAATACTCCCCCCTCCACCCACTTTGAAATTGATTGTGTTAAGAGTTGGTAAGATCTACTACTCAGTACTTACATTATTATGCCTATATACATGTGATATACATATGTGTGATAGATACTGACTCCTGATGTGGCGCTCTAGGATCAACTGGACTGCAAACCACAAGGTCAACAATTCAAACCCATCAGTTGCTCCTTGGAAATCTTTATAGGGTTGCTATGGCTTGGAACTAACTCGCCCACCCTCAACAACAACAGTATATGTGATGTGCTCTGTTAAGCTGTATGCTATGCTATGATTATTTTTTTTCTTTCATAATTGTTATTTCCTCTGTTCACATATAATTGCTATTTTAAAATTTACCTAGTTTCCCCAAACTCTTCCTCCAGTGAGGAAATCTCTGTTATATTCAAATGCATTAGCAGTCTGGATTTCTCTTCTTGAAGTTGCTTCTCCTAGAGCCTGGCCTTGTTGCTTCTTAGGTCTGCTTTATAGCAGTCTTCTTGGTATCTTCCTTCATTTTGGTATCTTCCTTTTCCATCATCCTAGGGGAATCCCTTCAGCTCTCCTGTGTTACAGCTCCAGTTTCCTGAAACTAATGCCTTGCTATTCATTTTGTTAAAAATCATTTAAATAAATCACATCTCCAGTGACTTCTTGAGAAAGAATTTCTTAAAATCTTGCATATCTGGAAAATCTCTTTCTCTACTTCATTGGCTAGATAGAGAATTCTATATTGGATATAATTTCCCTCAGAATTGTGAAGACATTGTTATAGTTTAGCTTCTGGTATTAAAAGCCCATTGCTATTCTGATTCATAATCTTTTTTGGATAAAACTTTTTTTGTTTCTCATCACTGAAAGTTCTTTCCTGTGTCTCAAATAATCTGGAGTCATCTAGGTGCTTTTGTGGAAAACTGTTTTTCATCCATTTTTTCCAAGACACTCTTTTTCCCTTTCATTCTCGAAAAATGATCTCAAATTAACTCAGCGATAACGTCGTATCCTCAAACTTCTCCATTATGTCTTTCTAGAACTACTATTATTCTTAATGTAGTCTCCTGGACTAATTTTCTTTATTCTTTGTTCGTTCTTTCCATCTCTGTTTTTGCTCTTTCCTGGTAGATTTGATCAACTTTCATCCTGTCGTTTTCTTTACCTTTTTGTTCTTTTTTTTTTCAAAATGAATCTAATATGTTTCCTATGTTTCTAAGGATATTAATGATTGCTTGTTTCTTTCTCCTTAAGTTTCCCTCATCCCCAACCGAGCATCCTATTTTTAGCAAGTTGGTTTTTTTTTTTTTTTCTGTTCTGCTTGCATTCTTTAAATTTAGAGGTTTTCCTCAAAGGTATAGGTTTGGATTCAGATTTAAGAGAGGTGAAGTTGGAAAGTGCCTGAAGCTCTATGTAAAGCATGTGTAAAGAGATCTGTATGGGAAGTTTCCTTGGAGAAGCCTTATGTCTGTAACTTTAAATCTTCCCCTTCCCCGTTCTGCCCTAATTCTTCAGAGAAGACACTCCCAGTCGCTGACCTGGAAGGTATTTTCCCAGCTACAGATAGGGAAAGAAGGCTGAGGGTCTCAATATTTAGTGTGTAAATTTCCCTCTCTTCAGTAGCGAACCCAAGCCCTCAACTCTGTCTGATACCTCTGTTGTTGCAGCTGTTTTTGTTGTTAAGTGCCGTTGAGTCAGCTCCAACACATAGCTACCCTGTATAGGATTTCTGAAGAGCGTCTGGTGCATTTGAACCACTGATCTTGTAGTTAGCAGTCCAGTGCTTATCCTACAGCTCCACACCAGGACACCAGAGACTCTTTATTTTACCATCTTTTGTCTTCTAGTCTTCTTAACAAATCTTCCAGTTTTGAGCCCTACCTTTTGGCAACTTCCAGCGGTACCTGGTGCCACCAATTCCTGAGCCTTGCGCAGGCTCCACAGTGTGAATTGGATTAACTTCCAGGCTCTTCCCTACTGTTGGTTAAGGTCCTGGCTTCTTGGGCTGGGCTAAGTCAGTTAGTTCTTACTCGCACCTACGCTCTCTAGCTTCCAAGAATTTATTGGTGCTATTTTCTCTCCTTCTCTGTGCCAGTATTGTTGTTGTTATGTGCCATGGAGTCAGTTCCAACCCATAGCGACCCTTTACAGGTTTTCTGAGGCTGTAAATCTTTATGGGAGCAGAAAGCCTCATCTTTCTCCTGTGGAACAGCTGGTAGTTTCGAACTGCTGACCTTGCGTAAAGTCATTTTAGTGTGATTTTGTATGGGAGAAAAAATACACGTGTGGGTTTTTTTAAAACTTTTTATTGCAAGTTGAGTGAAGGTCTATAGACAAGATCATCAGCTTCACATTCAACAAATCATACACTTTGTTTCATCTCAATGATTGCAATCCCTTCCATGTAACAGTTATCCCACTTTCTCCCTGTGGTTACCCATATACAAATATTCTCTTTCAAACTCCTACATATATGTGTAATACATACATGAGTAGATACATAAATTTCATATATATAAATTTCACTCTTCCTCCCATAACCATTCAGCCTGTGTCTGAATACGTGGACAAAGAACTGTCCATGTATCTACACACAGAGCGCTATTGTTCCAAGGTTGTATATATATCACTATTTACCTTTATCCCTTTGAGTTCTTACATACTCCCTGTGTCTTCACCTGTCTTCATCATTCTTGCTATCCTTCCCCTTCTTGTATATTGCCCTCTCTGTCACACAAGTAAATACTTGTGTAACCTCTAGTCCGTGAATAATTAATTCTATAATTCCCATTCCTGGGAACCATAAAAGAATGTTTATTTTAGTATGAAAACCTTTTCTCGAGTTTTTACAATAGTGGTCTCATACAATATTTGTCCTTTGTGAATGACTAATTTAGCTTAGCATAATGTCCTCTAGATTCATCCATGTTATGGGGTGTTTTGCAGATTCATTATTATGTTTACATGCCTATTTTTAACCTGCTGTCTTTTGGGATGGCGTTCATGTGGCTATGATTCTGTAATTAGAGATGAAAAGCATATCACTATGTGATATACCTAAAGTAAAAACTTTAAAAATGTGTAACTCAAAAAAAAAGAAGAAGAGTATTGCTATGTTTATTCAGAGGCTTGTCAACTTAGATCAGTCCAAAAGGAAAATATTTCCTTCTTTGTTAGAGTCTTATAAAGGAGAGATGCACACTGACAGAACACATATGTACATATGTGCGCACATGATGACACTGTCGGAGTTCATGTCTTAAATCAACTCAGGTCAGTTTATGATAAAAACTAAAGTGAAAGCTGCCCTATGACTATAAAATGATTTTGAAAGCCCCTGCTTCTGTATCATGAATTTGAAGTGTTCTTTTTATTGCTTCTGCAATGATTATTCTTCTTTTAAAACAAAGAGAAAGTAACTTTTCTACATTCTATAATTTTTCAGAATTTCAAATTTTGAAAAGAAAGCAAATGATCATGTTGAGATGGAGACCCAGACCGAGGGCAGCACAGACGCAGAGAAAGAAGAGGAGAAAGACACAGAGACTGTGGGTACTTAAAGGCTAAGGCTGATCGAGCATCCCTGACAAACTTAAGAATAGTATAGAAACTGCATTGGTGTGTAATGTGTGCCATCAAGTTGATTCTGACTCATAGGAACTCCGGTGGTGCAATGGTTAAGTGCACTGCTGCTATCAAAGGGTCCAGTGGTTCGAGTCTACCAGCAGCAGCTCAGCAGGAGAAAAGACCTGATAATCTGCTCCTATAAAGATTATAACTTAGGAAATCCTCTGGGTCAGTTCTACTCTACCTTATAGATTTGCTATATATAATTAAGATGAATAGAGATAATATTACTGTTGAATATTTTCAACTTCTTTTATATTTCCCTGTCTTGACTTAAATTTGATTCGGTATAAACTGTAGTGAGATATATTCCTATCAGTAATATAGGAAACCACTACTCTATTCGTCTTGACTGATATCCTAAATATTTAAGTGAATTGGCAAAGTTAATGAAAATGGAATTTTGTCCACTTTATGATCATGAGTATCAAAAATAAATAACTCAGAACACCATGAATAGATTGCTATTCAGGTTTAATAGACAACTTTAAAGTTGATCAACATGCCATTATTCAATGCTCTGCTTAATTAAGATTTCTAAGTTACTAGATTAATAGATTACAAACTGGTTGCCAACCTCTAAGTCAGCAGTTCAAATCTGCCAGCCACCCCGTGGAAGAAAGATGAGGCATTCTGCTCCCGTAAAGATTTATTGCCTCGGCAATGCTATGCAGTGTCACTGTGCAACCAACTCAATGGCACACCACCATAATTCCATGGTGGCTTGTGTGTTTCTGTGATGCTGGAAACCATGCCACCTGCATTTTAAACACCAGCAGGGTCACCCATGGTGGTCAGATTTCAGCTGAGCTTCCAGACTAAGACAGAGTAGGAATAAGGACAGGCAGACTACTTCTGAATATTTAGCCACTGAAAACTTTATGACTAGCAGTGGAACACTGTCACGTAGTACCAGAATATTAAATGTTGAAACATGATGAATACCACCAGAATATTGTCAGGTATAGTGCTAGAAGATGAGCCCCTCAGGTTAGGTGGTGGCAGCAGGTTAGGAGGCACTCAGCCTCCTCAAAGTAGAGTTGACCATGATGACAAAATGGAGTCAAGCTTTTGGGACCTTCATTGGCTGATGGGGCACAATTCAAAATGACAAGAAACAGCTGTAAACATCCATAATAATTAGAACATAGACTATACGAAGTATGAATCTAGGAAAATTAGAAGTTGTCAAAAGTCAAATGGAATGCATAAAGATCACTATCCTAGGCATTAGTGAGCTGAAATGGATCAGTATCGTCCATTTTGAATCTGACAATCATAAAGTTTACTATGCCAGGAATGAAAAATTAAAGCAGAATGGTGTAGAATTCATCATCAAAAAGATCATTTCAAGATCTATCTTAAAGTGTAATGCTGACTATGATAGGATAATATCCATATGCCTACAAGAAAGACTAGTTAATAAGACTACTATTCAAATTTATACATGAACCAGTCAGTGATGAAGAATTTGAAAAATTCTACCAATTTCTTCAGTTGGAAATTGATCAAACATGCAATCAAGATGTATGGATAACTACTCGTGAGTGGAATGCAAAGGTCGGAAACAAAGAGGAAGGACCAGTAATTGGAAAATGTGGTTTTGACAGTAGAAACGATGACATGACAGAATTTTGCAAAACCAATGATTTCTTCACCACAAATAGCTTTTTTAAATGCAAAATAGATTGGTGTACACATGGACCTCACCAGATGGAATTTATGAAAATCAAATTGACTGCATACGTAGAAAGAGATGGTGAAAAAGCTCCATATCATCAGCCAAAACAAGGCCAGGGGTCAACTGTGAAAAAGACCATCAGTTGCAAGTTCAGGCTGAAGCTCAAGAAAATTAAAACAAGTCCATGAGAGCCAAAATATGATCTTGAACACACTCAGCATTTCTCAAGATAATAGAACTGAAGAAAAACTTCAGTCCTCAACTTGTAATACTGAAGGATTTCATGGACAAAATAATGATGAATAATGTAGAAAGCATCAAAAGAAGATGGAAGGAATACACAGAGTCACTGTACCAAAAAGAAGTGGTCAATGTTCAACCATTTCAAGAGATCATATATAATCAAAAGCCTGAAAGAAAAAGCTGAAGAAAGAAGTCTGTGATGCACTATGAAGCCATTAGCAAAGAACACAGCTCTGGAAATTGATGGAATACAAATTGAAATATGTCAACAAACTGATACAGCCTGGAGGTACTCATTGATTTATGCCAAGAAATTTGTAAGACAGCTACCTGGCCAACTCATTGGAAGAAATACATATTGGTGCCCAACAGAATGCAGAAATCATTGGAAACTATCCTTAATATCACATGCAAATAAAATTTTGCTAAAGATAATTCAAAAATGACCACCAACAGTACAGTGACAGGGAACTGCCAGAGGTTCAAGCCAGATGCAGACAAGGATGTAAAATGAGGGATAGCATTGCTGATTTCAGGTGGATCTTGCTTACGTGTGCATTATTGACTATGCCAAGATTTTCAGCTGTGTGGATCATGACAAGCTATAACACAACATCATGAAGAATGAGTTTTCCAGACACTTAATTGTGATCATAACGAGTTTGTACATAGACCAAGAGGCAGTCATTTTAATAGAACAAGGGTACAATGAATGGTTTAAACTCAGGAAAAGTGTGTGCCAATGCTCTCACCATACTTATTTAATCTGTAAACTGAGCAGATAACCCCAGAAACTGGGTTATATGAAGAAGAGCATGACATCAGGATTGGAGGAAAACTCATTAGCAACCCGTGATAAGCAGATGATGATGCTACTTTGCTTGCTGGAAGTGAAAAAGACTTAAAATTCTTTCTGATGAAGATCAGAGACAACAGCCTTCGGTATTTGTTCCACCTCAATGTAAGTAAAACAGAATCCTCACCACTGGACCAATAAATAACATCATGATAAATGGAGAAAAGTTTGAAGTTGCCAAGACTTCATTTTGCTTGGATCCCCTACCAACACTTATGGAAGCAACAGTCAAGAAATCAAACAAAATATTGAATTGTTCAAGTCTGCTCCACAAGACCTCTATAAAATGTTCAAGAGCAAAGGTGTCAGTTTGAGGAGTAAGGTGTGCCAGACCTAAGCCATGGTATTTTTAGTAGCTTCATACATATGTGAAAATTAGACAATGAATAAGAAAGGCCATAGAAAAATCGATGCCTCTGAGTTATGGTGTTGTAGAAGAATGTTGAAAGTACCATGAACTGCTAGAAGAACAAACAAATCTGTGTTAGAAGAAGTATGGCCGGAATGCTCCTTAGAAGCGTGGATGGTGAGACTTTGTTTGTCATTCTTTGGATATGGTATCCAGAGGGATCAGGCCCTGGAGAAGGACATCATGTTTTGTCAAGCGGAGAGTCAGTGGAAGAGAGAAAGACCCCCAATGAGATGAATTGAATCAGTGGCAACAACAGTGGGCTCAAGTTTAACAATAATTGTGAGGATGTCCCAGGACCAAGCAATGTTTCATTCTGTTGTACATAGGGTTTCTATGAGTCAGAAACAACCTGATGGCACCGAAAAACAACTGTATGCCATGCTGTGGGCCAAGTCTCTGAGGCTTTCACGAGAATCGAGAACATGTAGAAAGCTGAGATGAAGCGACCACCAGTGAGCAATAATAACCGCAACAAGATGGATTGACACTTGGCAGCAGCAATGGGCTCAAACCTAACATCAATCGTGAGGATGGCACAAGATCAAGATCAGGCAGTGTTTCTTTCTGTTGTGCCTAGGGTCGCTGTTAGTCAGAACTGACTCAATGGCACCAAACAACAAACAAAAACAAGTAAAATTAGTTTAGCAATCAATTATTGAAAATGACTGAGACTTCTAGAGCAATATAAAACTCAATTACAACAATTATAGAGCTGCCTGTTAAAAGGCTTATACAGTTAAAAATTGTTGTGTAAACTAAACATATAAATTGGCAAAGGAATATGAGTAAATTGTGAGCTGGATAAATAAGATTAGGATTTTACACCCGGTCATCTAGATTTTCCTAAACGATGTTGTTGTTGTTAGTTGCCGTTGAGTCAGTTTCAACTCATGGTGACCCCATGTGTGTAAATGTGTATAAGTGCTCCATAGGGTTTTCAAGACTGGGACCTTTCAGAACCAGATCACTATGTTGTCTTCTGAGACTTCTCTGTTATTGTTGTTAAGTGCTGTTGAGTCAGTTCCAACTCATAGCTACTCTGTATAGGGTTTCCAAGGAGCAGCTGGTGAGTTTGAACGGGTTCAATCTGCCACTCTTTCAGCTAATAGTTGAGCACTTAACTATATGCTACACCCAAGGACTCTCCTAAACAATGATCATGGTTCATTTTAATTATGATAATGTCATTATCTCAAATGAATCCAAACTGACCAGTACATGCTCTACAAAGAAACAGTGTTGTTTCAAAAATACTTAATATGTTTGGTGTATTAATGATCAAAATTTAATCAACTCATCATTTTAAATTGGTTGTTAATGGTTTGGACTATTTTCCTACAAAGCAGTTCATTTAAAGAGATTAAATGGTCAGCGGATGCTAATCACATATCTATGTTTGAATGTCGTATATAATAGGTTGGAAGTGAAGTGGAAATGCTGAACCTTCAAGTGACGACCCTGTTTAAAGAGCTTCAAGAGGCTCATACTAAACTCAGTGAAGCAGAGCTCATGAAAAAAAGACTTCAAGAAAAGTAAGAATGAGAGATGAATGTTATCCTCCTTCTAAAAATGTAAGAAGCCCTGCTGGGATAGTGCGTTAAGTATTGGTTTGCTAACCACAGGTTGGCTGTTCAAAACCACAAACCACTCTATAGGAGAAAGATGAGGTTATCTGCTCCCATAAAAATGTGTAGTCTCAGAAACCCAAAAGAGCATTTCTACTCTGTCCTGTGGGGTCACTATGAGTTAGAATCTACTCGATGGCAGTTGGTTTGGCTGGGTTGCCTAAAAATGTAAATTTTTACGAAGTATGACACTAAGTCACTGCTGTGTTTTTGTAAAATAAATTACAATGCAAAACCATAATAGCTATGTTACTATGCTACTGACTAAAAGAAAAATATACATGTAATTAAAATGTGAATTCAGAAAGAGCTAATATACAGGTAACTGTACAAACAAGAAATACTTGTAGTTGTATGGGAGGTGGGACCAAGGGCTTTGATTCTGCTGTTCGGGGGCATGTATTAAGTACACCAGCCCATGTGAAGACCTGTACAAATCTGTGAGCCCACTGCGTCTTACTTAAGTTGACAGTGTTGACATGAACCAAAAGAAAAGAAAGCTGAAAAGAACAAAAAGACGCCTTGCTTGAAGTTTATTAAGGAAAAAAGTAATTTCAGTTAATTATTAAGACTAACAGAAACTGAGAATTTTGCATTTGTTCTAATCTAAGAAGTTACCAGAAATTTAGGAAAACTAAATTGATGGTATTCTGTTGGATTAGTTGGCAGGTGTTTCCAGCACTTAACCACCACTGTAGTATATTATGGTAATCTGGCATAGCATAGCTGCTTAAGGTAAGAACTTTGAACAGACACACCTTGGTTTAAATATGGATCTATCACTTACTTATATCCTGGGCAAGTTCTTTATTGAATTTCTCTGAGCCTCAGTTTTATCTTTGTAAATCGTGTGTCATAGTTCTTCATGCTTTCTATTAGACTCCATGTTTAAGTACACCATTTTTTTGATGTTTGCTACTGTTGCTATGTGCCATCAAGTCAGTTCCAACTCAATAATGACCCTGTATAGGGTTTTGAAGGGGCAGCTGGTGTGTTGGAACTGCCAACCTTGAGGTTCAAACTGACCTTATAGTCACCACACCAGGACTCCTGGTGTTTGTTATTATTATACTGAAATTCTCTTTTTGATCTTTAAGAAGACATAGAATACTTCCTTTTGCCCTATGAAATCTTTGGGAGAAGTCATAGTCTATGTACTTGACAGAATCAGTAGCTTTCTTAAGGTTAAAAGGTATCCATAAATCACTATATAAAAATACCTTTATCGGATCGAGGCTTAGTCTGAAGGGTAAAAGAGGGAAAATAATGTTAAGATGCTTGACTGTTTTATGAATCTTGGTTTTTCCCTTGCCTAGACACTTGAGTGGGATAGAAAAGAATGTCAGGAAACATGATTACAGAAAGCTTGTAAGCCCATCTTCAGATTTGACCTATACTTATAACTGATTGGAACACCTAAAAGGGGTTCTAGAACTTGCCCAGTTAAATAGCCTTCTTGCAGAGCCTTTGCAGTGTATAAGACCTTAAGTGGAATCCTGAGCCCCATCCAGAACCTTCTGAGGTTGGACATTCCTACTAGCATGGACAAGCAGACCAGCGTGGATCAGCTAGAAGAACAGAAGATACTTCTTGAAAGAAAGACCAACAGGAAAATTCCAAAACAAGAATGGCAGTCTGATTGACTGCTACAAGAACAAGCAAGTTGTTCACTGGGGAGCCATCAAGGCACGCAATCAAGGCCCTTCAGGACAAACCCCTCTCCAGGATTGAAACTCAAAGGGAACACATGAGTAGGTGTCTAAGCCTGCTGGCAACCACATTGGTCTTCTGGTAAGTAGAAGAGGGAGAAAGGCAGCAATGAAGATATGGACCAAGTTCAACCACGTCCCATAGGCTTGCATCAACCTGGAGAGAAAAAAGAAGAGGGGCTGGTTGGTTCGAAGTGTGCTGAGACCTGGGGACCCTTGAGCCCATGGACAAGGACATAACCATGGAGGGCTAAGCTGAGAGTGAAGCGTACAGCTGATATTAAGTGAAGGGAGATGCACAGGAACACCCAAACTTGCAGCTAGTATCCACTCAACCTAGCTTAAATGGCTTGATCAGAACTTGACCAGAGGAAGATTTAAAAAAAAAAAAAAAAAATTATAAAGGAAACAAGTGTAAATTGCTACAATTTGAAGAACTTGACCTATACTTATGGAAGTAGTAGCTCAAAATACCAACTGAGAGCCAAAGTCTTCACATCAAGGATCAATCATATCCCCTTTGTATATAGGATTGATAAGGATGGGCAAATTAGACATTGGCTACCTAAAATGGTGGGGGGGGGGGGGCTGTAAAGGCATGAAGTGACTGGGCTTACAAGTTTTCAAGAGGGAGTTCAGTTTCGGACTGTATAGGGGAAGGTAGAATCCCCACTAAATAGCCTTCATCTTGTCTAGATGGATCTAGTGAAAAGAAATGGGGATAAGCTTCTTATGACTGAATAATGAGTAATTGTTATTATGACTAATTGCAACTTTCACAACTGTAAAGGTAGAAGTTTTGTAACAAAAAGAGCAGAGTAGTTACTCTTACAGTCCAGGAACAGAGGACCTTAGGACCATCAAGGGAAAAGAGCACAAGTGGAATGTGGGACCCTATCTAGAGAAGCAGTGACACCAGAGATGGAAGCAGAAGTGAGGATATGGAGAGAGGGTGCAGCTGAGGGCTCTGGACTCTTGGAAAGAGAAAGACTGTGTGCTGGCAGCCAGGTGCTGGTGGCCAGGACGTAGTCTTGCAGAATGTGCCCTTTAGTTGTTTAAACAATTATATATTCCTGAGTATTTTTGTGTACATTCTTCCCCCACCCCTAAAAAAAAAAGAGGGAATAGAAGCGACTACTGTTGAATGGTGATGCATGGAGGAGATTGTAATCATTGCATTGAAACGAGTGTAAAAGGGATGTTCTGCCATGTAAACTATCACTCAAGTCACAATAAAATCTAAATAAATAAATAAACCTTCCAAAACCAAACAAACAAGCAAAAGGACCTTTACCAATTATTTACCTTGGTCTGTGTTTCAATACAAATATATTAGCATGACTAATTTAAATAATTATTCAAAGTGAGTAGTAGTTCATGTAATCGTAGATCTGTACTTTTCTAGGTATAGGCATAAGGGCTCACAAAATGACCATGCCTAGGAAAAAGGCAACAAGTTTAAAATATTTTATTTTGTACCATTAAATCCTTGAAAATTGCAACCATAAGATGTTTTGCATCTGCTCCCTAACCTTGGTATGTTTTTTACAAGCCACTGAGAAGTGCAGGAGTAATGTTTGTCCTCATAAAGT
This sequence comes from Chrysochloris asiatica, assembly GCF_000296735.1. Taxonomy (NCBI): domain Eukaryota; kingdom Metazoa; phylum Chordata; class Mammalia; order Afrosoricida; family Chrysochloridae; genus Chrysochloris; species Chrysochloris asiatica. The sequence continues at coordinate 103,062 of NW_006408744.1, read as the reverse complement.
CTTGATCTTTCTTAGGTGTCAGGCCCTTGAAAGGAAAACTTCTGCAGCCCCATCAGAGTTGAATGAAAAGCAAGAACTTGTATATAATAACAAAAAGTTAGAGCTACAAGTGGAAAGCATGCGCTCGGAAATCAAAATGGAACAAGCTAAAACAGAGGATGAAAAGTGAGTGGGCTATTATTGAATGACTGCTTGCAAAAAGGAGATGGAACAGTTTTACACAGGTTGGAATTAAGATTAGAAAATAAAACTATAAAATATCTTTCTTCTTTGTAGAAGTACTGGGAATATTTATTTCTTAGGGAATAAGTTTTATCATAACAGAAATAAGGAAATTATGTGTATTCTATCCAGATATTTTGGAAGAGATTATTTCCTTTGAAAATAGGAAAATGCTAGGAGGTGGTGGTAGAGGAGTGTTAAAGGCAGGAGAGAAGACTTTGCTATTTATGTGTTCAGAAGATTGGGAGTCAAGACTATAATTATGTTTCTATGACTTTTTTTCCTCCCCAAGATGCCTTTTTAATCTTTTTTTTTTTTAACATAAATCTCTTTTTCAATAGAGCCAAATTTGCCGCTCTACAGTTGACACACAACAAGCTTCTTCAAGAGCACAGTGAAGCATTGAAAACAATTGAGGAACTAAAAATGAAAGAAGTAGGTATTCATAGGAAAAGCATTGTTTTCACAGCCGAGCAATGAATGGAAATTGGCAAACATCTTATATGTAAAATAGTTACAGTCATCCTTACCTAAGTCTGGTTTCAAAGATTCTTTTTCAGTTTATAATTGATATTTTGTGCCTAAATGTTTACAACTTCCGATATTGTGTGTGTATATACATACGAGGTAGCTACAAAAAGTTATGTGGGAAAGGGGAAATAAAAGATGACACAAATTTTCCACAAACATATTTGCAGCCCCTTCATGTATGTACACCAGTGCTCTTTGTGTCCTCCCATCAGGGAGTGAGCTTTTAGTGTTTGTGATGGTAGGTTTGTGGGAGAGCTAGCAGCAGAATGGGCTCCTGGGGGAATAGTGCATAGTGAGCTGCTGGCTGGGGTGACAGGCGCTATCTAGTGCATGAGGTTCTGCAAGGCCAGCTCACCTTCTCTCAGGGAAACAAGACCCTGACTGAGCTTCATTGGCGTGCAACTTAAATTAGCTTACTAACTTAATACTAACTTACTAACTTAATACTGCCTGGCATGGTGTGATAATGTGAAAACCATGGCCTCTTTGATTTAGAAAAGGTCTTTGTATTTATTTCCTTATAAATCAACTCTCTGTTTTTATTTACTTTTAAATAAAATGTGTTTTCTCTACAGGGCCTGTTATTGTTGTTAAGTACTGTCGAGTGGGTTCTGACTCATAGTGACTCTGTATAGCGTTTCTGAGGAGCAGCTGGTGGGTTTGAACTGCTAACCTTGTGGTTCATAGTTTAGTGCTGATCCACAGCGCCACACCAGATGTCCTCATAGTAGATTTTTAATTAAAATAGTTTCTTCTTTCCCACTGACGTCACAAAGTAAGAGTGACATGAGTGGAAATATAACAGTAGCAGTGAGTCACAGCCTCATTAAGATCGGGGTTTGTTATTATGTCCCCTATTGCAGTATATTCTTTTATCATTGTTGTTGTTAAGTGCCATCGAGTCAGCTCCAACCCATAGTGACCCAGTCTAGGGTTTCCGAGGAGCAGCTGGTGAGCTTGAACTGCCAACCTTGCAGTTCAAATGGCTTTGCAGTCTGGCGCATTAGCCCACAGCGCCACACCAGGACTCCTTTGTATCCATTTAGGAAATGATTATTTATCAGCTGTAAGCTGAATGACCACAACTTTGTACTTTGTACATTAAGTTAGCATTGCTTATTCATGTAACAGACCCAATATGGTTTTAAATAAATCTTTATCTAACATTTTACTATAATAAGCTGAATTATTTCAATACCTTCTCTCTCTCTCTCTCTCTCTCTCTCTCTATATATATATATATATATATATATATATTTATGTATGTATATGTGTGTGTGTGTGTGTGTGTGTGTGTGTAATAACCCTGTCTTCTTCAGGCAGAGCAAGTGGACAAGGCAGTACTGCAGGAACTAAAGGAGAAACTGGAACTGGCAGAGAAGGCCCTGGCTTCTAAGCAGCTTCAACTGGATGAGATGAAACAGACCATTGCCAAGCAGGAGGAGGACCTTGAAACCATGACTGTCCTCAGGGCCCAAGTAAGATACACTCTGAAACATGGACTTGGAATTCATAGTTCAAGTGGGAAAGTAATGTGGTTTAAATGTGTATTTTGTTTTATGCATTTTTACACAACTTTTTTCCCCCACTAATTCTACTGTGGCTCTGTAGGATAAAAATTGAACTGCTAAATCACAAAGTTGGCAGTCAGCCACTAGCTGCTTCACGGAAGAAAGATGAGGCGTTTTGCTCCTGTGAAATTTTATAGGCCCAGAAATCCTACACAGGGTCACAATGAGTTAGAACTGACTCGATGGTACTTAACAACAACAAGGTATTTTAAAACCTTGTATTGAAGTATATGCTGATGGTTGATGGTTGTTGTTGTTAAGGGCTATCAAGTCGGTTCCCACTCATTGTGAGCCTGTAGAGGGTTTCCGAGGAGCATCTGGTGAGTATGAACCACTAGTGACCTTGTGGTCCAAATTGACCTTGCGGTCCAGTGCATTAACCCACAGCACCACACAGGTACTCCTAATTGGTTTCATCAGGTTTTGTTCTCCTCCCTTACCAACACTTTACATTATCAATCTTTTTAATTTTGATGATTAATGGAGGTGTATGTAGTGGTATCTCATTTCATTTCCATTTCTTTCATGAGTAATGCTTTTTCAAATGTTTATTGTTCATGTAAGTAACCTCTTTTGTACTCCATCAAGAATGTCTCTAAATTTTTTTTTTATTACTGTTTCTTTATTTTGAAGGAATTCTTTCTGTAATCCAGATACATTCACTCTGTGCCTTGCCTTTTCACTCTCAAAAAGGTGTCTTTTGATGAACAAACGTTCTCAGTTTTAAGGTAGTCTAATTAATCCATCTTTTCATTTATGATTAGTACTTTTGGTGTCCTGTTGAAGAAGCTTGCAATATCCTGTTATTGTTGTTAAGCACCTTGAAGTTGCTTTAAATCTTTGCAGGAGCAAAGCGCCTCGTCTTTCTCCCATGAAGCGGCTAGCAGGCTCGAACCACAGACCTTGTGGATCACAGTCCAGTGCTTATCGTATGGAGCCACTCCCTCTCAATATCTTAAGGCCATGAAAATACTCTCCATTGTTATCTTCTAAAAGTTTTAGTAGATCTATAATATTATTATTATTATATTAATATTAAGATCTACAAGTCTTCTATAATTAGCTTTTATATATGGAGTGACATCAGGGTAAAGATTCATATGTTTTTATACATGGATATCCAATCAACTTGGCACCATTTATTTTAAAAGCTGTCTTTTCTTCTTTGTTCTATTGCCTTCTTTGTCATAAATTGTGTCCACATATGCATGGATCTCTTTGTGAACTCTGTACTGCTCCATTGGTTTATTTGTGTACCCTTGATCTGATACCATACTGTCTTGACTTACTTAAAGCATAAAAGTTTTGATGGGAGGTAGAATAAGTTCTACTTTCTTTTTATTCTTTCAGAGGGCCTCATATAACCTTCCTTTTTGCTTTTTCTTATAAATGTTAGAATCAGTTTGGCATTTTCCATATACACACACACACAATCCTACTGAGGTTTTGATTGGGATTATATTAACTATTTATAAATTAACATGGAGAGAATATCTTTACACTTTTGATTATTCCAATCCATGATCATAGTATATCTTCTTTAATTGTTCTCAGTAATGTTTTTAATCTTAGTAGAAGTTCTGCTCATTTTCATTAGATTATATACAATTTGTGTTGTTGTTGTTAAGTACCGTCAAGTTGGGACCTACTCATAGTGACCTTATGTATGTACAACAGAACAAAACACTGCTCAGTCTTGCATAGACCTCACAATTGTTGCTACACTTGAGTCCATTGTAACTGCCACTGTGCCAATCAGTCTCATTGGGGTCTTCCTCTTATTCGCCGACTCTCCACTTCACCAAGCATGATGTCCTTCCCCAGGGACTTGTCCCTTCTGATAATATGTCCAAATTATGAGAGACGAAGTCTGGCCATCCTGGTTCCTAAGAAGCATTCGGGTTGTACTTCTTCCAATGCAGGTTTGCTTGTTCTTTTGGCAGTCCCTGTTTTAATACTCTCCTCCAACACCATAACCCAAATGCATCAACTTTTGTATGGTCTTCTTTATTCACTGTCCAGCTTTCACATTCATACGAGGTTATTGAAAATACCATGACTTGGGTCAGGCACACCTTAGTCCTCTGACATCTTTGCTCTTGAACACTTTAAAGAAGTCTTGTGCAGCACATTTGCCTAATCCAGACCATTTCTTGACTGCTGCTTAATGTTTGATCCTAGCAAAATGAAGTCTTTGACAACTTTAATCTTTTCTCCATGATCTTGATGTGCAATTGTGAGGATTTTTGTTTTCTTTAAATTGAGATGCAATCCATGCTGATGGCTGTGGCCTTTGATGTTCATCAGCAAGTGTTCCCAGAGCAAGTCCACTTCTCTTTCAGCAAGCAAGGTTGTACTATCCGCTTAGCACAGGTTTTTAATAAGTCTTCCTCCTATCCTGATGCTATGTTCTTCTTCATATAATCCAGTTTCTCAAATTATTTGCTCAATATGCAGATGAGTAAGTATGGTGACAGAATACAATCCTGACGCACACCTTTCCTAATTTTTTTTTAATGTTTTATTGTGAATTATGTGATGGTTTACATGGGAGAACGTTAGTTTTACATTCATCCTATCGTATATCATTTCATTGCTATGGTTACAATCCCCTCCATGCGTCATCAACCAACCAAAGGGTATACACTGCAAGCCTGCCCTCCTCCGGTCATCAGCAAACAGCCCTCCTCCCTCTCTATGTCTAAAGCCCCCAACTGCTCCATCTCTCCACGTCATCATCTCTGCCTCCATCTCAGGCATCACTGCTTCTCTGGGTAGGGTCCCATTTTCTGCTCTTCTCCCTTGATGGTCCCAGGGACCTACGCTCCTAGGCTGAAAAGTTAATCACTCCCTTCCTTGCTACAAAACATCTACCTTTACATTTCCAACCCTTACAAGCAGTCCTGATAGCAATTATTCACTATTGTATCACAAGAGACCCATCCTCATTTCATTTCATCAGCCCTGCCTAGACAGATTGTATATTACTCAGTGGAGATCCTGCCTTCCTTCACGGCCTCTGAATC
>NW_006408744.1:72519-89702 GCF_000296735.1 Chrysochloris asiatica | reverse complement strand
TGTCACATTAATCATCAGAAAAAATATTTCAAGATCTATCTTGAAATATAATGCAGTCAGTGATAGGATAATATCTACATGCCTACAAAGCAAACCAATTAATACAACTATTATTCAAGTTTACGCACCAACCACCAAAGCCAGTGTTATAGAAATTGAAGAATTCTACCAATTTTTTTTTTTGGTCTAAAATTGATCAAATATGAACTTAAGATGCATTGATAATTACTAGTGATATTGGAATACAAAAGTTGCATGTTATGGCCTTGGTGATAGAAATGATGCTGCAGGATCACATGAAAGAATGCAACAGCGTATTCACTGGAAATACCTTTCCTCAGCAACATAAATGGTGACTATACATGTGGATTTTACCAGATGGAATACTGAGGAATCAAACTGACTATATCTATGGGAAGAGATGATGGAGCAGCTTAATATCAGCTAAAATAAGGCCAGGGATAGACTGTTGAATGATCAGTTAGCCATATGTAAGTTCAGGCTGAAGCTGAAGAAAATTAAATCCATGAGAGCCAAAATTCAACCTTGAGTATATCCTATCTGAATTTAGAGACCATCTTAAAAGAACAAATTTGATGCATTAGACACTAATGACTGAAGAGCAGAAGAGATGTGGGATGACATCAAGAACATCATACAGGAAGAAAGCAAAAGGTCATTAAGAAGAAAGTAAAGAGAAGACCAAAATGAATGTCAGAAGAGACTCTGAAATTTGCTTTTGAGCACAGAGAAGCTAAAGCAAATTAAAGAATTGAGCTGAACAGAAATTTTCAAAGGGCAGCTTGAGATGACAAACTCAAGTATTATAATAAAATGTGCAGAGACCTGGAGGTAGGAAACCAAAAGGGAAGAACATGTTCAGGATTTCTCAAACTGAAAGGACTGAAGAAAAACTCAAGCCCCAAGTTTCAATATTGAAGGATTCTATGAAGTAAATATTAAATGAAGAAGGAAAAAGTCGAAAGAATACATAAAGTCACTGTACGAAAAAGAAATGATTGATGTTTATTTGAAGAGGTAGGATATGATCAAGAACCAACATATTGAAAGAAGATGTCCAAGCTGCACTGAAGGCATTGGCGAAAAACAAGTCTTCACGAATTGACAGAATACAAATTGAAAATTTTCAGCAAACTGGGGGCACTCACTCATTTATGCCAAGAAATTTGGAAGACAGCTTACCTGGTCAACCAATTCAATTTGTGCCTTTTTCAAAGAGAAGTGGCCCAACAGATACAGAAATCATCAAACAACATTACTGATATCACATGCAAGTAAAATTTTGCTGATGATAATTTAAAAATGGTTGCAACAGTACATCGACAGGGAATTGCCAAAAATCAAGCCAGATTCAGAAAAGGATATGGAATAGGGATAGCATTGTTGACATCAGGGTCGCTATGAGTTGGAACTGACGCCAGAGCACCAGACAACAACAACAGCACTACTGAAGGAGACTTGGTGGCACAGCAGTTAAATGCTCAGCTAACTGCTAACTAAGAGGTTGGCAGTTTGAACCCACCCAGGGGTTCTGTGGGATAAAGACCTGACAGTCTGAGCCTGTAAAGATTGTAGAGTAGGAAACCCTTTGGAGAAGTTCTGCTCTGTCACAATGTGTTGTTCAATGGCACCAAACAACAACAACCAAATATTCAGACTGTGGTGGCCACAAAGAATTTGACCAATTCTCTTCTCTGTCCTTGCTTCACCTAACACACATGTCCTTTTGTACCCACACTTGACTGGTACTATTAGCTATTGTTACTATTATTAGAGGGAGAAATTAATATTAAAACCTATCCCTATCAGACCATGATACTTGATCCAGAATGAGACAATTGATGCATTTGAGTTATGGTGTTGGAGAAGAATGTTGAAGTACCATGGACTGCCAGAGAACAAACAAATTTGTTTTGGAAGTACCGCCAGAATGCTCTTTAGAAGCCAGGATGGCCAGACTTCATCTCTCATATTTCAGACATATTGTCAAGAGGGACCAGTCCCTGGAGAAGGATATCATACTTGGTAAAGTGGAGGGTCAGTGAACAAGAGGAAGACAGCAAGCAGAGGACTCAAGCATAACAACAGTTGTGAGGATGGTCCAGGCCCGGTGTGGAACCAACTTGACATCACCTAACAACAACAACATATTAGACACTGTTCATTCTTCTAGGCTATTCTTGTTGTTATGTGCCATCAACTCTGTTCCAACTCATAGCAACCCTGTATAGCATTTCTGAGGAGCCACTAGTGAGTCTAGGGCTATAGGAATGGACAAATAAAGACCCTATTCTTGACTGGATCAAAGCTAGTAAGTTAAAGAAGTGAAATCCTATCTTGAATCTAGGTCTGACTCAACGATCTATAATCCATCAATGATATGATAGCATGCTGGATCACTCACAATTGTAGTTGTTGTTACGTGCTGTGCAGTTTATTTCGATTCATAGCAATCCTGTATTAGCAAATATTTTGGCAGACCAGAAAGCCTCATCTTTCTCCTGTGCATACTTGTAGAGAGTTCCTTAAAATTATCTTTATTACATTCTTTTTTTAGTAAAGGTTTGACAGTGTTTTGATTTTTAAATTTTTATTTGTAAAAATAATGGCTAAACATAATCAATGTCACTAAATTGTATATGGGGAAAATGTAGAAAAGGCAAATAATGTGTTACATATATTTATCCTAGTTTTAAAGATAATTTGTATTCTGTAATTAAATTTGGAAAGAAAAAAACCTATAACATTAAGCATAGAAAGTTAAAAACTAGTATGAGACTAATGCTCAATTCACTTAAATTTCCAACATTGTTAAGTGTTTTATGTTTGCTTTATCATTTGCTAACAATGAAGGGATTACTATCCTAGCATTATCTCTTGTTTTGTAATCAATTACCTCCAAACGTAGCAGTTGAGACATCGATAAGCATTTATTAGCCCATACAGTTTCTGCGGGGCAGAATCCAGGAGTAGCATGTCTTACTCACATGGCTATTGGGAGAAGTTCTCTGTTCCTCACCCTGGGGACCTGTCCATGTCCATAGGGCTCCTCAGTGCCCTAATGACATGGCAGCTGGCTTCCCCCAGTGCAAACAGTCCAAAAGGGAGCAAGATGGAAGCCACAGTGTTTTTTGTGACACTCCATCTCAAAAGCTACTCACCATCATTCTTGAAAAATCCTAGCTGGGTGTATTCATTGTGGGAGGGGACCACACAAGAGCATGGATAACAAGAGATGAGCATTCCACCTTGGAGGCTGGCTACCACACATGGGAAGTTGGTGGTATAAGGAAAAAGCTTGTGTTTCAATCTGACTTCAATTCCTGATTTTACCACTAAACTAAATGCCCACAATTAAGTCCTATTAGGAGTCCTAGTGTGGCACTGTGGTGTAAAGCACTGGACCATAAGGTCAATTTGAACCATAAGGTTGGTGGTTCAAATTCACCATCCGCTCCTAGGAAACCCTATACAGGAACTGAATTTGACGGCATTTAACAACAACAAGGATCCCTATTAAGCTTATTTGTAAAATGAGGATAGCAAATCCATATTCCCAGGGTTTTGATAACGTGAAATGAGGTAATTAATATAAAGCATCCAACATGTTTGGAATGCAGTAAATAGCACTTCTTTCATTTTATTACTTTAAATTTAGCTTAATGTCAGCTAAATAAATCAGAGCGAATAAATCATTTACTTCAACTAAGTGAATCCTGAATTTTCTTTTTAAAAAATTAGTCATTTTACCACACTATCAGGGACAGAAAAAAATGTACTGAATTAATGTTACAGAGTATTTACACAACTTCTATCAGTGTAATTGCTGAGTTCTGATTGTTTAAAGGGCACACACACATACATATAAGCCCTGTATCTTCTGTCTGATGTAATTGGAAAGGCATGGTATACACTGGCTTCTAGAAAGACCATTATGTAGCTTATGTATCTGTCACTTACAAGGCACGTCACAGGATGCACATTCGTCTAGTTTTAATAACCAGTCTTTTTTCCTCTAACAGATGGAGGTTTACTGTTCTGATTTTCATGCTGAAAGAGCAGCGAGAGAGAAGATTCATGAAGAAAAGGAACAACTGGCATTGCAGCTGGCAATTTTGCTGAAAGAAAATGATGCTTTTGAAGATGGAGGCAGGTAAAGTAAAGGAGAGGAAAATTTAGAGCATATATCAGCCCAGGGTTGTAGAAGAAGTGATGTAAGATATGTTATAATTGGAGCTGTAAGAATTACTCAGTAGTCTTCATTTGATTGTGACGCTAACACTGAGTTGGGTGTACTATAACACACTTTCCAGAGCCTTGTGGGAACCCAGTTGAGTTCCTTGATTTTAGATAAGCTGTAAAACATGACATCATATGTGTGCTGATATCACACCTTGCCATTGTCATGAATAAAATATTCATCACACTTGACATTCCCTAATGTGTTTTAAAGTAAAATGCTAATAAAATTACTTCTGATTTAAAAAAAAAAAAAATCCTTGTGAGGACTTTAAAATGACATACACCAATTTATAGCACATCCAGAATTGGCAATTGCTAACAGTTGCTTGGAGTCCTGGTGTGGTGCTGTGGATTAATGCTCCAGACTGCAAAGCTGTTTGAACTGCAAGGTCGGTGGTTCAAGCTCATCAGCTGCTCTTCGGAAACCCTATACAGGGTTGCTATGGGTCGGAACTGACTTGACGGTACTTAACAACAACAATAACATTTGCTTCAAGTATTTTTTTGTTAAAGGAAAAAAGAAAGTTGTAGAAAAAGTTGACATCTTCTTTGTTTCCTGTACCTCTGTTCTTGCCATCGACTACTAAGAATTTGTCCTGTAGTCTCATCTGTTTTATACTTGTACGTATAGATGTACACCTATATGGTGATGGTTATGTGCCGTTGAATTGGAAAAAGCAACCTCATAGCAACCCTGTACAGGGTTTCCGAGGCTGTAAATCTTTGTGGGAGCAGAAAGCCTCATCTTTCTGCCATGGAACAGTTGGTAGTTTTGAACTGCTGACCTTGTGGTTCGTAGCCTGATTTGTAACCACCACGCTACCAGAGCTCCTTGTACACCTATATAACATATTAAAACAAGATAATATTGATTTCCCTGTGTTAAACTTACAACACGATCTCTATATGTAATGGTGTTCAATTTGCTCTACACCACATTGCAATTTTGAATTCTGTGGATAGATGCAGATTTAATTCATTTTACAGTGATGTCTGATTTTATAAACATGCCACTTTTTCCTAATTCATTTTCTTGTCAGCGTTGCCAGTTGGCTATTTCCTTATTATTTCATCTTAATTGTCCTTTACTTTTACTACCTCATGTTCTAGTCTCAGTGGTGTTTGAAACTCCAGTTAGTCTCCAATTCAGATTTCCGTGGCTCTTAGCATTGTGATTAAACTCTTTCTTTTCTACATGATTCTTTTGAAAATGTATGCTGAGTGTTGTTTATATTTTCAAGGTTTCCATATGCTGCACACAGTTTTTCTTTTAATCCCAGCAGGCAGTCCCTGATGGAGCTGCAGAGTCGTCACGGGGCCAGAACAAGCGACCCAGATCAGCAGGCTTATCTTGTTCCAAGAGGTGAGTGCCATTGGACTCTAGGTTTTCAGGATCCTAGGGAGTCACAAGACTATGAAGAAAATGCTTAAAGCAAAAATCCACCACAGTCTATACAAGAATTCCAAATTAGTCTTTCAAAAATGTAGCACTTATCAGTTTCATTTCCATAGTACCATACTCTCTACCCCATTACCTACTGGCTAAAGACCAGACTCTTCGCCCTGTCAGTTCAAGTGCTGCATAGTCAGTCTTTCAAGCCTTTTTAGATAACTCACTCTAGCCCTTAGCCCTCTACAGATATTAACCAAACAGAGCAATTCATTGCTCCTTGAACTGGTCATAGCTTTTTTTTTTTTTTAAAGCTTTTATTGTGATAGTTTACATGGGAGAGCATCGGTTTTACACTCATTGTCATTACAATGATTGCAATCTCCTCCATGCATCATCATTCAACAGTATTTGCTTTTATTCCCTATTCCCTCTGTTTTTTGTTGTTGTTGTTTTTTGGGGGGATGTACACAAAACCACTCAGGAATATATAATCATTTAAACAACCAAATGGCACATTCTGCAAGCCTGCCTCCTGACCGCCAACACACAGCCTTTCTCTTTCCATGAGTCTAGAGTCTTCAGCTGCTCGCTTTCTATATCCCCATCTCTGCCTCCATCTCTGGTGTTACTGCCTCTCTGAATAGGGTCCCACATTCTGCTCGTGGTCTTCTCCCTTGATGGTCCTAGGGTCCTCTTTTCCTGGACTATAAGATTAATTACTCCCCACTTTTTGTTACAAAACTTCTACCTTTACATTGTGACAGTCACAATTAGTCATGATAACATTTTTTCACTATTGAATCATAAGAATCTTATCCCCATCTCCTTTCACTAGACCCATCTCAAAGACAAGATGAAAACTATTCAGTGGGGATTCTACCTTCCCCTGTACACTCTGAAACTAAACTCCCTCTTGAAAACTTGTAAGCCAGTCACTTTGTCCCTTTTTAGTCCTCCCCCCACCAATTTTAGGTTGTTTGTGTCATAAGGTGCCCGTCCCTATCAACCTTGTATACAGAGGGGATAGGATTGATACTTGATGTGAAGACTCCTCTCTCAGTTGGTATTTTGAGCTACTATATCCATAAGTATAAATCAAGTTCATCAAATTGTAGCAATTTACACTTGTTTCTTTTATCAAAAAAATTTTTTTTATCTTCCTCTAGTCAAGTTCTGATCATCAAACCATGAGGCTAGGTCAAATAGGTACTATCTATAAGTTTGGGTGTTCTTGTGCATCTCCCCTCACTTCATATCAGCTGGACACTTTACTCTCAGCTCTAGCCCTCCGTGGCTATGTCTTTGTCCATGGGCTCTGGTGTCCCCCAGGTTTCTCCACACTTTGGACCAACGCACCCTTCTTATTCTCTCTCTCATCTCCAGGCCAACAGGAGTCTATGGAACGTGGTTGAACTCAGTCCATGTCTTCATTGGTGCCTTTCCCTCTCTTCCACTCACCAGTAGAACAACATGGTTGCCAGCAGGCTTACATACCTGCTCATTTGTTCCCTTGAGTTTCACTCTTGGAGTAGGGTTTGTCCTAAAGGGACTTGATTGCTTGCCATGTCATAAGCTTTTATACCTACATGGTGGTGGTGGTGGTGGTGGTGGTGATGTGCCATGAAGTTGATTCCATCCAACTCATAGCGACCCTGTACAGCGTTTCCTAGGTTGTAAATCTTTATGGGAGCAGAACACCTCATCTTTCTCCCATGGAACAGCTGGTAGTTTCGAACTGCTGACCCTGAGATTAGCAGCCCAATTTGTAACCACTATGCTACCAGAGCTACATATATATGCTTATTCTGTCCCTTTCACCTAAGTGCCCTTCCCTCACTCCAGCTCTTCCTCCAGGCTTCCAGTGAACTTGTAGCCAATCTTTAAACCCCATTTCATGTACCACCTCCATGAATCCCAGAGAAGGTAACCTCTCCCTCCTCAATTTCCAAAGTATTTTATTACTCTGTTTTAGTACTTAACTTCTATTTCAAATGATGGTTATTTATGTGTTTAAAATACATACTTATTTAAATGATGAACTTCCTCAGAACTTATCCCTTCACTCTAACTACATGCGCATACAATGTTACCATCTGAGAGGTCACTGTGTCCAGGCACTGTGCAAACCACTGTATGCATATGAAGGCTCACAAAAATTCTGGGAGATTTACAGAAAGTTCGTGGACAACTGGAATTAAAAATAGTCATTTTTCCACAAACTTTTTGAAGCCCCCCTCATTGATATATTATTACCACCAACATACAGAGGATGAAACTGAAACTTGGCAGGGTTAAATAAATTCACCCAGGATCACAAGGCTAATTAGTGGCAGAAATGGAAGTAAAACCCAAGGCTATCTGATGCTTAACCACTGCATAGAAATTGATCATAGTGCTTACTAAATATATGATGCTGTATTTATTACATGGCTTTAATATTCTGTAGCTTAAGGTAAGTCACCATATTATAGCATAGCTCTACAGGGAGCTCTAACCGTGTTTCTAGATATTAAAAAAAAAAAAAAAAGTTAAAACAATCAAAGATCAATAGAGTTAACAGAAAGATTAGTGGCAATGCCACTGAAAAAGAAGACTTTAAGATGTGATCTTAAATTTCACACAAAACTGCTTCTTTAATTGGTCTTTTTTTAAAATTCTGGACCAGTCTCAGTCACCTTTACAGACTGCTGAAGTGGAACTACAGCACAGTGTTGTCATCAGCAGGGAAGCAATGTTAGCATCTATAGGAGTCCTGGTGTGGTGCTGTAAGAGAAACACTGAACCGTAAGGTCAGTGCTTCAAACTCACCAGCCACTCCTCAGAAACACTATACAGGATCTCCGTGTCAGAACCGACTCAGTGGCACATAACAACAACAACATAGGAAACTATACAAGATTTCATAAGTATTATATCTTCGGGAAATATCTGATTCTTCCTTGTGCTTCTCTCCTGCCCCAAGCTCTTTTATAGGATAAAGTAGATCAAACTAGAAACTAAAAAAGTACTAATTCAGATTAAAATAAGCATGCAGAAGGGGAGAGGTAGCATGTGGAATGACAAATAATAACCTTGGGTATTTCTTAGCTTCCACAGGAAAATCTATATTCATCTCTGAAAATTGCACCTTCCCACTTAAATACTGTCAGGCAATTTCTCTAGCCTGCTTTTAAGTATCCTGTTATTGTCAGTAAGAGTATAAGACTTTCAAGAAGTGACTGGTGGGTTTGAGCCACCAATCTTGCAATTAGCAATCAAATGCTTATCTTTATAGCACCACACTGGGCTTTCTTAAGTATCTTGTTGTTGAGTGCTGTCGAGTCAATTCTGACCCATAGCAACCCTATATAGGGTTTCAGAGGAGCAGCTGATGAGCTTGAACTGCCAACCTTGCGATTCAAACTGACTTTGCTGTCCAGCACATTAGCCCACAGCACCACACCAGGACTCCTAAGTATCTAGGAACACTAATATATATTATGTCTACAAGTGTCTTACAAAATAACAAAAAAGGGCAATCTCTTGCACCTGAATTTCTTAAAAGAAGATTTTTCATCATCTTTAGTGTAAAAGGGAAATGCCTATTTACATAAGAAAGAACTGGTCAAACAGTCTTTGTGTTTATAATCTTAAAAATTTTATTTATGTTTGTAATCTAAAAATCTTCCCAAAGTATCTATTTATTCTAAATTATCCTAAAAACCATTTTATATTATTTTTTTAAAAACAACATTCCAAATAAAGAATACCCTACAACCCACTGACATGAGTCAGTTCCAGCTCTTAGCAACAGCAAAGTCAGCAGTTTGAGCCTATCATCTGCTCTGTGGGAGAAGGCTTTCTCCTCCCATACAGATTTACAAACTCAGAAATGCTATACAGGGTCACTGTAAGTCGGAATAGACTGGGTGGCACACAGCCACCACCACCACCATGGGATTTCCGAGACTGTAAATCTCCCACGGAACAGCCAGTGCATTTAAACTGCCGACCTTGCAATTAGCAGCCCAATGCTTATCCTGCAGCACCACCAGAACTCCTTTAGAGACTGCCTTAAGCTTTTTAAACGTCTTAACAAGACGGCTTTAAACAACATTAATACTAATAATTTTTAAACACCACTAAACCCAGTGCCATTGAATCAATTCCAACTCATAGTAACCCTGTATATGGTTTCTGATGCTGTAAATCTTTACAGAAGCAGAGAGCCTTGTATTTCTTCTGCAGAGCAGCTGATGGGTTTTTTTTTAATCATCATTCTTGCCATCAGCAGCTACATGTGTGTTTACTCCATTCTAGGACACAACTGCCAGGCACTAGACAGCAAAAAGGTGTAAGACATGGTCCTTACAGATTTATGGCCTGGTTGGGACATGGGATGTTCACATAAAAACATTAATTCATAGTAGAAGATAACATGAAAATAATAGATATGATAGTGCTGTAAAATCAGAGGAAAGATGAACACTTAACTATCAGAGGAATTGAGAAAGGCCTTGATAAAATATGGCTTTAAGCTTAACTTTGAAGTAACGATTCAGATAGGTCTGGTGTAAGAATAGAAGAGCAAAGGCAAAAATGAGTATAATGTGTCAAATTTTATGTTGATACAGTTGGGCCCATTTATTTATGTATTGTCTATAGCTTCTTTCATGCTACAGTGTCAGAGTTAAGTAGTTGGGATGAAAAGTACATGACCTGCTAAGTCTTATTTACTCTCTGGGCCTTTATAGAAAAAGTTTGTTGACCCCCAGATCTAGAGCAATGAGTCAGAAAGCTCCCTGATTTAGAAATCACTTGTGATTTATCACAATGCCTTGTGATAAATATTTCTACTGAAAAATATGTATTGTCAAAAATGCCTCTAATGTTTGCCTAATATAAACTGTGATCGTGTTACCATGGTATTAACTTCAAATACTGTGCCTAGAAGCAAATAACCATGGTTAAAGGTTAATCTCTGCTATCATCCCCCAACAGTCAACATTTTGAGGGCTGAATCAAAGTCCAGGGACTTGAAACTGTTCTGAGACTTTGAAAAGCCAAAATGGTTTTGCAGTGGTCCAGAAAGGTCAGATTAAAGAGATGCCCTATAAGCCAGAAGTAATTGCCATCATTGCTCAAGCCAAGGCTATTTTGACTGGAACCCCAGTGTAACTCCAGAATTGGGGGAAATTACACAACTCATTCTTCAATTCATGAAGACATGGTGGTGTAGTTATGAAACACTCAGCTGCTAATAGAAAGGTTGACCTTTGAACCCACCCAGCGGCTCCATCGGAGAAAGATGAGGCAGTCAGCTGCCGTAAAGATCACAGCCTCAGAAAGTCTGTGGGGCAGTTTGCCTCTGGCCTGTAGTCTCACTATGAGTCAGAGTCAATCGAATGGTGCCCAACACACACATACTTATGCACATGCCCACACATTTTCCCATCCTTTCTCCTTACTTAGTTTAACCTTGTGGAGAACTCCTTTGTATTCTTAAGACACCTCTCAAGTGTAATCACTCTTATCCCAGAAACATTTCTTAACTGAGTAGACTAAGTTGGGTGCTGTCTCTGCGCATCTGCTGAACCTCCTCATGAAGAACAAAGTCATGGTGTTCACCACACTGCACTTGTCATGCTTGCTGATGGCCCCAGCACATCTGCATTCCTGCACATAGCACAGTCTCTTGCACATCCTAGAGTACACAAAAGTATATGAATACTATGTGGAAAGATTTCCCCACAAACATTTTGAAGCCTCTTTATATTATCTTTGCTCCGGAGCTTACTGTTCTAGAATACCTCTCTCATGCTCTCTTCATTTTTTCTTCCACATTCTCTCCGTCTCCTTTTGCTTGTATCCTCATTTATCTCTTTCCTTCTTTCAAATATTCTAGTTTTTACTAGACTATGTATTGTCATATACCAAGAACTGAAACCATGTATTTTCATGGGATGGAGCTGGAAGCCTAAGAGAAAAAAGAAAGAAGCAGAGTCCCATTTCCATATAGTTTATCTATGTATAGTGGTTACATACTGGTCAGTTAAAGAAAAAAAAATCAGTATTCACTTCAGGCTAAATATTGATTACAGGGTTTAATTTACGTTAATATTAGCCCATCTGTTATTAAAACAAAACTGCTTACAAGACGAAACTAATGGAATGACATTTTCTTCAATGCTTATTCCCAGGAGCTGAGGATAGAACCTGGCGGCAGCAGCAACAAAGGAATATTCCAATTCATTCTTGCCCCAAATGTGGAGAAGTTCTGCCCGACATAGACACACTGCAGATTCATGTTATGGACTGCATCATTTAAGTGTTAATGTTTTACCTCCCTCTAAACTGTTGGTAAACGTCAGATCTTTTCCTCCAAGTCTTGTACTGTGTTGTTTTTACTCAAATATTTTGTCTTAGTATGTTTATTTTGGGAGAAAGAAAGCATATTTGTTCTAAGCAGGACATGTTTGTATGTGGATCTCCTTGATTTCAAAAAATAGAATCTTAAGCTTAGTAGAATGTTCCTTAAAATAAATTCAGGTTTTTGTTTTGTTTTTAATGTTCGGTTTATGTGAGCCCTGCACTGGAAACATCGTATAACAGAGTATATGTAATCAGATGGACAATACTTCACTGATAAATGGTGAGAACCTTTAAGGAAGCAGGAAAAATGAAGTGATCACAGATATAATGAAGAAAAGTGTCTTTGAAGTATTTTTTAATAAATTATATTGTTATTTTTCTTCATTTAAAATGAAGTGATTTGGGGTTGTGTGCATATCTGTGTGTTGTAGTTTTAACGCAGACACAGTAATTGTACCAAAGTTAGGACATGGCTGTCTTCATCTAAGCACTGTGAACTTTTACTTGATATCAGAACAAGTGAAAAAATACTAGTATTTGTTTCATTTGAATTCATATAACAATGGATAGTGTAAAAAGTTGCCTTTGTTCTTTTATTGTACCGCAGATAATATGGACTGATAGAGTAGAACATTCACTAGCTTGTAAAAAAAAAGCAGCTGTCTGTCAACTACTTTTTCCTAGATCAAGTTGTATCTTAATAATCACACACAAAAAAGTTAATGCAAAATAAAATTTTGCTTACGAATCTTTCACATTCTTCATATATGATATGGCTAATTTATAGTGTGTATTTCATTTTTGTTTTTTGGGTTTTTCCTTTCGTCTTAAGCTTATTCCGCTTAATAATAAGATCTGCTATTATTAATTCCATGAGAAGATCCCTTTTCTAGAGACTAGTGCATCTTGTCGGAGTTGGAAGCTGTTCTTATTAAGGAAGTCAATCAGCAGGTGTTAGCCATATTTTTTAAAAACCTAGAGGTTATGCTATAGGAGAAACACAGGACTGCTAACTGTGAGGTCATCAGTTCAAACCCACTAAAACTTGCTTCATGGGAGAAAGATGAGGCTTTTCACTCCTATAAAGATTTACAGCCTTGGAAACCCTATACGGCAGAGGTTGTGAACTTTTTTTCTGTCAAAATTTATAACATCATTCATGGGCCAGACAAAATTATCAACTTAAATATTAGCATTCTGTTGAAACCGACTCAGCGGCACTTAATAACAACAATGATGTGATAATGCTGGAACTGCGGTTGCCTAGGCAGGACCAGACCAAATGCGGACCATCGCTATGAGTCAGAAACAAATCGAAGGCACTTAACAATAACAACATACGTCCCATGGGCTGGATGTTCCCCACCTTTGCTACACAGTGTCACTATGAGACAGAACTGACTCAAAGGCACTTAACAACGACAACACAGAACCCCCAACCAGATGTTCCCCACCCTTGCTATACAGGGTCACTATGAGTCAAAACAAACTCACTGTCACTGAGTTTGAGTTTGAGAGGTTACTGAAACTGTCTAATATTGTAATAACCATAAAAATAAATAATGTTCTTATGCATCTAGGTTTTAAAAACATTAAAAGCAGACTAAATGATCTCCTTTCTTTGGATTTTTATAAGAATCTCTCATAGGCAATTCTATGATATATATATTTAAACAAATCAAAGTAGTTAAGACATCTTCACACCAAGACAAAACACTGTACAAATTCAACAATGATTTAGATCTAAAAACTCCCCCACCCGCCCCACTCCAATTACTATAGAAATTTTGCTTTTAATTTCTTGCTTAGGATTTCTCATTTCATTTTTCTTCCTTGCTATTTTATACCAGAGAAAATAGATCTCTCTAGTATCCTAAATAGAGATGCAAACCAAATGATCTCTGATTTAAGTTATTGGGGATATCTTTTTACTTTGTTCTAGAAAAATATTAAATAGATCCGAACTCTGAAATAATAGCATTGCATGGCCATATTAAGCCTGTGTTCTGACTGTTCTTGATCATTAGGATTGTAAATGAAGGCAAGCAGGTTCACATGGTTGTTTAAATTAAAGCTGTTATTTTGAAGGAATCAAACAGTAGCTTAGACAACTCGAAAATTCTGTGCATCTTATCTAATTTGTTTAGTCAAGTATCATTTCAAAGTTCCATGTTACCAGATAACTATACCTTATCATAATATTGGCTTCTCTTCCAGGGCCTGCCATGTTGTATTCTTAAAGTCTGGTTAAATGGGGAACAATCGAAAGATGGGAACTTTTAGAAAGAAACAGGAATAAGGGTATGAAAGAGTGATAATTAAATAATCTTATAGTAAGTCTTCAAATGTTATATTTTTAAATAACTGAATCACATTGTGAGGAGTCCTGGTGTGGTACTATAGGATAAACACAGGATTGTTAATCACAAGGCTGATGGTTCAGCCTATCAGTGCTCCTTGGAAACCCTATACAAGGTCACTATGAGTCAGAACGGAGTTATGAATCAGAACCGAGTCCATGGCACTAACAAAAACGTAACACATTGTACACATCACAAGCTGAAGATGGGCATGAAGAGTAGCTAGCACTTCCATTTGATGTATAACGAAAAGTTCAATTTGGGATTGTTAATGAAATAATCAGATTTTTTATATCATCATTCATCAGTTGGGAATATTTGATAATGACAGCTACGGTTTTTAAGTGTAACAGGAACCAAATAAAAGAAACAAAATGTATGTTTTAGTGGAACAATGAAAAGTGCCAAAGCTGCTTTGCTATAAAAGGCAAATACAAAGTATAAATTAATTTCAGCATCCTATGACTTTCGTGATTTGTTATTTTTAAAATCATTGAAATAGCATTAGGATAAAACCTGGACTGCTAACCACAAGCTTAGTGGTTGGAGGCCACCTGCTGCTCCACGGGAGAAAGATGAGGCTTTCTGTTCCCACAAGGATTTACAGTCTCAGAAACCCTACAGAAGGTTGTTATGAGTTGGAACCAACTTGATGGCATGTAACAACTCTTGTTATGAAAAAATTTATCATCCCTGAGTGCTTTAAGTAGTTTTTTTTCCCTCTAGCTAAATAATTGCAAAGGTGTGAAGTTTAATACAAAAAGTGCTGATTCAGAAACCTTCCAGCTGATAGATATATGTTGCAATTTTGCCCTTTAATTATATAAAGCTGTAATTAGTGGATCCCATGTGTTTCCGTTTGTCCTACTTTAGTGGCTTTTGAGTCACTATAATGCTGGAAGTTATGCAAATGCTGTTTCAATTACCACCAGGGTCACCCATGACAGATAGGTTTCAGTGGAGTTTCCAGACTAAAAACAAACTAGGAGGTATGTTTCTGAGAGATTAGCCCCTGAAAATCTTATGAATAGCAGTGAAACATTATCTGATACCGTGCCAGAAGATGGGTCACTCAGGTTAGAAGGTACTCAAAATATGACTGAGAAAGAATTTCCTCCTCAAAGAAGAGAGTCAAACCTTAATGACTTGGATTGAGCAAAACTTCCAGGACCATCTTTGCTGATGGAGCACAATGCAAAATGAGAAGAAACAGCTGGAAACAAACATTAATCATTGGAATGTGGAATATACAAAGTTTGAATCTAGGAAAATTGAAAGTCATCAAAAATAAAATGAAACTTATCAAGGTCAATATCCTATGCATTAGTAAACTGAAATAGACTGGTGTTGGTCATTTTGAATCTGACAATCTTATGGTTTACTATGCTGGAAATGGCAAACTCAAGAGACATTGTGTTGCATACATGGTTTGTTTTTCAGTTCATACACCTCAATTGAACATAAGATCGCAAAACTAAGTGAAATAGTCAAACTTGTTCAGATTTCTACACAAGCAATTCAGCACAGGTATTTGTGAAGGCAGGGATAACATTCTGAAATGTGTCCCGCAGTTTACGTTAAAATGTCCAAACTTCTCGGCCTTAAATGTTATTTTGCACCCCACAAATGAGAAAATGAAGTCCAGAGTGGTAAAATCAGTATCTGGAATTAAGTTTGATCCTCCCGTCAAAATGTTATACAGGAAGACTTAAACTGGACGCTAGGAGGCGCCAGGATACTACTTTACCTAAAGCTGAGGGTTTCAGCAACAGGAAGTCGTATTGCCCCTAACAAAGAAGGCGCCAATCAGATTGCTCGACACAGGAATAGTACTCCGCTCTCTCTTCCGGTCGTCTCTTCCGAGAGCGCTACTGTAGCCAATCAGTGCGGCCCCAAGTCCGGTCGGCATCTGATGTCAGAGGCAGGGTGGAGTCAAATTGGAATTTTGGCGCGTTTGGCTATAGAAAGGCAAGGCAAGGAGTATCTGAGCCGGGTAAGAAGCGCCAATTCTGGGTTTGTGGGTGGCCCTTGGCGGAGGTGAAGAGGGGGCTGCGACGCATGATCGTGGGAATCTTAGAGACGCTCTGAGCAGGGCCGTGGTCTAAGAGCGAGTGGCGCGGCGCCCTTGGGAGTTCAGGTGGGTGAGACTTTGGAATTGGGTTGCAGGATGTGGAAGGGTCTGTGGGGTGCGAGCTCTGGGTGGGCGACCTAATTACAGACAGGGAAGTAGCGGACATGTGGAGGCTGGAGAATTCTGAGGTTTTCCGAAGTGCATTCTTGAGCTGAAACAAGACAATCTGCTCCTAACCTTCCAGAGGCTTACGTCTAATGATACCCGTGGAGCACACTATAGGACCCATGGAAATGTTTCTTGAGTAAGGAAGCACCATAATTACTACCTTTACATTGCTGGTGTTGTTAAAGACCGTGGAGTCCGTTCCGACTCATAGTAACCCTGCACTGGGTTTCCGAGGCTGTAAATCTTTACGGAAGCAGAAACAGAAACATTTTTCTCCCGCGGAACAGCTGGTAGTTTCGAACTTTCGACGTTGAGGTTAGCAGCCCGATTCGTAACCACTACGCGTGTTATACCGCACATATGAATTAAGTAATAAAAATTAGTTACCATAGCGTACTCTTCATATACTTTTCAATGGCTGATTTTTTTATATCACCAGACTTTTCTTCTGGGGTGCTTTTGGGCGGACTTGACACTCCAGTCTTTCAGTTAGCAGACAAATGTGTTAACTGTTTGCTTATACAGCTACAGGAACTCCTAAATTAAATAATAGCTGGACGTTTTTAGCTTTTTTTTT
>NW_006408744.1:61020-71729 GCF_000296735.1 Chrysochloris asiatica | reverse complement strand
AGGGCAGGCCTTGGAAATGCTTGAGAAGGAAGTCAGAAAAATGATTATAAAATGTTTCAAAACACTTTACAGTGGAGTTGAGAAAAATAAGGAAGAAGTCAGGAAAGTGGTACAGGAACAATCAAATAAGATAGATACAACATTGGAAACAATTCAAAACCTACAGAAAGAGGTCCAAATGATCAATAACAGAATATCAGAAATATACAGTACTCTGAAAGGGCAAAGGAATAGAATAGACGAGATGGAAGGCAGAACCAGT
The DNA here is from genome assembly GCF_000296735.1 of Chrysochloris asiatica. Classification (NCBI taxonomy): domain Eukaryota; kingdom Metazoa; phylum Chordata; class Mammalia; order Afrosoricida; family Chrysochloridae; genus Chrysochloris; species Chrysochloris asiatica. The sequence continues at coordinate 71,467 of NW_006408744.1, read as the reverse complement.
GATCTGGAAGACAAAAGTGAAAAGATTTACAGCCTCAGAAATCCTGTGTGGAGTTTCTATGAGTCGGAATCGACTTCACAGCACACTACCACCCTGTTAACTATAATGAGCCCTCATAGCGTAGTGGGTCAACAGTTTGAATCTACCAGCCGCCCCTTCCTCAGAAGAAAGATGAAGCCTTCTGCTCCCTTAGAGATTTATAACCTTAGAAACTCTGTACAGGTTTGCTATGAATTGGAATTAACTCCACAGCATACAACTACCACCACCACCATGCTACTTTATTAGTTTCCATCTCTGCAATTTGCTAGCTGTTATTTAATCAGATGCCTGTTGTGACTAAGACAACAGCTAAGTACAATTATACATTAGCATACTATGGATAATATCAAGTGTGTTGAAGTAAATAAAATGGGATCCATGTAATCTAGTATATAAAATGACTTTATACCTCAGCCGAGTTTCTATAAAAATAGATTGAAGGCAGTAAAGGGGATCGGGGAGAAGGTGTTGATGGAGGAAGATGATGGGATGGGAAAATGGTTGGGTGAATTCTGTGGTTAGAGCCAATAGGATCTGGTGACAAATTGGATAAGGGTCACGAGAAAAGGATCAAAAATGAATTTTCTAATGTTTATTCCACACAGCAAAGAAGCTACATCTTCTAGGCACCAGATCCTCCTTTGAAGTTCCCTTCTACATACAACTGGTCTCTTGGCAGCATGGATGGTAAGACCTGGCAGTTTCCTCAATCTGTTTGATGGGAAAGCAATGCTTTATTCATGGACTTATTATTTATTTTATACTTTCAAAATAGTGATGTTAGCTCCTGTGTCCTAAAGGTATCAATAGATGCTATTTCAGTCACTGAATGAGGTGAGATTTCTCCTCTGGCGGCAGTGGTGTTGGCTATGTGCCATGTCTCATAGTGACCCTGTATGGGGTTTCCAAGGCTGTAAATCTTCACAGTAGCAGAAAGTCTCATCTTTCTTCCAGGGAGTGGCTGCTAGATTTGAACTGGTGACCTTGTGATTTGCAGCCCAACTTTAACCCACTACACAACCAGAGCTCCAGTGCTTGTCTTAAATAAAGTTGTTGTGTTGTTATGTGTTCTGGAGTCGGTTCCGACTCATAGCGACCCTGTACAGAGTTTCCAAGCAAATAGCTAGTAAGTACTGAGCAAGGAGCCCTGCTGGTTCCAAAGTTAAGTACTTGGCTGATAATGTTAAAGTTGGTAGTTTGAACCCCCTCAGTGGCTCCACTAGAGAAAAGACCTGGAAACAGCCTAGAAAACCCCTTGGAGCAGTTCAATTCTGACCAAAGGGCCACCATGAATAGAAACCAAGTAAATGGCACATTACAAGTACTGAGCACCTTTCAATGGGCTCTGAGAGCTTTATGTATTTAAGCTTATTTAATCTTCACACAACCCTATTTAAGGGCCCCTGGTTTTCTAGTGGGTTAAGCATTGGTCTGCTAATTGCCACATCAGCAGTTCAAACCCACCAATTGCTCCATAGGAAAAAGATGAAGCTGTCTGCTCCCATAAAGATTTGTAGTCTCAGAAACTCTAAGGAGCAGTTCTACTCTGCCCTAGGAGTTGGATTGACTCCATGGCAGTGAAGAAAAAGAAATATCCAGTAACTTGTTGCAAGTCACATAGTCAAAGCAGGAATATGAACCTAGGAAATCTGATTTCAGGTTTCACATTTGAAGCTGAAATCTGTAAGAGTGGTTTCCGTGTAGCTCAGACTTCAATCTTATTTTTTTTTTCTTTTTCTACTGCCCAAGTAGATTCCCACTTATAGTAATCCTATATAGTGTTTCCGAGGCTATAAATCTTAACAAGACCAGAAAGCCTCATCATTCTTCTGCAGAGTGGCTGGTAGGATTGATCCGCTAACCTTGCAATTAGCAGTCCAGTGCTTATTGTAAAATACTACACCGGGAATCCTTATAAATTCTTAGGATCTTTTCTAATTTGGTTCATTTTGCAAGGGTGTGTATGAAATGTTTACCTGGTGAAGAACTGTTGCTCTAATTAGCAGAGCTTAGCCTAGAGAAGTACAAAAAGTACTGTACTGGTTATGAAGAGACTAGCAAATGGAAAGTATGATTTTTCTGGTCTGAAACTGGATTTTTAAAAAAATGCTGCTCAAGTTTATTATCCTTTGTACTTAAAGAAAGGTAGTTAGATGGACAAGAAAATCAGTTATGAGCGAATCTTGTGTTCTTTCAAAAATCATTGTGTCTGATAAAAAAATGTTTGGTTCATTGTTGTGGTATCACAGTTTGGTCTAGTGTGTTAATATTGTTAAGTGCCATTGAATCGGTTCAGACTCATAGCAGCCCTGTATAGCGTTTCTAAGGAACGGCTGGTGAGTTTGAATAGCTAACATTACGGTTAGCAGTCTAGTGCTTCCTATGGTGCCACACCAGGATTCCAGTATAAACCTGATGAAAAAGTTGGGTGGGAACTGAAACTACTCCTGGAGGTCTGTCTTTCCACTAAATAATAGATGGGCACATAACATGAACAGCATCACTTATGGATCCTGGTGTGATGCCCTGGAATACAGCACCACACCACAAGGTCTGTTTGAACCACTAGGTCAGCAATTCAAACTCATCAGCCACTCCTTGGAAACACTAATCAGGGTCAGTATGACTCAGAACAGACTCGATGGAATGTAACAACATCCCCTGTGAGTACAGAGCTTCTTTTTAAAATCGTCTATATGAGACCAAACACTAAAGGAAAACTGAGAAGGTAGGGGAGTAGTAGGCAGGGAAACTGGATTAATGGAAAAACATCCAGAACAGAAATAATGAGGATTGACACATTATGAAAAACGTAACCAATGTTATTGAGCTGTTCATATAGAAGTTGTTAAATGGAAACTTTGATGTGTAAACTTTTACAGAATACACAATGAAACATTATTTATAAAAAAATAAACTAGGCTTGGACATTGAATACACAAAATGGGGGACTACAAAGGCAAGAAGTGGCTGGCTTACAAGATTTCGAGAGGGAACCTAGATTTAGAGGGCGTGAAGAAAGGTGAAATCTCCACCGAGTAGTATAAAATCTCTCCAGGTGGGGCTGATAAAATGAAATGCGGTGGGGTCTCTTGTGATACAATAGTGAATAATTGTTATCAGGACCGCTTGTGAGGGTGGGAAATGTAAAGGTAGACGTTTTGTAGCAAGGAGGGGAGTGATTAACTTCGCGGTCTAGGAGTGGAGGTCCCTGGGACCATGAAGGGAGAAGAGCGGAGAGCGGGATCCTACCCAGAGAAGCAGCGATGCCTGAGATGGAGGGAGAGACGATGATGTGGGGAGATGCAGCAGTTGGGGACTTTAGACACAGAGAGGGAGAGGGGCTGTGTGCTGATGACTGGGGGGCAGGCTTGTAGTGTATACCCTTTGGTTGGTTGATGATGCATGGAAGGGATTGTAACCATGGCAGTGAAACGATATATGATAGGATGAATGTAAAACTGATGTTCACCCATGTAAACTATCACGTAATTCACAATAAAACATTAAAAAAATAAACTAGGGATTCGCTATTAAGGTGCATATTAATTCTTTGGCGCCTTGGTAGTGCTGACCACAAGGTCAGCAGTTCAAATCATCTACCAGTGGCTTCACAGGAGAAGGATGAGGAGTTCTGCTGCCTTAAAGATTTATAGCATCTAAAACCCTGTACAGGGTCACTATGAGTTGGAACTGACTCAATGGCACATCATCACCACTTACATTCTAGTACAAGCAAGACATTTACAAATACATAAACAAAATATTAAGCATATGGTAAGATGGGGGAAACTAGAATGGGTTTCTGTGTTGATTTGAATACCTCAGTAGAGGGAAAAATTAGTGCTGTGTGAGAGAAAGGTGGTAATTTTAAGATAAAGTCTGAGAAACTGAGAGAAATGAGATCCAGTGTACAGGCAAATCTCCGAGATACTGTAGATTTGTTCCAAACCACTGCCAGACAGGGAATAATTCAATAAAGTGAGTCACATGAATTGTTTTGTTTCCCAGTGTATATGAAAGTTATGTCTATACCATCCTGATGTGGGGCTGTAGATTAATGCACTGGACTGCAAAGTCAGTTTGATCCGCAAGGTCGGCGGTTCAAGCTCACCAGCTGCTCCTCAGAAACCCTATACAGGTGGCACGTAACAACAACAAAATAGTCTATTGGGATTTCTGGTGCAGCGCTGTGGATAAGCACTGGACTGCAAATCACATGGTTGGCAGTTTAAACCCACTACCTGCTTCTTGGAAACCCTATACAGGGTCACAATGAATCCGACTGATTCGATGGCACTTAATAACAACAACATAGTCTATTAAGTGTGTAATAGTATTATTAAATGTCCTGGTGTGAGGCTGTAGGGTAAACACTGGGCTCCTACTCACAAGGTCAGCAGTTCAAACTCACCAGCCATTCTCAGAAATCCTATAAATGGTCTCTGAGTTAGAACTGATTCAATGGCACACAACAACAAATATTATTAATATTAAAAGGTCTGAAATGCTGTGAGAATTGTCAAAAATGTGACCCAGAGTCATGAAATTGGCACGTGCCAATTTGAGAAAATGATGCGGATAGATTTGCTTGATGCAGAATTGCCTCAAACCTTCAGTTTGTTTTTTCAAAAGATGCAGTAAAATGAGGTTGTTAGGTGCCATTGAGTCAGTCCCGACCCATAGCGACCTTATGCACAGCAGAACGAAACACTGCCCGATCCTGGTATGCCTGCATAAATGGAGAAATCGGCTATAAATAGAAAACCACATCCATTTTCACAGGAGAAAAAGCAGAGCATATGTATTCAGATTTGGTTATGAAGTAGGAAGAAGCCACTAATTACTTTTAAAATATTAAAATATGGTCTGTAAAATATAAGACAAGATCATCAGCCAAGCGTAAAGAGGGAAGAGAGAGCCTAGGAAAATGAGGAAAGAGGATGTGAAGGAGCTGGAAAATAAGTGAACATATAACATATCAGGGAGTGTGGGAATTGTCAAAGCCAGTTAAACATGCCTATCTGTTATTATGGATGAGCATAGGTTTAAAGTTAGAACCGTCCGCAAGGCAATGTGTCCAAGAACATTCACCAATGGGGTATAGGCTTGTGGATTTAAAAAATGTTAAGATTTTGTCAAGGAATTGGTGGGCGGGAGAGAAAGGCAGAGTCTTTTAGAAGGCAGTGATTAGGATAGAATGCGGACTCCAAGATGAGGTCATGCAGAACGGTGATGATGGATAAAAATGCATAGGAAGGTCAATAGATGAGACATCTTAATGAAGTGGAAGCTATTTCTGGGTGGCAATGTTAACGTGAGTGGGCAGAAAGGGGGTAGAAGGTGGAAATCAGAGTGGGATGCTTGCATTCAAGATCTCAGAGGTGGCACCTTTGCTGTGATGATAAGGAATGACCATGGCAGAAGGTGGCTCAACTGTGGGGGAGGAGATGGTCATGAAGCTGAGACGGTAAAGAATCTGAGAGGCCAAATGTTGGTGCTGGATTTTGTGACTGTTGATGTGAGCAAGAAGTAGAGGTGGAGAGGAAGACAGGCAGGTAATCATTGTAGACATTACAGAGCAGATCCAAGTGGTTGCAAACAGATCACAGTACTATGGTGAAAACATGATTTTTGGTCGTGATAGTGGCAAATGGTGGTGTTAGATGCTGTTGAGTAAATTCCAACTCTTTAGCGACCCTATGCAAAACAAAATGAAACATTGCCTGTTCCTGTGCCAACTTCACAATTTCTGTTACACTTGAGCCCCTTGTTGCTGCCACTGTGCCACAAAAGTAGCCCTGGTGTTCTCTGACACTCAACAAGAAGGATGAATTTAAGGGGAAGAGCTTGGGGCAGCTAGGCAACATTTTTCACTTGTGTCTCCCAGTGGAGTGGGTCATGACCACCTCCTGGGTAGTGTTCTCTGGGGATTTGGGAATGAGAGATATGTAGGGGACCTCTTGACTCCCATGCCAGAACATAACTGTCTCACCTGGTGAACAGAGAGCTGGGGTTGCCTCTTTTGTTGAGCAGTAGAGTCTTTGTTGGCTAAGCCCGTCAAACTTAAAATAATTCTAACAACATCCAATTCTTAAGCTTTAGACCTTTTCATTGGATTCTTGGCCTTAAGTTTGGCAGTAGGCACTTTCCCTCTGGTTACGGAGTGTAGAGTGGTAGAAAGAACATTGGTACACTGATTTAGAGAGCATCAAACCTACCCAGGAGCCTCCACTGACATGTTTCATCACATGACCCTTTGTAAGTAAGCCCTTAGCTTCTCTTAGGTTTAGTCCCAATCCTTAAACTGAGGGGAATTTACCCCAATGGCAGTTTGGCTCTTTTAAAAGTTCTTCTATGTAAGACCAAATGTTCAACATTTACTGTCAAGCAAAGATAAGAAGGTAAGAGGTCAACTATAGATTACTGGAAACAGAATAGCCAGATCAGAAACAATGAGAATGTTGACCCCCTTAGTGAAAAATATAATGAATGGCACAGAAATATTTGTGTAGAAATTGCTATATGAGACCCTAATTTGCTATGTAAACTTTAACTGAAAACAAAATAATAAAATGAGAGAAGAGGCTCCAATAATCCTTCACGGTTTTGTTTTAAATGCCTCTGGTTTTATGAAGGAATAGTGCCCAAATGGGCAGTGGTAGCATGAACAAATACTCTTCCTTCTTAGGTGCCATCAGAATGAAGCACTGCCCGATCCTGTGCCATCCTCACAATTGTTGTGTTGTAGTCCTTTGTTGCTAACACCGTGTCATTCCATCTTGTTGGAGTTTTCCTCTTTTTCATTGATCTTCCACTTTACCAAAAATAATGTCCTTTACAGGAATTGGTTCTGCCTAACAACATGTCCAGAGTCTCGATAACCGCACTTCCCAGGAGCATTCTGGCTGTGCTTCTTCCAACACAGATTTGTTTGTTCTTCTGGTAGTCCATGGTACTTTCAGTATTCTTCTCCAACACCATAACTCAAATGCATCGACTCTTCCATGTTCTCCCTTATTCAGTGTCCAACTTTCACATGTAAATGAGGCTATTGAAAATACCATGGCTTGGGTCAGGGATACCTTAGTCCTCAAACTGATGTCTTTGCTCTATACTGTAATGAGGATTTTTGTAGCAGATTTGCCTAATGCAGTAGCCTTTCATCTTCATCACTAAGTAGTTTAAGTTCTGTTCACTCAGGTAAGCAGAGTTGTGTGATCTGCACATTGCAGGTTGTTAATGAGTCTTCCTCCAATCCTAATGTCACATTCTTCATATAATCCAGCTACTGGGATGGTTCAGTATACAGATTGAATAAGTACGGAGAAAGGATACCACACTGATACACACTTTTCCTGATTTTAAACCATTCCGCATCTCTGCTTGAATGACTGCCTTTTAATCTATGTACAGGTTCCTCATGAGCACAAACATTCTGGAAAACCCATTCTTTACAATGTTATCCATAGTTTGTTAGGATTCACACAGTCGAATGCGTTTGCATAGTCAATAAATCACAAATAAACATCGTTCAAGTATTCTCTGCTTTTAGCCAAGGTCCACCTGACGTCAGCAATGATACACCTACTACCACGTTCTCTTCAGAATCCAACCTGAATTTCTAGCAGTTTCCTGTAGATGTGCTTTTGCAGCCATTTTTAAATTCTTTTCTGCAAAATTTTCTTGCATGCAATATTAATGATACTGTTCAATGATTTCTGCATTCTGTTGGGTCACTTTTCTTTAGAATGAGAACATGGTTGGATAGCTTGCTGATAACATAAATGATGTTCGTGGTATTCTTGTGGGGGGTTCTTAGGTACAGTTGAGAAGGTTCTAACCAATAGTGACTGTTTGCACAACAGAACTAAACACTGCCCTGTCCTGCACTATCCTCACAATTATGTTTGAGATCACTGTTGCTACCACTGTGTCAGTCCATCTCGTTGATGGTCCTCCTCTGTTTTGGTGACCCTACCCATTACCAAGCATGATACCTTGGTAAAGGGACTGGTCCTCTTGACAATATGTCCAAACTACAAGACACAAAGTCTCATCATCCTTGATTCTAAGGAGCATTCTGGCTGTACTTCTTCCAAGACAGATTTGTTTGTTCTTCTGGTTGTTGTTGTTGTTGTCAGGTGCCATCGAGTTGGAACCGACTCATAGCGACCCTATGCACAGCAGAACGAAACAATGTCCGATCCTGGGCCAACCTCACTACCGCTGCCATACTTGAGTCCATCAATGATGCTACCTGGCCAATCCATCTCGTTAGGGGTCTTCTTCTTTTCTCTGACCCTGCACCTGACCCAGCATGACATCCTTCTCCAGTGACTGTTTCCTCCGGACAATATGTCCAAAGTAGGAGAGACGAAGCTTAGCCATCCTGGCCTCCAAGGAGCACTCTGGCTGTACTTCTTCCAAAACAGATCTATTGGTTCTTTGGCAGTCCATGGCACCCTCAGTATTCTCCTCCAACACCACAACTCAAAGGCATCAATTCTTCTAAGATCTTCCTTATTCACTGTCCAGCTTTCACATCCATATGAGGCTATTGAAAACACAATGGCCTGGGTCAGGTGCACCTTAGTCCTCAAGCTGACATCTCTGCTCTTCAATACTTTAAAAAGTTCCTGTGCAGCAGATTTGCCCAATGCAATATGTCATCTGATCTCTTGACTGCTGCTTCTGCGAGTGTTGATAGTTGATCCAAGAAGAATGAAGTCCTTGACAACTTCAATCTTTTCTCCATTGATAAGAATGTTGTTTATTGGTCCAGTGGTGAGGATTTTTGTTTTCTTGACATTGAGATGTAATCCATATCGAAGGCTGTGCTCTTTGATCTTCATAAGTAAATGTTTCAAGTCCTCTTCACTTTCAGCAAGCAGTTCTTCTGGTACTCCATGGTATATTCAATGTTCTTTGCCAACAGCACAATTCAAATGCACTAATTCTTCAACCTTCCTTATTCATTGTCCAACTTTCACATGCATAAGAGGCAATTGAAAATAGCATAACTTGAGTCAGTCTCAACTTAGACCTCAAAGTGACATGATTTCTTATTTTTCTTTTTTTGTGAATTATGTGATAGTTTACATGGGAGAACATTAGTTTTACATTCATCCTATCGTATATTGTTTCATTGCCATGGGTTACAATCCCCTCCATGCATTATCAACCAACCAAGGGGTATATCCTACAAGCCTGCTCCCCCCACCCCACCCCCCCGGACGTTAGCACACAGTCCCTCTCCTTCTCTAGGTCTAAAGTCCCCAGCTACACCATCTTTCCATGTCATCGTCTCTGCCTCCATCTAAGGTATCACTGCTTCTCTGGGTAGGGTTCCACTCTCCACTCTTCTCCCTTTATGGTCCCAGGGACCTCCGCTCCTAGACTACGAAGTTTATCACTCCCCTCTTTGCTACAAAACGTCTACCTTTACATATCCAACCCTCACAAGCAGTCCTGATAACAAATATTCACTATTGTATCATAAGAGACCTATCCACATTTCCTTTCATCAGCCCCGCCTAGACAGATTGGATACTACTCAGTGGAGATTCTACCTTCCTCCACACCCTCTGGATCTAGGTTCCCTCTGAAAAGCATGTAAGCCAGTCACTTCTTGCCTTTGTAGTGCCCCCATTTTGGGTAAGCAATGTCCAAGTTGCCCATCCCTGTCTACTCTGTGTGTGGAGGGGGTGGGAATGATTCTTGCAGTAAGGATTTGTTTCCTCTTTTGAGCTACAGCATCCATGGGTGTAGGTCAAGTTCATCAAATTGTATCAGATTATGCTTTTTTTCCTCTTCTTTCTCTGGTTGAGCTCTGATCATCCAGTCATTGAAGCCAGGTCACGTGGGTATTATCTGCAAGTGTGGGTGTTCTTGCACATATCCCCTCTCTTCTTAATCAGCTGGACACTTCACTCTTGACTTTAGTCCTCTGTGACTGTGTCCCTGACTTTGGGCCCAAGAGTCCCCAGGTCTTGCCACACTGCCGGCTGACCAGGTCTCCACCCAAGTTCAACGGAGTCTTTTGAACATTGTAGGGCTTATCTCGCCACTTAATTGCTGTTTTTCCCTCACTTCCCCTTATGGGTGATGAGCATGGTCACCAATCAGAACATGTATTCCCATTGAGTCTTAGTCTTAGAAGAGGGTTTGCACTGAGGGGACCCAAGCACTTGCCTTGATGTTTCCTGGGCAAGCAAGTTGCTTGTTTTTGTAGTAACAGTCAGTCTGCCAATATTGTTTTGTATTTTTCCTGTCGGTCTTTCTTTCAAGAAGTATCTTCTGTTCTTCTAGCCACTCCAGGTTGGTCTGCTTGTCCTTTCAAGTGGGAATTTCCCATCTCTGGAAATCTGGATGTGGTTCAGACTTCCACCTATAGTCTTATGTA
>NW_006408744.1:58246-59742 GCF_000296735.1 Chrysochloris asiatica | reverse complement strand
TGTGTGGTTTTCAAAATGTTTTGTGGTCTGTGTATTCCCTGAATTAGTAGCGTCACATTTGTCCCGAGTTTTTCATTGATGGCCTTCATATTTCTGGGATTCATATTTAGGTCTTTAATCCATGTTGAGTTAGTTTTTGTATAAGGTGTGAGGTGAAGGTCTTGTTTCAATCTTTTGCATGTCGCTTTCCAGTTCTGCCAGCACCATCTGTTGAAGAAACTATCACCTCCCCATGCGATATATTTAGGTGTTTTGTCAAAAATCAGTTGGCTATATGTACATGGGTTAATTTCTGGATTCTTGATTCTGTTCCATTGATCTGTGTATCTTTTATTGTACCAGTACCCAGCTGTTTTGACCACTGTAGCCGTGTAGTAAATTTTGAGGTCGGGAAGTGTGGCTCGTATTTCTTGTGGGTAAATAACCAAGTAAAGGAATTGCTGGATCATAAGGTATTTCTATTTTCAACCTTCTGATGAAACGCCATATTGCTTTCCAGAGAGGTTGGACCATTTTGCAGTCCCACCAGCATTTATTGTCCTCAACTTTTTTTGTTTGCTTTTATTGGTGGTGTGAGATGATATTGTTGTTTTGATTTGCATGTCTCTAATGGCTAGTGATCGTGAACATCTCTTCATATGTTTGTTGGATCTCCTCCTTGGTGAAGTGTCTTTTCATGTCCTGTGCTCAGTTCTTAATTGGGTTATTTGTCTTTTTCTTTTAGAAGTGTTGTGGCATAGCATAGTGGTTACGAATTGAGCTGTGAACCACAAGGTGAGCAGTTCAAAACTACCAGCTGTTCCGTGGGAGAAAGATGAGGCATTCTGCTCCCGTAAAGATTTACAGTCTAGGAAACAGGGTCACTATGAATCGGAACCGACTCCCTGGCACACAGCCACCACCACAAGTATCCTGTATTTTAGAAAAAGTCCCTTGTGTGATGTGTCATTTTAAAAGATTTTATCCCATTCTGTGGGTTCCCTTTTTACTCTTCTGGTGAAGTCTTTTGATCCACATAAATTATTAATTTTTAGCATGTCCCACTCATCTATTTTGTGTTCTTTTGCTTGTGTCGTTTTCAAAATGTTTTGTAGTCTGTGTAATCCCTAAATTAGTACCCTCACATTTGCCCCTATGTTTTCATTGATGGCCTTAATAATTCTGGGATTCACATTTAGGTCTTTAATCCATGTTGACTTGGTTTTTATATAAAGTGTGAGGTGAAGATCTTGTTTCAGTCCTTTGCATATCGGTTTCCAGTTCTGCCAGCACCATCTGTTGAAGAGACTATCACCTCCCCGTATGATATATTTAGGTGTTTTGTCAAAAATCAGTTGCCTGGCACCAAGGAGTCAGCCAGCCGTTTCCACAGCAGAGAAGACTTTAAGAACTGTTTAACCCTTAGAGAACTGGTTAAACCCCAGAGACATTCTGCTGCTTTGCTTGTCGGGCGTGGGGAATGGGGAGTTAATAGATGTTACTGATTTTGCAATCGT
>NW_006408744.1:46078-50415 GCF_000296735.1 Chrysochloris asiatica | reverse complement strand
TATCCTGGAATGTTTTGATTACACCATCGTATTTGATTGACAGCTTTGATGGGTAGAGGATTCTTGGGTGGAAGTTTTTTTCTTTCAGGGTTTTATGTATGTCTCCCCATTGCCTTCTTGCCTGCATGGTTTATGTTGAGAAATCCAAGCTTAATCTGATTTGCTTGCCTTTGTATGTTATATTTCTCTTGTCTCTAGCTGCTTTCAAGATGCTGTCTTTATCATTGATTTTGGAGAGCTTGATTATTATATGTCCTGGTGATTGTCTTTTAGAGTCTATCCTTCCTGGAGTTCGTTGAGCTTCTTGAATGTTTATCTTTTCACTTTTCACGGTGTTAGAGAAATTTTCTTCTAGCAGTTCTTCAACTATTTCCTCTGTGGACTTGTGTGATCTTGCTCTGAAATGCTGATAATTCTTAAGTTATTCCTCTTCATGTTGTCCAATTTGTTTGCTCTTCTTTCTTAGTGGTATTGAGAGAGTTCACTTCCAGCTCACTGGTTCTGCTTTCCATCTCTTCTATTATACTCATTTGCCCTTTCAGAGTATTGTCTATTTCTGATATTCTATTATTGATTGTTTGTATGTCTTTCTGTAGATTTTGAATTGTTTACAATGCTGTATCTATTTTATTTGATTGTTCCTGTAGTGCTTTCCTGAATTCTTCCTTGTTTTTCTCAACTCCATTTTAAAGTGTTTTGAAACATTTTATAATGATTTTTTTCTGAATTTCTTCTCAGGCATTTCCAAGGCCTGCCCTCCTTCCAGTATGGAGTCCAGATCTACCTCTGGGTCATTTGTCTCAGACACTTTATCTTGTTTCTGGACATGTGCTGATATGGTCCTCTGGTTTTGCTTCTTGGAAATGTTTAGTGTTTATCTGTGGCCTTAATACCTAATTGAGTATTTGTTGTGGTATTTTTTGTGCTTTCTGATTGCTTCCAGGAAGATGTGTTCAAGATGTGGACTTCCCTTTTCACTCTTATTTCTTAACTCAGAGTAACCTTCACAGGTGTTGTCTGCCTCCCTGGTATATGGCAGTTGGTATTGGTCCTTGCCTGGGTTTATGTGTTTTATACAGTGTGATTGTAGCTTGACTATATGGCAGCAGTTGCTGACTTTTCTTGGGTAATATAGGAAGAGAGAGAGTCCCCCAAAGGTAGAAGGGGGTGCATAAAACAGCAAAACGGCACCAGTGAAAAAAACAAAAAAACAACAACAAAAACTAGATTGAATACTGCAGTCTATAATCACAGAAAAGGGAGAGGAGGGTGAGAAGAAAAAAGAACATCTGTAGCCTAATATGAGTATGACTTTAATGTCCTCTCTTCAGCTTCTTGCTTTCAGAACTGCCTGAGAGATTTCACGATGCCGGTGTTGGTTGTTATGCTATACTTCAGGTTTTAATTTAATTTTCGGCCTATTTTGTTTTTAAACTCTCTTTCCCTCTCTACAGCCCTGTCCTGCCCTTTTCCATATTTTAAAAAAATAAAAGTTCAGAGCCTGCTCTTGGGCTGAGGATCTGTGCTCATGTGTGGCAGAAGAACCCACCAGTAGTGAAGGTGGGGGTGTCCACTCACTCAGGCTCCCCCTCTAGTCACCAGAATGGAAGTGCACAAACAGTGGGGGTGCCAATGACCAGGTACCAAAAAAAAAAAAGGAAAGAAAATCAGAACAAATCAAAACAGACAAAGTGTATTGTCCACCTTTGCTCTGAGGTTCCCATGGTGTTTTTCGTAGTGTTTCTGCTCCCCCGCTTGGTCTTGCCACTTGGTCTCACCCAAGATGTTGGCTCTGGGCCTCCAAGTCCAGCAAATTCAAAAGTACGTGATTTCTTGCTTTAGCTTCAATTTGCAGTATCTATAAGTCTTCCAACTTTTAAAATATTCCTATCTCTGTGGTTCCGAGTTTTGGAGCTCTGCCCTGGATCTGCTTTGCTTGGTGTTCTGTGGTGTGGCTGATGGTGAACTTCACTGCACCTCCACACTAGCCGCCATCAAGCTCCACCTCTCCATCATTTGATTTCTTGACTGCTGCTTCCATTAGTACTGATTGTGGTTCCAAGCAAAATGAAGTTTGTTAGAACTTCAGTCTTTAATCTGTTTATCATGATGGTGCTAACTGGTCCAGTAGTATTTTCTTTTTCTTTACATTTTAGGCATAGTCCATACTGAAGGTTGTAGTCTTTGTTCTTCATCAGTAAGTATTTCAAGCATCCAGCATGCAAGGTTGTATCATTTATATATCACAGGTTGCTAATAAGTCTTCCTCCAATTCTGATGCCTCTTGGATTATTTGCTCAGCATACAGAGTGAATAAATATTGTGAAAGAATACAACCTTGATGCACACCTTACTTGATTTTAAACCATTCAGTATTCCCTTGTTCTGTTCAAATGAGTGCCTCTTGGTTTTTGTACAGGTTCCTCATGAACACTATTAAGTGTTCTGGGAAACCTGTTTATTGCAATGTTATCCATTCTTTATTTTATGATCCACACAGTCAAATGACTTTGTGTAGTGATTAGAGTACAAGTAGACATCTTTCTGTGAGTTGTTGTTAATAACAACATGCTGTCAAGTCAGTTCCAACATTTAGTGACCCTGTACAAAGCTTCCAAGGACAAGTTGTTTGGTTTGAACCTCTGACCTTGTGGTTAGCAATTCAGCCCTTACCCTACAGCACTTTTTGGGTGGTGCTGGTTTTGTGCTGTTCTTATTGTTAGGTGCCTCCTACAACACCTCGTGGGTGGTATTGGTTTTGTGCTGTTATTGTTAGGTGTCATCAAGTCATTGCTGACCTATAGCAACCGTATGCACAATAGAATGAAACACCGCCCAGCCCTGCACCAACCTCATAATTGTTGCTACACCTGAGTCCATTGCTGCTGCCACTGTGTCAATCCATCTTACTGGGGGTCTTGCTCCTTTTTTCTGACCCACCACTGTACCAAACATGATATCCTTCTCCAGGGACTGGTCCCACCTGATAATATGTCCAAAGTATGAGAGACGAAGTCTGATCATCTTGGCTTCCTAGGAGCACTCTGGCTGCACTTCTTCTCACACGGATCCATTTGTTCTTTTGGCAGTCAATGGTACCTTCAATATTCTTCTCTAACACCCTAACTCAAATGCATTGATTCTTCTACGGTCATCCTTATTCACTGTCCAACTTTCACATGCATATGAGGTTATTTAAAATACCATGGCTTGGGTCATAGTCCTCAAACTGATGTTTTTGCTGTTCAGCACTTTAAAGAGGTCTTGTGCAGCAGATTTTCCTAATGCAGTCCATCGTTTGATTTCTTGACTGCTGCTTCCATGAGTGTTGATGGTTGATCCCAGCAAAATGAAGTCTTGGACAACTTCAATGTTTTCTCCATATATATGGATGCTGCTTATTGGCCCAGTGGGGAGAACTTTTTGTTTTCTTTACATTGAGATGTAACCCATACCGAAGTGGAATGCTATGGAGTCTGTTTGAGAAGGTGTATCGAATCACAACAAGGATATTGTCAGTTTTGCCATCCACAAGACTTAAAATGAATCATTCCAGAGGTGGACAGGGGAACCTCACCACCATATTATCACCACCTGATAATATGTCCAGAGTCCCTGAGATAAAGTTACACCATGCTTGCTTTTAAGTGACATTCTGCACATACGTACCTAATTCAGGACAAATTGTTCATTCTTCTGACAGTGCTTGGTATATTCAATATTCTTTGCCAACACTGTAATTCTAAAGCATTAATTCTTCTTTGGATTTCCTTATCCATTCCTTATTCATTTCACATGCATATCAGGCAGTTGAAAATGCCAAGTGAGGCACACCTTAATCCTCAAAGTAGCATACTTAAAAGAAGTCTTTTGCAACAGATTGTTCCAATGTATTTTTCCAGTACGTGCTTTTTACAGGCATTAATTGTGGATCCAAGTAGGAAATGAGATCCTTGCAACTTTAATACTTTCTTAGTTTATCATGATATTGCTTATTGGTCCAGTTGTAAGGGTTTTGTTTTCTTTATGTGGAGGTGTAATCCATAGGGAAGGCTGTAGTCTTTGATTTTCATAATTAAGCATTTCAAGTCCTTTTCAGTTTCAATAAGCAAATGTTTTCTTACTTGCTTATCACAGGTTTATTAACAAGCCTTCCTCCAATCCTGTTCTTTATAATAGTCCAGCTTCTCAGATTATTTGTTCAGTAACAGCAACCACGCAACTGCCACTCATCTGTCTGTCATGCTGTGGTGGTTTGAATTGCTGTGATTCTGAGGGCTATGCCACCGGTATTTTAAATAACCAGCAGGGTCACCCATGGTGGACAGGTTTCAGAT
>NW_006408744.1:18852-42928 GCF_000296735.1 Chrysochloris asiatica | reverse complement strand
TGGAGAAGGATGTCATGCTGGGTAAGGTGGAGGGTCAGAGAAAAAGAGGAAGACCCCCCAATGAGATGGATCAGCCAGGTGACATCATTGATGGATTCAAGTGTGGCGGCGGTAGTGAGGTTGGCCCAGGATCGGACATTGTTTCGTTCTGCTGTACATGGGGTCACTATGAATCGGTTCCGACTCGATGGCACCTGACAACAACAACATACAAATTGAATGTTGTTGATGGCTAATTCTGGATGATGAGATTTTCCTATTACTCTTTTAAATATATACAAAGGTTTAAATATTTTTAAATTTTTTTGTCAAAAATTGTAAAAGATCGAGGGATGCCCTAAATGTATGAGTGTGTTTTTCAGACAAATGTATTCCCTTGTTCATTACCTCCTTAATTGAGGTTGTTGTTAATTGCTATGGCATTGATTCTGACCCATGGGAAACAAGCTCCTTGCATCACAGAGAGAACTGTTCTGTAGAGTTTTCTTGGCTGTAATCTCAACAGAAACAGATCACCAGGTCTTTTCTTTGGTTCTATCACATAGTGGGTTTGAACCACCAACTTTAAGATTAGCAGGCTAGAGTAAACTGCACCACACAGGGACTTCATTAGTTGAAGTAATCTAGGTAGAAAGATGTTAAGTCCCTTCTTTAGACGTTAGATCAGAGGAGTGGAAATCTAGAAACAAGGAAAGTAACAAATGGACCAAACAAATGGTGGCTCTATAGAGCCAATTTTTTGAAAACGATTTTAAAGAGTTTTGTTAATATTAAAGTTTTTTTTATTTACAGTGTTGTCATTAGCATTTTTCCCCCAGTAGCCTAAATTTCTTACTGTCTTCTTTTTCCCTAGGAGAGGAAGACGATTTATCTCTGCTGACTGCATTGCTGGAGGAAAATCAGTCCGCTTTGGGTTGTAATTCAGAGGAGGGCAACTCCTTGATCCAGGAAGATGGTGAACGTGACCAATTTGATGAACTCTTTGATGCTGATGATGATGATGAATCTTATTCAGAGGAGCCTGTTGATGGAGAAATGGAAAGGACTGAAGACCAGAAGGAAAACCTGGCCACTCTCTTTGGAGATACCGAAGATTTAACAGATGAAGAAGTCCCTTCTCCTCAATCAACTGAAAATAGGACTCTCCCAGTTCCTGCTCCTGCCCCTTCCCCTGGTCAAGAGAAAACTAATCAAGAATTGCAAGGTGCCCTGAACTAATTGTCTTTTTGTTGTTGTTGTTCAGTTATACATGATGGTTCTTTAATTTCTTTATGTCCAACAATCTAATGGGTTTCATCAAATTGGCTGCTCGTTCCAGTATGGAAATAAATGACTTTTTATAAAAAAATTGTATAAATCTTTAAACTACGAAGGTCCTACACATTCTGTCAGAGCAGATCATTCCTGAACAGTTTTTGAGGAATACTTGTATTTCTGGCATCTTCTCATATATACAAGAGGACTTCAAAAAATTTGTGGAAAATTTGCATTATCTTTGAAATCCATGTTTCCACAAACTTTTTTAAGCATCCTTGTATTTTTAAGTTATAGAAAAATTTATCAGTTTGCTATTACTTGTGATACAGGAGCCAGAATTTATTATATTGGTAACTCTACCTATTTCATGAAATAAATATCCGTACTCCTAAAACGTGTTAATTGTGGATATGTATCTTTGAAATCTGTCAGTGGTGTACATTCATAACTAGCTTAGAGATGTTAGTGGCTCAATTACTAGAAATCAAAGTCCTTTCACTTAAGGGGGCCTCTTTGAAGTTTTTGTCTGTATTAATCATGTGATTTCAATACACGATTGTATTATGGATCTCAGACTTGGGGGTAGAGAAGCACCAGAAGTATTCCAAGCATTTTCTTTATGTATAATATGTCCTTCATATAGAACGACTTTTCTCTGGCCTGGTTCCTAATATATTTTTCTTTCCTAGATGAATTAAGGAAGTTGCAAGAGCAAATGAAATCATTACAAGAACAGCTCAGAGTAGCAACAATTAAGCAGCCTGCAAGTCCAGTCCTTCTGCACAAGTCCTCTGGTAATAAGACAATTATTCTGGGAATAGTAGGCATTTTGGTTAAGAAATTACAGCGTTACGTCTGCATACAGCTTGTGGCGAAACAGTCTTTGAGCCCCTTTCTTAACTAATTTCTTTTACTTTTTAATCAAGTAGGTAAATCTCCACGTCCCCCACTTACGGAGAAGAAGGTTCAAAGATTGCAGGAGTCAACATGCTTTTCTGCAGAGCTTGATGTTCCTGCTCTACCAAAAACCAAGCGGGTGGCTCGGGCACCTAAGGTCTCACCTGCAGGTAAAGTTCTCCGTGCGTCACTGACTTCTCACTGCTCTAGTTCCATTTTCAAATCCATTTTGTCACTGCTTGGCTTGTTCTTGTGTTCTTTCTGTACATCACAAATTGTATCCTTAGGTACAGAATACATATTTACTGAATTTTTATTGAGTTGAATTTTTCTTTTTTTGGTATCGGAGTCCTCGTATGGCACTGTAGACTAAGCACTGGACTGCTAACCACAAGATTTACAGTTCAAACCCACCAGCCACTCCAAAGAAACCTATACAAGGTTGCTATGAGTCAGAACCAACTTGACAGCCCTTAACAATGACAACAAAGTCCTATAGTTTTACTTGGATTGTAGTAAGTGTAGCCACTGGGTTGAATTCTCATGCCAGAAGTCTAGAAATTTAATCTTCAGGCTTATGAGATGGAGGGTCAGATTCCCTTTTAAAATAGACAAGTTTTAGTTGAGGCCATGTTGTCTTCAACCTGAGGATCCATTCATTAGAAAAGATGATTTTTACCAGGAATATGGTTTAGTACGTCAAGTTTTGTTTCTGCAAGCGTGCAATCTACACACGAAATGAAATGAAAAAGGGTTCCTACTGATTTTGTTATACTGAATATGTTTCCCCAAGATGACTGTTTTTTGAAGACCTAAGACAAAATGTTTGCTTATGACATAGCTTAGAGTAAGCAGTGTTTTTTATTGCTCACATGTGTTCAAGAAAGGTCCCCTTGAACAACATTGGCATATGACAATAAGAAGAAAATAGCTGTAGGTTCTGAGTGTTGATATTTATTTGGCAACAAGTTGCATATTTAGTGCCTCCACTTGCAAATACTGTGCATCCTCAAAGGACCTTTAACATTACTAAGGTATGTCATTAGGCAATGGCTAAAGTTTGGTTTCAATGGGGCGGGACATCAGCATGGTTTTTAAAGTTCTAAGATCACCTTTATCCCTAGCATGGGAGCAATTATCCAAAAGTAAACACCTTCTTATTTAAGAAGACAGTGGTATTTTACTGAAGAAAATACCCAAGTTTTCCAACCTTTGGGAGAATTATCAACTGCTTCTCAAATATGAAAAGTACATGAGACTATTAAATTCATATAATAATGTCCTTCTCCTACACTCTTCTTAAGGACCTCTGGTTTGCTTAGTGGTTACCAATTGGGCTGCGAACCGCGAGGTCAGCAGTTTGAAACTACCAACTGCTTCACAGGAGAAAGATGAAGCTTTTTGCTCCCGTAAAGATTTACAGCCTTGGAAACCCTATTCGGGGTCGCTATGGGTCGGAACCAACTCAACAGCACTTAACAACAACAACACTCTTCTTATTAAGTGCTGTCGAGTCAATTTCAACTTAAATTGACCCTTATAAGGTTTCTGAGGAGCGATTGGTGGGTTTAAATCACTGACCTGTGGTTAGCAGTTCATTGCTTATTCTACAGTGCTACACCAAGATCCCAAAATACCATCCCCAAATAAAATAAAATGAAATAAAACAGGAAAGAAGAAAAGAAAGTGGAGCTAGCTTTGGATTTTCTTCATATAGAATTTGATATGTACACAAATAATTGTACATTCCTGAAGGAGGGCTTTAACTCTATCTTTATCAAATCGACCACGGTGCACTGAGTAATAATAAGTATTTATTACACATCTTTGCATAGAATAATTAGTGATGTCTAATACAGTAGCCACTAACCACTTGTGGCTATTTAAATTTAATTTAAAGCATATTCATTCAGAAGCAACCATCTTATTTTAAGTGTTCAACGATCACACGTGGCTGGTAGTACTGGTTATGTACCGTGGAGTTGGTTCCGACTCATAGTGACCCTGTACAGGGTTTCCGAGGCTGTAAATCTTTATGGGAGCAGAAAGCCTCATCTTTCTCCCACGGAACAGCTAGTAGCTTCCAACTGCTCACTTTGAGTTGGCAGCCCAATTCATAACCAGTGTGAATTGGGTAAACATTTCTATTATTGCGGAAAGCTCTGTCTGACTGCACTGCAGAGATTTTAAGGCTAGGACAGAAATGATCGTGTGAGCTTTCTTTGTTCTCTTATAAATTACTAATTGTATGTGTTCATTGAAAAATAAACAGTTCTAGGAAAAAGAAATATACACACACACACACACACATATATATATGTATGTGATAAGTATGACTGTTTTTTTAATTAATTTTACGTTAATTTTCTAGGGCCTAAAAGTTCAACGTTAGGAATGTCTAGTGCTGCATCCTCCCAACCACTCCGAAATATTCCTGGAAACAAACTCAGTGAGATGCCTAGAGACCAGAGCATCAAGCCCTCCGGAAGTTCTGGGGAACCTGCTCAGACAGTCTCCGTAGAAGCCTTCTCTGGCCTGAGGCTCAGGTCAGTAACTAGAGCCACCCTCTCTCTATTCATGTGCACCACTAGATGGCTGTCTTTGTCTCAGAAAACTTTAGAAAATCTTTTAGAAAGCTTGTTTGTGCAAGCAGATGTATAAAACGCCAGCAGCTTGTACTTAACAAGATTAGGCAATAAGATCAGCTATGGCACTGGGTTTGAATCAGCACACAACATTAAGACTCTGTCTTATTTATATAATAGGTGGTGATGAAGTGCCATCAAGTCGGTTCCAACATACAGCAACTCTATAGGGTTTCTGAGGAGCAGCTTTTGAGTTTGAACCACCAACCTTGCAGTTCAAACTGACCTTGAGGTCGAGTGCGTATCCAACCACGCCACATAAGAAATTAACAGAAACAGTAATAGCCTTTTTTTTTTTTTTTAAGCTTTTATTGTGAATTGAGTGATAGTTTACATGGGAGAACATCAGTTTTACACTCATCCTATTATATATCGTTTCATTGCAGTGATTACAATCTTCTCTGTGCATCATCATTCCACAGTATTTTCCTTCTAGTCCCTCTGGTTTTTGTTTTTTTGGATGTACACAAAAGCACTCAAGAATATATAATCATTTAAACAACACAGGGGCACATTCTGCAAGGTTGCCTCCTGGCTTTCTCTTTCTGAGTCGAGTCCTCAGCTGCTCTCTCTCTCCCCGTCATCATCTCTGCCTCCATCTCTAGTGAATAGACTATTTTTTCATATATATAGTTGAAACAGAATGATAATATCTTTTAGTACAATTTAATTATATATAGTTTTTAAAATAGGAGAATTTATATGCTATAACTTATAGAATTTAAGGAATTTATGGCCTCTCTTGTTTTTTTATATAGTCCCAGTTCTAAACCCAAGGAAGAGCTTTAAACATTATTTTTATTTGCCATAAAAGTGTGTGCCTGGTTCATACTATACACTTAGCACCCTAGGAACTGATAAAATAGAGGTTTCTGCCCCCTTGCACCTCACTTTACCACCTGGTACAGAGAATCCCTTATTTCTTGGCATATTAATCTACTAGTTGCTGTTTCCTTCACTCAGGCGGCCTCGTGTATCCTCCACAGAAATGAACAGAAAAATGGTTGGCCGAAAACTGATCAGACTGTCTCATATCAAGGAGAAGATGGCAAGTGAGACGCTGGAAGAAATGGACTGGGTGACATTTGGAGTGATAGTGAAGAAAGTCACTCCCCAGAGTTCTAACAATGTAAGCCATAAACGAATACTGGGGACTTGCATTCTTAATTTGTCATGCTGGGTCTGTCAGTTTCGCATTATGAAATAGCTACTAGTAAGCTCCAAAGCTGCACTGCCATTGGGTGAGTATCCAAGGGGACTATATGTGAAGAATGCCCTACTTAAAGGAGATCTAGTTGTATGTGTGTCGTATGGCTTTTTGTTGTCCAAATCATTATTGCAATTCACTTGTCCTTGTCATTGGTGACATATGGGGTTGCCCATGATGCTGTAATCCATCCTGTGGAGAAGAAGGACATCAGGCTGAATTCACAGATCTTTGGAGATCCTGACATTAGATGTAAGCTGGCAATTGCAGAAGTTATACAGTTGCTGGCCTCTGCTGAAATCTATGTTATATTTAATTTGATGGATATTACATAAGATATAATAATTTGTGTAAATCCCAGTTGACTGAGGCATAGGAGAGAAAGTATTTTGTGGCCAGGCAGGTCAAGAACACTCTAATTCTAAGCTAGGTTCCTTCTTCTCTGGAAGGACTTCTATTTACTTATCTATAAAATGAAGTTAATGGCTTTGATGATATGGAACGTCTCTTCCAGTGCCAAAATACTGTGCTTAATCATGCTCACTACCAATTTCATTCTCTAATTTAGATCTTGGCCATGCATAAATAATTATAAGATCTGGCAATAGCTATTATTTGAGGTTTTAGATTACTCGATGTTCTAGCTCTGTTGCAGGGAAGGATAAGTTTTGGCTTACATTTTATTCAGTTGTTGATTGCATCACAATTGGCTACCATGGCATTGAAATAAGTGTGCGGCTGATCTCAATTCTTTCATGAATGACATTGTACACAAGCACAGAAAATAACAGAATCCCCAAAATCACTGCCTATAACCTACAGTGCTGTTGTTAAAGTCCTGCCGAGTCGGTTCTGACTTATGTTGTTGTTGTCAGGTGCCATCAAGTCGGAACCGACTCATAGTGACCCCGTCCATGCACAGCAGAACGAAACAATGTCCGATCCTGGTCTGACTCATAGCAATCTTGTATAGGGTTTCCTAGGAGTGACTGGTGATCTTGAACCACCAACCTCATGATTCAAACCAACTTTGCAGTCCAGCACATTAACTTGCAGTACCCACACCAGGACTCCAGATACCACCATGAAACTGCTTAATCCAACATTATTCAAAGTATTGTTTTTTAACTTTCTGTTACAATAGAAGTTTATAAGTAGTCAGCATTTTGACTTGAATTTCTTCAGATAGTAATATTTTTTTAAATTAAAACTCTAGAGCAGTTTTATTTTAAATGATGCTTTTGTTAATCTAAGCAAAGCACAGATTTAATACCATAGAGCTGAAACAGCTCTATTTTAATTATTATTTAAAACATAATTATGTTAGTCAAGAGTAATAGAATTATTGCTTACCTGATAGCTGTTCATATCAGTAAGTTATTAAATTGTAGTGGCATGATGTTGTTGTTAAGTGCTGTCGAGTCGACTCCGACTCCGACCCATAATGACTCTTTCCAAGGAGCAGCTGGTGGGCTTGAACCACCAGCCTTGAAGTTCAAACGACTTCGCAGACTGACGCATTAGCCCACAGCGCCACACCAGGCCTCCTGTAGTGGCACAGTGCTCCTTTTTTCTTCAACACTGTATGTACACGTGTAAGTGTGTTGTGTATTGTTGTTAAGTGCCATCCAGCCAGTTCCGAATCCTAGCGACCTTGTATAGGTTTTCCTAGGAGTGGCTGGTGAACCTGAACCACCAACCTTGGGGTTCAGACCGACTTTGCAGTCCAGCACATTAACCCACAGAGCTACCTGGTGTGTCATTAGAGGCACTATTATCCCACTGACTGTTCTCAGACTGGGGAGGAGTGTGTAGTAATAAGTTTGCTACTGGCTTCCCTTCACTTTCATCACTAAAATAAGAAAGGTAATCTGAGGGAATTTAAGAAAGCTCCTGGAAATAGAATGAAAAAAAATGGAATTTTTCCACAACTTTTTGAAGCCACTTCATACTGAAGGCTAGGGAAAGGATTAATTTAGACTTAATGGGTTTTCGGATTATTATATTTGATCTTGAATATATTTATCTATTTCTGAATATTAGGATCCTTGAACTATAATGGAAACAGTATAATCTATTGTTCAAAAATGATTAAAATAAGAATATTTATTTCAGGGGAGAACATTCAGCATCTGGCGACTGAATGACCTTCGTGACTTGACACAGTGTGTGTCCTTGTTCTTGTTTAGAGAAGTTCACAAGGAACTGTGGAAGACTGAGCAAGGCACTGTCATAGGATTACTCAATGCTAACCCCATGAAACCCAAGGATGGTTCAGAAGAGGTAAGCCTTTTGCATAATTTTTTGGTTTGTTTTTGATAGTGATCTACCTCCAAATAATTAGTCCTAATTTTGTATTATTATGTCTCCATTAATTTGGATTTTTCTGTGTTTATATGTTTTATTTACCACCCCATCAATATTCTGTCACTCAAGAGAAAGCTCTCGTGGTCACAAGGTGACTTTGAAGCTTCAACCATCACATCTCTGTTGAGGGCATGAAGTGCAGAAGAGGATTGAGCCTGCCTTCTCAGTCTCCTTTAATCAAGAAAAAGTGTTCCCAAATACTTTTCTTATTAACTTCTGCTGAACTAGCTAAAGTCCCGTGGCCATCACTAGCTATCAGCAATGCTGATAAGCAATGAAAATTCAGTCCCTGAAGCTGAGCGTGTGGCCAGCCTAAATAAGTCACTAGGCTGGAAAGAAAGGATATTGAATAGAGAATTCAGTTATGTCTTCCAGGCTCCCATTTCTAGGTTGTTTTATGAACTTCAAATCATCAGCAACCTTTTTTTTTTTAATAATTTAAGGTTTTTATTGTGGATTGAGTGAAAGTTTATAGGGCATATCATCAGTTTCATATTCAATAATTCATATAACGTTTTCATTAACTGATGGTATATGGGGGGGATTATAAACAGTATATCTCTCTGTCCACTTTAGCTTTTTTTAAAAAACACACAAACCAAAAAAAAAAAACCACTCAGACATACATAATAATTTACATCTCCAAAGGGCACATTCTGCAGGTCTGCTCCTGGCCACGAATTGAATCTAGAGTCCTCAGCGGCGCCCCCTTTCCATGTCTCCATCTCTGGCACTGCTGTTTCTCTGGATAAGGTTCCGTACTCTGCTCGTGCACTTCTCTCTTGATGGTCCTAGGGTCCTCTGTTTCTGGACTGTAAGATTAACCACTTCCCTTTTTTTGTTACAAAACTTCTACCTTTTACAATTGTGACAGTCGCGATTAGTCATGATAACAGTTATTCACTGTTGAATCTTACGAATCTTATCCCCATCTCCTTTCCCCAGACCCATCTAGACAAGATGATAGCTCTTCAGTGGGGACTCTTTCTTTCCCCCCCCCACACTCTTAAACTAAGCTCCCTCTTGAAACCTTGTAAGCCAGTCACTTCGTGCCTTTATTGCCCCCTCAGGTAGTCAGTGTCTAAGTTGCCTGATCCGCCATCCTGTTTGTTCTCATCACCAACCATTTTTGCTGATAAAAAACCATCAGACTTGGCTTGCGCTAATCTCTACCCACCTCTATTGTAGGTATGCTTGTCTATTGATCATCCTCAAAAGGTCCTGATTATGGGTGAAGCTCTGGACCTGGGAATCTGTAAAGCAAAGAAGAAGAACGGTCAGCCGTGCACACAGATGGTTAATTTGGTTGGTTTTCACCTTATTAATATGGTTTCTTCTAAAAAAAGGGAAATATTAGAAATAGTGGGTACTTCAGCTGTACTGACCAATTTGGAACTCAAAAGTCAAAATGAGAAAACTGACTGAATTTTAGTTGTATGCTATTAAAAAAATCTGCCATTTTCAGAAAAGGCTTTGTTGTTGGGAAAGACGGAGAATTTCACCTATTAAGAAAAAACACATCAGAAACCATATTTTAGTCTAAATTTTGTATTTCACTTTTTCATAGAGTTCGTTTTAAAAAATTTAATTGCACATGCCATAGAATTCACCCTTTTGAAGTCTGCAATTCAATAATTCTTCATACATCTCAGAGTTCTACATTCATCACCACTCTCTGATTTCAGAACATTTAAAAATATTTCCCCAAAAAGAACCCCAGACCAATTAACACTTGCCTCCCAGCCCCTAGAAACCACTCATCTTTCTGTCTCTAATGATTTGTTTGTTCAGAATATTTCTCACAAATAGAATCATACATCATGTGGCCTTTTATGTCTGGCTTCATGTGGCCTTTTATGTCTGGCTTCTTTCACCTATCATGGCTCATCCATGATGCAGTTATGTACTGGTATTTCATTTCTTCTTATAGCTGTGCCATCTTTTATCAGTTGAGTTTCCACATTTATGTTTAATTTGTTTTTTAAGACTTACACAACTAGACTGTTAACCATAAGGTCAGTGGTTCATACCCACCAGCCAGTCCTCAGAAACCCTATACAGGGTCGCCATGAGTTGGAACCAATTCAGCGGCACTTAACCACCACCACAATGTATGAGAGTCCCAATATCTCCAAATCCTCGCATACACTTGTTATTGTCTGTTTTTATTATAGTCATCCTGGTGGTTGTCAAGTTGGGTATGTTAAGGCTTGGAGTTGCTGGAGTAATAGGAACTGATGGCTGTTATTGAGTCATCCCCTGACCCCAGTGACTTCATGCCGAATGACCAGCTGCACAGGCCTATTCCATCCTCAGTCAATAGGAGAGCACACCTACTGCAGAGGGTTTTCATTGGCTGATTTTCTGAAACAGATCAACCAGCTTTCCTTCCTTCCTAGTCCATCTTTGTCTGGAAGCTCCACTGAAACCCTTTCGGCATCAGAGGAAGGGTCTCTCTGATGCCCTGTCCCTGGCCTAGGACCCTAACCCTGATGTGGCTGCTTGTCCTTTTTAACAGAACGACTGCGAGTACTGTCAGTACCATGTCCAGGCTCAGTACAGGAAGCTGAGTGCAAAGCGAGCAGATCTGCAGTCCACCTTCTCCGGAGGAAGAATTCCAAAGAAGTTTGCCCACAAAGGCAGCAGCCTAAAGGAACGACTGTGTCGAGATGGTTTTTACTACGGAGGAGTTTCGTCTGCATCATATGCTGCCTCGGTGTAAGACGTTCTCAGGGCTTCTTTGGGGACAAGTGTTCGGTTTGTCTCATAAGAATTAATCCAATGGTTACACTTTTCTGTAACTGTCAGAATATTGTTCAACCTTTGGTAGCTCACTGCATCTAATAAGGTACTTCCAGACAGAGAGGGGAACACATTGAAGGGAGAGGCATGAGTAGGTCATGCTACTCTTTAACAAGAGGCCCCGACACTTCATATTTGACTCTAATGTGAATAGTGCAGCTTTATCTGGACTGATTATAAAATTAAGTTATGTCACATTAACAATGTTTGCAGAAGCAAATATTGAGCAACTTCTTTTCAAGGTAAGTTAATGTTGGTGTTACCATTTAATTCATTTCCCTTAGGACTCATATGAGTGAGGTTGCAGGCCCCAGAAGCCAAGTAACGAATGAATATGTAATGAAGTATTGCCCAGGGAAGAGAGATCTAGGGACTCTCCATAGGTCTTCTATGGCCTTGTCACGCCTAGTGAGAAACATAGCTGGGAACAGAAGGGGTTTGGGGGGGCTTGATACGAGGGAGCTGCGGTTGGTCCAAGAACAAAACATAAACAAAAATCTAACAGGAATTGGGCAAGAAGATTTGTACTTTCTGTCTCTCTGACAACTTTAAGCACATATTGTAATACAAAATCGCATTTGTACTTTTCCAAATTGTCAAAAGCAATACCTATACCTTATAGATTATGCAGTCCAGCCAAAGACCATCCATAATCTCACAGCCTAGATAACTGGGTATATGTGTTTCTAGGTGTCCCTTCCTCTCCCAGACCGCCCACACACATACAAAGTTCTAGTCATATAAAATGAGATCATATTATACCTGGGGTTTGTATCATCTTGTTCTCCACATAAAATAATGTTTTCCTTTGTAAACACTCACCTGTGGCATTATTTTTAGTGACTACAATATTCTGCATATAGCTCTATGGTTACCTAGGCACTACAGTATTCTGCATATAGCTCTATGGTTACCTAGGCAATTCCCCGTGCATGGGCATTGCAGTATTAACCTATACTGAGTTTCCATTGCCAAACTATCCCCCGGGACAACCTCAAACAAATCTGTGGGCTTTGTGACCTCTGCTTGTTGATTATGTGCCCCACAGGACCCTGGCAGTAAGAAAGCCAGTCTGTATTCAATGCTTTGACAAATTCGGATGTTCTGCAATAGTTGAACTGAGTATTTCTGTGCCTTCTTTACCTCATCAGCATTTGGCCGGGTGGCTCTTGTCATTTCAGTGCAGCCACTACTGCTCCTAAGAAGAAGATCCAAACCACTCTGACTGATATGGTTGTTAAGGGCTCAGACCTGATTATTCAGGAAACTCGACAAAAACTCGGTAATGTCACTTAAGCCATATTAAATTTCTTTCTCTAGCTTAAACATGTATTGTCCAGGACTGACCTGGGTATAACTCAGATTCTAGGTTATAAAGTCCCATTCATCACATAAATTTAGTGAATAATAACATGGCCTATGTCTTGAAGGAAAGCATAGTTAGCAGTAACTTGAGAAAAAATGCCATACTCACCCTTAACCAGTTGCCATGAAGTTGACTGCAGCCCATGGCCACCCTATGTAGAACAGCACTCTGCAGAAGTTTTCAGTGGCTGATTGATTTAGTAAATCATGAAGCCTTCTTCCAAGGTACCTCTGGGTGGACTCAAGCATCCAATCCTTCTGTTAGCAGGCAAGCGCATTAACTATGCCACAGGTACTTCTGAATTAATTCTAGCAGTGTTTTAATTCAGCATGTTTTTAAATTTTTTTAAATTTCTTGCCATATCTAAACTTAACTCTTCTTGTCCAGTAAGAACAGATCAGAAAATACCACCCTGTCCTCTAGGTGTGACTTTATTCATAAAGAGTGGTCAGGACCAAGTATAGGCCCTTATCCATAGTGTATTGTTATGTGCCGTGGAGTCGGTTCTGACTCACAGCGACCCTGTATAGGGTTTCTGAGGTTGTAAATCTTTACGAGAGCAGAAAGCCTATCTTTCCCCCTATGGAGCGGCTGATGAATTCAAACTGCTGACCTTGTGGTTAGCATTCCTACATGTAACCCACTATGCTACCAGGACTACCTCTGCCATAGTGAATATTCCAGAAATAATGCATGAAATGACCCAATACACATTGATTGCTTAATGTCCTAATCATAACTAGATACAAGATATATTTGTATCTTGCTAGTCTGATGTGTGGCGCTGTGGGTTAATGCGTGAGACTGCAAAGCCATTTTAACTGCAAAGTCGGTGGTTCAAGCTCACCAGCTACTCCTTGGAAACCCTATACAGGGTTGCTATGGGTCGGAATCGACTCAACAGCACTTAGAGTCTGACGTTACAGGCAAGAATTACATTTTCTCCCTCTTGGTGCTGTGTCTACTAGTTCATTTATAAATGATAGAATTATAAATAGTTAATAAAATATGAGATGGTAATACATATGACATCAAACTGTCTGAATTTTGAGTCCTATAAAGCTGTTGTTTATATATTATAGGAATACCACAGAAGAGCTTATCTTGTTCTGAGGAGTTCAGAGAATTGATGGACTTGCCCACCTTTGGAGCCAGAAACTTAAAACAGCATTTGGCTAAAGCCAAGACATCAGGTACAGTCAACTTGCTTGTTTCATCAAGTGGACGCTGACTCATGGCACCCCATGTGTTTCAGAGTAAAAGTGCACTTTGTAGGCTTTTCAGAAGCGGATTGCTAGACTTTTCTTCTGAGGTGCCTCTGGGTGGACTAGAACCTCCAACCTTTCACTTAGCAGCCAATGACATTAACAGTTTAATGCGATTCCTGGTGTTGTGTGCTGTTGTGTTGATTCTGACTCGTAGTGACTGTGTAGGACAGAGAAGAACTGTCCCATCAGGTTTTCCAAGGCTGTGTGTAATCTTCACAGGCTAGCCTGGTATGATACTGAAAGATAAGCACTGAACCGCAAGGTGGCAGTTCAAACCCACCAGTCACTCCTCAGAACCAACTCTAGTAGTAGTTAACGACAACAACCTTTATGGAAGCAGATCACCAAGTCTTTTTTCCCACTTGTGGTTTCGAACCACCTACCTTTTGGCTAGCAGCCGAGTATTCCTTGGACTCCTAGTGCAGTGTGTATTCAGGAGTTCCCTCAGCCTCTCAGTGAACACTTTCCATCTGCGGCCTTCTGTTTTAGGGATCCTGGGGAACCCTACACCTGCTATACAGTCTATCTCAGCATCAGTCCTCTTGAAGCAACAGAAGCAACGTATGTTGGAGATGAGGAAAAAGAAAGCAGAAGAAATCCAGAAACGGTAAGAGTGGCCATTTGATAGCCCACATGTAGATAACACCTCTAGGAAACCCTCAGAATGTTAGGTTGGCTACTATTATAACTTTGTAAGTTTTAAAGTAATTATAACATGACCTAAATGAAGTCCTGGTGTAGTGCTATAGGATAAGCATTCAACCACAGCACTCACCACAAGGTCGTCGGTTCAGACTCACCAGTCGCTCCAAGGTCACTATGAATCGTGACCAACTCAACAGCACTTAATCCTATGTATTTGATACTTGGGCTAGGGAATTCTGATACCAAATGGAACAGGCGTAAAATATGACAAGGCCTTTATGAAATGGAAAAGCATCCTTTGGCCTGTTTGGCTCCCATTTTTTTGGTATGCCATAATTAGATTGAGCCAACAAATAGAGATTGCAGTTGCTGAGGTGAATGATAAAATGAGACACTATAAATACAGTCATTTTAGAGGCAAGACGAGTGGAAATGGATGTAGAAGGAGGACAAATCAAAGATTCCTGAATTCAGGTTGTCTAAAATGTAGTAACACGTACCGTACTGACCCCAGATTGTCTGGTACTTTAAGCACAATACAGTCTTGGGCTTTATACAGTCTGTATAAAGAGAGTGTCTCATATAGTCCTCACAGTGACTCTGACACTCGTATTCTTATCCTGGTTTGGTGAAAAATGAAACAAGGTCAGAGACCCAAC
The DNA here is from genome assembly GCF_000296735.1 of Chrysochloris asiatica. NCBI lineage: Eukaryota > Metazoa > Chordata > Mammalia > Afrosoricida > Chrysochloridae > Chrysochloris > Chrysochloris asiatica. Next base: position 27,815 of record NW_006408744.1, on the reverse strand, counting down.
TTTTAAGTCACTGTTGTTGTGTGCCATGGAGTCGGTTCCGACTCATAGTGACCCTGTACAGGGTTTCCAAGGCTGTAAATCTTTACAGGAGCAGAAAGCCTTCTCTTTCTCCCGTGGAACAAACAGCTGGTATTTTCAAACTGCTGACCTTGAGGTTAACAGCCTGATTCGTAACCCACTACGCTACCAGAGCTCTTTTTTAAACTCACTACTCCAGTGTTTAACAATCAATCATGCTGTCTCAAATCTGGGCTACTGACAGTTGGGTAGTTCCTTGAACAGCAAGTCAATTATAAGTGAAGAGGAAACTCTTGGGAAAATAGGAAATGGGTGTGGACTCAGACAGGTTAATCTGAGGTGCTGGTGTGGTCTCTGATGCACAGTATCCATTGTGTGTCGACAGGAGACACAAATATGTACAGAGATGTGGGCCTGTGGGAAAGGAGCTCGCGTGTTAGCAGGCTCAGCCCAGGATGTCAGAGAGTGGCTGTGTAGGAGTACTAACCCCAGATTGTCTGGTACTTTAAGCACAATACAATCTTGGGCCTCAATCTCTTCAGGGATAAAGTAAGAGATTTGGACTAAACTTGGTTTTTTTAAAAAATAGCCCTTAAAACTATATTTGAAACAATTTCCATGCAAATTATAATGCCTTTCTATGATAGACTTCCAAATGTGTCCCATGTAACATGTAACATATCTTTCCACCAGAGTAAAGCAAACTAAAGCACCTAGAGGTACCCAGAGGGCTGGGAATGCAGTCTGTGGCTCTGCTTCATGTCTGTGTCCTCTAGAAGAGAGCCACTAGAAAATATTGATCAAATTTTAAAAATTAGTAAAAATAATAATCCTAAATTGGAAAGCAATTATAGCTTATTCAATGACAAATCAATTAACAAAGGAGTTTGCGGGACCTGTATTGTTCTTATTATGAGCTCATTTGAATTACTAACCAAGAAGTGGACATTATTTTACTAACTACTAGTTGTCAGTGCGGGGTTTGTGTGTAAGATCTCCCAGCATGTAAGACCTTTGAGTTCTAGAGACGTGTTTGCATCTTCTAACAAGCAAGTACCTTGTTTGTGTATTTCTTTTCAAGATTTCTCCAAAGCTCAAGTAAAGGCGAGAGCCCAGCTCTGCCATCTTCTTCTCGACAGCCCCCTGTTCAGTCTTCACAAACAGGAGCCAAGTTTCCCAGGCAGGAGGAAGCCCCAACCACACAGACACCCAAGCTTGGGCGAGGCATCTCTGAAGGAGACGATGTTCTCTTCTTTGATGAGTCACCGCCACCAAGACCAAAACTGAATGCTTTAGCAGAGGCCAAAAAGGTAACTGGCATTTACTTCTAAAACACTTGGATGTGCCTCCTGCAAGGAGTCCTTGACGGCACTGAACAACAACAACTTGAGTTTCAAACTGTCTATACTCATTACTGGAGTCTTGGCAGTTCAAATCTACCAGCTACTGTTTGAAAACCCTCTACAGGGTCGCTGGGAATCAGAACTGACTCATGGCACTCAGCAACAACAGCTATTTATTGAAGTCAAAGGAATTTTAAATGATAATGGTATCAACATAATACTACTTATGTAATCCAAGAAAGGGAGCCACTGTCAACACTTTCTGGTCAGACTGAAGGGGATAAGTGTAGAAAAAGATTGTATTACAGCTGGAAATAGTAAAGCGTTCTTGGAATTATTTGAGACAAAGCTATAAAATAGTATTTTTCAAGCTTGTTTAATTAACACTTGTTGTTAAGTGCTATCGAGTCGATTCTGACCCACGGCAACCCTGCATAGAGTTTCCAAGGAGCGGCTGGTGCGCTTGAACTACTGACCTTGTAGTTCAAACGGCTTTGCACTCTGGCTCATTAACCCACAGTGCCACACCAGGACTCCTTTGAAAGACATCTTATGCAAGAATCCAATTTGTAGACAGATAAAACTAAGCCACTCTGGTTGAAGTGGGGGCTATACGTATTCAAAAGCCCACTGCCCAACACGCTTCACCTTGAGTACCCTCAAACTACTTGACTGGTGCCTATTCTTCTTTTGAGCTTGAAAACTTAAATACCTTGTGTCAGATTACAAGATACTAAATTGCAACACTGAAACTCTAACCCAGTTCTGTCCGATTCCAAAACAAACTTCCAAATGGTAATGTGATTCCTTCGTGTGTCCAGAAGCCAGGAAGCTGCTCTCTTTAAGACTGAGCAGGGAAGTCTAAAGTGTCCTCCCTAGTCTTTCTCTAGCTGTGTGAGGTCTTGATAAAATGGCTGTGCTGCCACTGAGGTCTACAGTCTAGCTTAGGTAAAAGACCTGTCTCCCATGCTTCTGAAATGTTGTTAACCATTGTGTTCATATTGCTAAGTTAAACAGAAACATTTTGCCAGATTCATTTGAGAGCAGCCAGAGTTCACTATTTAATCACTGCAAGAGGAACATACAGGTCTGTAGGTGCCAATCTCATCTTTGGGAGTCCTAATGTGGTGCTGTGGGTTAGAACCAACTCAACAGCACTTAACAACATCTCATCTTTTGGAGCACAATGGCTCTGTAGGATCAGCACTGGACTGGGAACCACAAGGTTGGCAGTTCAAGTCCACCAGCCACTCAGTGGGAGAAAGATGAGGCTTTCTGCCTCTGCAAAGTTAGTCTCAGAAACCCTGTACACAGCCATTAAGAGCCGTAACCGACTTGATGGCACTTAACAACATCATCCCATCTTTTAGATTTTCATCTCCCTAAATCTCTTTTTCTAAATCTCTTTTTTTCTAGTTAGCTGCAATAACTAAATTAAGAGCAAAAAGCCAGATTCTTATGAAGACAGACCCAAACAGCATTAAAAGGAAGCAGAGGGACCCAGAGGATGTCTTGGAAGTGATGGAACGTGTGAAAAAGAACAATACACTTTCTCCTCAAGGTACTGCAAACTTCAAAGTTACTAGTGGGAAAGAAACTAGCATTCCTGGCATCAGAAGTTATTATTTTACTTCACACTACCGCTACACAAACAGAACGTAAACATCTGCAACTAATTAATTGACCTCTATAATCACATTATATTGCAGTAAAATTATACACAATTTGAACAGTTATTTTCATACCAATTTGTAAGTAGGATTTTTGCTGCTATTGTCTATATCATAATCAGCCCCTATTTTACGGTCTTAGCTAGTGATCACACCTGCCACCACCCCGTGTGCTCTACTCAACGCATTTCTCCTCAAGAACTTTCCTTTGCTGATACCCTGGCAGGCAGAGGAAGAAAGAATAGAGGGAAGGGCATTTGTGGACCATAACAGTCTTCTGAAATTCTTCTCCTAACGGTTCATGTTTTTCCTTTCTGCTCTAGCTGAGGATGAATTAGAACCTGCTAAGAAAAAATGGAAGGAGCAGCTTGCCTATCTGGAATCTGAAGAATTTCAGAAAATTCTAAATGCAAAATCTAAGCACACTGGAATCCTCAAAGAGGTAAGAGCCCAAGACAAAAAACATAGAGAATAAGAACAATGTGCTCAGTGTTACTGACTTGCATATTTATAAACTTGAGTTAGTATCATTTTTGCAGTGTATTTTCTTTATAATAAAAATATCTCAATATGTATATGCTAGATGCCTGGGCACAGCTATGCTAGAAGAACTAATGAAATAGCCAAGAGACTTGCATTTCTACTTGTACATGAAAGAGCTAGAATTGAAGACTGATATACCCGTTTTCTTGGTGACTTAAATGCCATGGGCATATTTCTTGGATGCTGTGATGTATGTTTTGTTTTAATGAATAATAATGAAAAACTCAAACACACCAAGGCATGGTCGACTCTCACTAAAGTTGCTCTATTGGAATATGCATTGTATATTGAAACTTGCACAAATATTTTAAGGTTGTGTACAAAACATGCCCTAGGATTATAATTGGAGTCCTGGTGTGGCACTGTGTAGGAGACACACTGGACTGCTAACCAAAAGGTCGGCAGATCAAACCCACCAGCTACTTCTCAGAAACCCTATGCAGGGTCGCAATGAGATGGAACTGACTCACAGCACTTAAAAATAGCAAGGGTTATAATCAGGTGTTTCAGCCATACGATGTTCCACATAGCATTCAAAAGCTATGTGGAAGCAATTCTTTGTTCTTTGAGGGCACTGTTCAATACTGCAGTATTGTAGAAGATGTGGCATTCTTGATTTCTGCTAGTAATGCCCCTCAGTCATTGTTAAGTGCCGTCGAGTTAGTTCCAACTCATAGCAACCCTGTACAGGATTTCCAGAGAGTGGCTGGTGAGGTTGAACCACAGATTTTGTGGCTTATATAGTCCAGTGTATTATCCCACCGTGCCCCACCAGGACTCTGTACATTTTATAAATGGGTCTTTTCAGGGCAGTACTGACCTCATGTAGTAGTACCATGCTCTTCTTTTCATGAAGACAGTTTCTCATGTCTTTCTACTGGACTTGAAACTCTTACCAGGAAAGATTGTAAAACACACCCTAAAGCACTAGAGAACTGTATTTGGCCTCGTGTAACCACCAAAAGACCTGGACTCTATTCTTTCTGTAGCTGCAGTAACTCCGAAGCTTGGCCACATTCTGCTGCAAACATCTGTCTGCCCTCTTACCTATTTCTAGTTGTTCAAACAGTGAATTTCTCCTGCCAAGTGCTTCTTCTGCAGAACAGTATCTTATAGACTGAACTGTTGTCACTAGGAAATAAATCAGTACATTCTATATGTTGAGATTAAGGAGCTCTTGTAGCGTAGTGGTTACAGATCGGGCTGCTAACTTCAGGGTCCGCAGTTCAAAACTACCAGCTGTTCCGCAGGAGAAAGATGAGGCTTTCTGCTCCTGTAAAGATTTACAGCCTCAAAAACCCTGTACAGGGTTGCTATGAGTTTCAACCAACTCCATGGCATGTAACATATGTTGAGATTATATTGAAACAGTAGCAAACGTTACCTTTTAGTGTGGTACTTGACTCTGATGTGTTAAGAATGTTAGTGTTTTTTATTTGTATTTGTTGTTTTAAAAATAACCACGTGGAGAAGGCAGGGCTTGGTGGCGGCTAGGGTAGAGGTACAATTAAGATCTTCGTCAATAATACCACAGAATACCAGCTGAAGCAGATTTTGGGGAGAGCTCCAAAACTCTGAACCACATATAGGAATATTTTTAAAATTTCAAGACTTACAGCTAGTGGAACTTGTAGCGGAAGTAAAAAATCTAGTACTTTAGAATCTGCTGGGCTCAGCGGCCCGGAGCCAACAACTTGGGCGAGATCAAGCAGACCCTCCACGGATTAATGCCTGCGGACTTCGGAAGTGCCTAAGCGAGTGGACAACCCCCACTCCCACCACTGGAGAGTCCTGCCACACATGCGCACAGATCCTCTCAGCATTTAAAGAGACAGTCACGGCTCAAAACCAACTGACAGCACAGAACAGCCACAGCTGGCCCTGAACTGCTTATTAATAGGGAAAAGGCCAGAACAGGGGATGTAGAGAGGGAGAGAGTTTAAAAACAAAACAGGCCAAAAATTAAAATGCTGAGGTACAGCATAACAAATAACAGTGGCATCTTGAAATTTATCAGGCAGCCTTGTAAAAGCTGAAAGAGGATATTAAAGTCATATTAGGCTACAGATTTTTTTTTTTTTTTCCCTTCTCTTCTCTCCCTTTAGTGCAATTACAGACTACAGTCTCCAATCTGGTTTTGTTTGTTTTCTTATTTTGTTATTTTACTGATGCTGTTGTAATTTTTTGTTCTTTTGGCTACCCTTTTTACCTTTAGGGAGCTCTTTCTCTCACTACATTACCCAAAAAGAGATAGCAATTACTGCCACATAGTCAACCTACAATCACACCCTATAAAACCCCGTAATCCAGGCAAGAACTCCAGTACCAACTGCCTTACACAGGGAGGCAAGCAACACTCGCAAAAGTTACTCTAAGCAATAAGAAAAGTGAAAAGGAAAGCCTACATCTTGATCACAAATATCTGGAGGCAATCAGAAAGCATAAAAATTACCAAAACACACACTCAAGGCCACAGCTAGCCACTAAACATGCAACAGATGGCCATATCAGCACATGTCCAGAAGCAAAATAAAATGTCTGAGACAAATGACCTAGATATAGACCTGGATTCCATGATGGAAGGAGGGCAGGCCTTGGAAATGCCTTAGAAGGAACTCAGAAAAATGATTATAAATCAAATAAGATAGCACTGGAAACAATTCAAAACCTACAGAGAGGTCCAAACGATCAATGATAGATAGAATATCAGAAACACACAATACTCTGAAAGGGCAAAGGAGTAGAATTGAAGAGATGGAAAGCAGAACTAGTGAGCTGGAAGCCAAATCTCTCAACACCACACCACTACGAAAAATAAGCAGAAAAAAGGATAAAAAAATCCAAAGAAGGTCTAAAAATTATGTTGGACAACATGAAGAGGAATTATCGGCATTCCAGAACAAGAAGAATCACACAAGTCCACAGAGGAAACAGTTGACCTGCTGGAAGAAAATTTCTCTAACATCCTGAAAAGATAAACATTCAAGAAGGTCAACGAACCCCAGGAAGGATAGACCCCAAAAGAAAATCACCAAGACATATCATAATCAAGCTCTCCAAAATCAAAGATGATGAGACAATCCTGAAAGCAGCTAGGGAAAAGAGAAGCGTTACGTACAAAGACAAACAAGTCAGATTAAGCTTGGATTGCTCAGGAGAAACCATGAAGGCAATGGGGAGACATATAAAACCCTGAAAGAAAAAACTGCCGACCCAAAATTTTTTATCCAGCAAAGTTATCAATCAAATAAGACAGTGTAATCAAAACATTCCAGGATAAACAGAAGCTAAGGGACTTTGCCAAAGCCAACCCTGCATGACAAACATCCTAAAGGGAGTTCTGTGGACTGAGAACCAAAAAGAACAAGACAACAAGAATCAACAACAACCAGAGACTGACACGAGGCAGCACGTCCCTGTAAGAACTAATTCAGAGAATCTGGGAGGTCAGTCTATGATCAAAACAATTACAATGTGAAAGACAGTAAATATGTATGAACAGAGATCCACATGGTGAGAAGGTCAGTTAGATTACAGGATAAAATAGACTGCATGAAATGGAGGGAAAAGTTAATGGAATATAAGTTAACTGCCAAGAAAATAAACACTTCACAACATACCAAGAAAATGAAAATTGAAGAACATGGAAACATTAAAACTATGAGGAAACTCACAAGAAACAACACAAAAACCATGAACTCAGCACAGGAAGATATGCAGAACAAAGAAAGCAGCAATTAATCCATACCTGTCAATAATTATACTGAATGTAAACAGATTAAATGCACCAGTTAAGAGACGGAGGATGGCAGAATGGGTAAGAAAACAAGTTCCTTCAATATGCTGTCTGCAATAGACACATCTTACACACAGACAAAAACAGATTAAAGGTGAAAGAATAGAAAAAAATATACCAAGCTAATTACAATCAAAAACAAACAGGAGTGGACATTATGTCATGATTAAAGGTACAATTGCACAAGATGACATAAGCATAATAAATATCTATGACCCCAAAGAAAGAACTCCAAAATATATAAAGCAAACTAATAGAACTGGACAAAGAAATAAGACGAATCTACAATAGTAGTGAATGATTTTAATACATTGCTTTCAAAAATGGGTTGAACAACCAGAAAGAAATTTGACAAAGTCACAGAAGAACTAAACAACACAATCAGCCAACTGGACTTAATAGATGAGTACAGAGCATTCAACCCAACCACAATACACATTTTTTCTAGGCACATGGAACATTCTCCATAATAGACCATATCTTAGGCCACAAAACAAAGCTCCATAAACGTACAAATATCAGAACACTACAAAGCATCTTCTTAGACCACAATGGTATCAAATTGGAAATCAACAATAAAAAAGACCAGGGAAATAAAGTGAAATACATGGAAACTGTGTTTCCAAAATCTTTCGGACACGGTGAAAGCAGTACTGAGAGGACAGCTTATTGCAATAAATGCACACATCCAAAAAGAAGTAAGAACCAAAATTAACACATTAACACAGCATCTACAACAATTAGAAACAGACCAACAGAGGGAACCTACAGCCACTAAAAGAAAAGAAGTAAGATTAGAGCAGAAATAAATGAGATAGAAAACAGAAAAACTGTAGAAATAATCAACAGGACAAGAAGCTGGTTCTTTGAAAGGATTAACAAAATTGACAGACCATTGGCAAACCTAACAAAAGAAAAGAGGGAGAAGACACAAGCAGCATGCATTAGAAACCACATGGGTGATGTCACAATGGAATCAAAGGAAATCAAAAGGATAATAACAGAATACTATGAAAAGTTGTACTCCTACAAATTTTTAGATAAACACGACCTACCTAAACTCACACAGAGTGAAGTAGAAGACCTTAACAGACTAATAACAATAGAAGAAATTGATCAGGTCATCAAAAAACTGCCAACCCAAAGACATCCAGATCCAGAAGCCTTCATTGGTGAGTTCTATCAAACATCACCAGCCTCAAGATGGCACGGATCGGGTAGACATGCAGTGAGGAGCTCCATCAATAACAACACGCAATACCAAGCCAAGCAGACTCGGGTTGGTGCTGGAACTCTGAAACACATTTGGAGGGCTTACAGCTAGGGAAATTTATAAGAGAATCAAGAAATCCATTGTTTTCTAATTAAAGACGCTCAGCTATTCCTGGAGCCATCTTGGGAGAGAACATCTTGATTGTATCAGGATTGATATTGAAATTTAAAGTGCCAGTTTCAACATAAAACCAAACAGCCAGCACTCATCTGTCTGTCATGCTGTGGTGGCTTGAGTTGCTATGACTCTGAGGGCTATGCCACTGGTATTTTAAATAACCAGCAGGGTCACCCATGGTGGACAGGTTTCAGATGAACTTC
>NW_006408744.1:0-9067 GCF_000296735.1 Chrysochloris asiatica | reverse complement strand
TCTCTTCCAATCAGTCGGCCAGATAGTTGTCTTCCAAATTTCTAGGCAGAGATGAGTGAGTGCCTCTTGTGCTGCCTCACTTTCTTGAAAGATTTCAAGAATAGCATCTTTTCTTAGGTTCCTCAAATATCCTTGATCTATAGTTCACATCCCTGGGACCTGGGTCTATCAGCCAAAGAAATACGTATGAAGAAGGGAAGACGATTAGCTTTACCAAATACAATCGTCTAGATTTTTACTCCTTTTGAAACGAGATGTTCCTGTACATTTGAGAGTTGGCCTTGACTCAGATGCCACCAAAAAGTCTCCTTCATAATGTTTATGCCTTGGAGAATAAGTAGAGGTGATTATCTCTAACGTAATTGCTGGAAAACAAAAGTAACCATTATGTATGACAGCCTTCATTCTGACTAACAGGAGAGCCTGAGGATATAGCTGGTGTTTTAGTTTCATACTGCTATCGTAACAAATGATCACAAACTTGGTGGCTTTAAATGGCATGAATTTATCACCTTACAGTTCGGAAGTTTACAAAGTGTTGAAAGACTGCATTTCTCTCTGGAGGCTCTAGGAGAGAAGGTTTCCTTGCCTTTTTTTTAGCTTCCGCAGCCTGCTGCATTGCTTGCGTCATCACCTTCTTCCTCCATCCTCATAACCAGCAACAATGGCTTAAGTCCTTATCTCATCAAATCATTCCACTCTATTCTGCCTCCCACAATCCTTGTGATTACATTGGGTTCACCCATATAATCCAAGATGATGATATTCCCTATCTTTTTTTAACATCAACTATTAGCAACTTGAATTTCATCTACAACCTTAATTCTGTTTTTCCCAACATAATCACAAATTCCAGGGATTAGACCATGGACTTCTCTAAGGCTGGTCATTATTTAGCCTACCACAGATGACATTTTACTCTGTACTTTTTTTTTTTTTTAATGGTTTATCATGAATTATGTGATAGTTTACATGGCAGAACATTAGCTTTACATTCATCCTATCATATATCATTACATTGTCTTGGTTACAATCCTCTCCATGCATCATCAGCCAACCAAATGGTAAACCCTGCAAGCCTGTCCCCTGGTTGTCAGCACACAGCCCTCCTCGTTCTCTGGATCTAGACTCCCTCTTGAAAGCTTGTAAGCCAGTCACTTCTTGCCTTTTAGGCTCCCCCACTCCCCATTTTGGGTAGCCAATGTTCAAGTTGCCCATCACTGTCTCCCCTGTGTATTGAGGAGGTGGGAATGATCCTTGCTGTAAAGATTTGTTCCCTCTTTTGAGCTACTGCATCCATAGGTGTAGGTCAAGTTCATCAAATTGTATCAGATTACTCTTTTTTTTCCTCTTCTTTTTTCTTCTAGTTGAGCTCTGATCATCCAGTCACTGAAGCCAGGTCAAGTGGGTGTTATTGTTCATATGCCCTCTCTTATCAGCTGGACACTTCATTCTCCACTCTAGTCCTCTGTGGCTATGTCACTGACTCTGGGCCCAGGAGTCCCCAGGTCTTGCCATACTGCTAGCCAACCAGGTCTCCACCCAGCTTCATAGGAGTATATTGAACATGGTTGGACTTAGCTCGCAGCTTCATTGTTGTTTTTGCCTCACTTCCCCTTATTCAGTGACCAACGTGGTCACCAGTCAGAGCACGTGTCTGCTCGTGTATTACCATTGAGTTTTAGTCTTGGAAAGGGGTTTGCCCTGAGGGGACCTGACCACTTGCCTTAATGTCTCCTTGGCAAGCAACTTGATTGTTCTTGTAGTAGTCAGTCAGATCGCCGTTATTGTTTATACTGCATTGGATTGCTCTGTACTTTTTAGGACAGCCAAAGCTTAGAGTTATTTATCTAGACAAAGTGTAACTACCAGAAGGTACACTATACTGTCCTGGCACCTCTTTCAAGCTTCAGCCACCATTTCTTGTTCTCTTCAGCTCTCCTGAGGATCACAATTAAAAAGAGAGATTTCATCTTTGTTTCTTGAGTTTGCTGCTTATAAATTAAGGATAATAATGAGCTTATATTCTTCTGATAGATTTATAAGAAAGTGAAAGAACTACTGATGAGTCTTCATAAGTAGGCCCTAAGTATGGCTCTGCATGGCTCTGTAGGATAAGCACTGGACTGCTGCTAGCCACAAGGTGGGTAATTCAAACCCACCAGCCATTCCTTAGAAACACTACAGGGTAGCTGTGATTCTGAACCAACTCAGTGGCACCTAACAACAAGCAGGGACTACAACAAGATGATGTGTTCTTTTAAATTTGCATATGTATTTGTTGTTAAATTTGCATATGTATTTGTTGTTGTTGTTGTTGTGTGCCATTGAGTCGATTCCAACTCATGATTGAACTGATGGATCTTTCTCCCACGGAGCAACTGGTAGTGTCGATCCACAGACTTTTTGGTTAATAGCTGAGCAATTAATCACTGTGATACCATGGGATGTGTGTGTGTGTAGGTGCTGTGGTGTAAGCACTGGGCTGCTAACCACAAGATTGGCCATTCAAACTCACCAGCCCCTCCTTGAGAACCCTATACAACAGAGTTGCTGGGAGTCAGAACTGAGCCAGATGGCACTTTACAACAACAGTATGCACATATGCACATAAACACTGTGTTGTTGCTGGTAAGTGCCATCGAGTCAGTACTGACTCACAGAGACCTGTATAGATTTCCAATGAGTGGCTGCTGGTTTTGAACTGCCAACCTTTTGATTAACAGTTCAGTGTTGATCCTTCATCGCCACAATAGGATCCTGTATTCCAGGCATTATAGTGAGTTAGGATGGACCAGCCTAAGCTATTTAGAGGCTAAGGGATACTCTTCTGCCTTTACCGTTGTCTCAGTATGGCAGAAGACTATTGTGCCCTTAATGCCTGAGTAGAAGTTGGCCAAGCATGAGAAAAAATGATGTCTGTATGAAGCAGAGTGGAGAAATCCCGTGTCACTGCAGCTAGGAGAAAAGGTAGCCAATGTCTGTAGCAGCTGCCTGAGTAGGAACAAGAGAATGTAGCAGATAGCGCAGATGACAGCTTAGCCAGTTTCTTTGTCAGAGGGCTTCACCGCCGTATGTCCTTCTGTTGGTCTGTGCAGTGTGCCTACACCCATTTCAAGCCCTTGGAGACCTGCGTCAGTGAGCAACACCAATACCACTGGCACGATGCTGTGAAGAGGTTCTTCAAGTGTCCCTGTGGAAACAGAAGTATCTCCCTTGACAGGCTCCCCACAAAGCACTGCAGGTATGAGACTTGCCTCAGGTTCTTTCCAATTCCTGTGCGATGCTGGTTGCCTGCAATGCTGGACAACCGTTCTGTGAGGTCTTAGTTCTAATCCTTCTTACAACTCCTAATAATACTAAATCTCTTTTTTACCAGCAGTCCTGGTATAGTGCTGTGGGGAAGCACAGGGTTAGTTTAACCCAAAAGGTCAGCTGTTCAAACCCGCCAGCTGCTCTTTGGAGACCCTATACAGGGTCTCTTTGAGTCAGCACTTAGCAACAACATCTTTTATGCCAAATACTTTTATTATTGTGTAACTTATTTGTTTGCACTCATATGCTCTGTGACAGTTAAGGGTCTTGGCATTAGTCTTCCATTCATACAAATGATTCCCAGTCCTCTAGAAATTACATGAGACAGGTTTCGTTTTCTTTGAGTAGTTTGTCTAGAGCCTTCTCCTTATAAAGGCTAGAAAAAAGGTTCTTGTCTGTAAACCCACCACATTCATGAGTCATGTTAAAAGTCAGATAGTGAAGGAATACAGTTTGCCTGTCTGAGGGTCCCAATCAACTAGTGTTGTGGATGGCTCTTCCTCCGACCTCTCTTGGTCTGGGAGCTCCTGTGTCAGGTGGTCTAAGATTCTGAGCTGGAGAGCATATGAATACAATGAAGTTGCTGGTCTAAGTTTGCGAAGGTGCCCATTGCTCAAATATGTTTCCTTATTTGCACACCTCTTCTGGCAAGGTAAGTTCTTAGTCTCCAGGGCCCATAGATATGTCAGCAATTCTTACACTATATTCATATTCTCTGAGTCTTCCATGCATGGCTCTTACTTGGCTGAATGACTTGCCGGGCTAGGGAAGAACCATTTGTGTTTTCAAACTGAGTCACAAGTTTCCATCAAATGTGAAACATACCCAAAGTGTTTAATCTCATCTTCCTCCTACTAAAGCTCCTGGTTCTCCCTGGGTTCATCATCATTAAGGTCTGACCCGTCACAGCTTTCTTCTGTTAAACTTAGGTCCTTGTGAGAAATTTTAGAATCATTTGGAACACTGAGGGCTATAAAACTGAACACAATTCTTTCAGCAGGTACAAAGACTCTTTTGCCAAATTCATTTTCATAGATCAAAATCAAATTGTTTCTCTTTGCTAAACATGGAATGGTCCATCATGAAAAAAAAAAAAACAACTAATGGATATTGGCAAAACCTGGCAGGAGCTGATTTTAATCTTCAACTCCACAATGTTTGATCTTTCAAAGTAGTGACGCACTGCTTCTCAGAAGGCTGCCCGAGGTGAAGAGGCCCAGGGATGAGGGAGTTCACATAGACATAGTACAGGGTTTCTGGCAGCAGCCAGGGGAGCACCAGCAAGTGGTTTGCTCACACTCGGCAACCATGTTCTATTGGATTTTATGTTGTACGTGGACACATTATGTTTCAAAATGGAGAATGTTTGTTGCATGGAAACAGCACCTTCTTCTGAACTTCTCTTCCACTTCTTTGGGGCCGTCAGAACGATTGGAATAGACTTCTCATCAGTAGTTAAAGCAACTGCTGGTAGGCCAATTTGTGTTTCTAAATACAGGCTATTGTTAAGTGCCATCAAGTCGATTCCAACTCATAGCAACACTGCCTAGGGTGTCTGAGGAGCAGCTAAGTGAGTTGTGAACTGCCAACCTTTCAGTCCAGCGCATTATGGGTAACAATGTCTAATTTCTGCCCATTTTGAACACTTTGTTTTCCAAATGGCCTTTTGCATAATACAGCCTGTTGGTTTTCCTGCACTGGGATTTATCCAGCCGTTTCTACTCCAGTACAGATTAGAATTAGCCCGTGCCGTGTCCAGGGAGCTGAGTCTTATGGAAGCAGACTAGCTGCCACATCGTTGTCCCATGGAGAAGCATGTGGGTTCAAACCACTGACCTTTTATTTAGACCAGAGTGCTCTAACCACTGTGTCACCAAAGCTCCTCATCACACTGTTGTAGTTGTTAAGTGCCTCTGAGTCGATTCCGACCCTTAGTGACCCTGTATAGGGTTTCCAAGGAGCAGCTGGTGAACTTAAATCACCGACCTTGCAGTTCACCGACCTTGCAGTCTGATGCAATAGGCCACAGTGCCACACATCATCACACACAGTATGGTTAAAGCCAGTTCACATGGAGGCAGCTCAGACTCTTGGCAACCCCATGTGTGTACAACAGTGCTCCACAAGGTTTCCAGTAACTGATTTTTCAGAAGTAAATTGCCTGCCTTACTTCTGAGGTGCTTCTGGGTAGAATCAAATCTCCAGCTTTCCAATTAGCAGCCAAGCACATTTGCACCACCCAGGGGGAGACAACATGAATAACCTTGTTAAAATATTATGTGAAATTCCATCTCTGAAGCATCTAGCTTGTTAAGGAGCTGAAGACCATCTCAAATCATTGGGGTATTGATTTTTGGTCCTAGAGAAGGACATCATGCTTGGTAAATTAGAGGATCCGTGTCAAAGGAAGACCCTCAAGGAGAGAGACTAACACAGTGGCTGCTAACAATGGACTCAAACATAACAATCCTGAGGATGGCACAGCATCGGTCAGCGTTTCTATTGTATATGGGGTCACCATGACTCGACAACGCCTAACACCAAGAGTAATAAAATATAGCCTCACATTTAACCTATGAGTGTCCACTTGGTCTTATTCTCCCTGAATGGAAGCTACTTTTCCCTTGAATTAAGCAGCCTTATCTATACGTGCAGTCCTGTACCTCACCTGCTGAAAACTCCGTCTTTTCTGTTTCAGTAACTGTGGCCTCTTCAAATGGGAACGGGACGGAATGCTAAAGGTATGTCATTTGCAGGTAACTAACTGTAGAGACCAACGCACATAATATTAAATCATTTCTGATGAAAGTATTTTCCTTTTTCTAGGAAAAGAAAGGTCCAAAAATTGGAGGAGAAACCCTGTTACCAAGAGGAGAAGAACATGCCAAATTTCTGAACAGCCTTAAGTAACCCTAACTTAAGTCACTTTCCTAGCTCCTGCCTTACTTCTAGTGGCTCCAAAAACTTACCTTCTCCATTGTGTTGGTTAGATACTACCCAATTTGACATTGGCATTGAAATAGAAAATTAAGGTATCATTGCATTTCCTGTTTATCCCTGTAGATGCTGCTTTATTGCAGTCACACAATTTCTTTCCCAAACAACTGAAGGTAAATCGTGACTGTTGTTACCATGATAAAGCTCTATGTGCACACACACCTAGAGCCTAAAAATGCATTAGCTGAATTCTCACCCCAAGTACGTTGCTTAACCCTGGGCTTCCGTTTCCTTATGTGTAAATTGGGCGTGGTTTACTTGATCCTGAAATGTATCTCTTAGCCACTCACGTTCTACTGAAAGTAATTTTTTCAGTCTAGTTATTTATGATTATTATGGTCTTGCCATACTGATATTAAAAGCCAACGTCCTTCTTTCTGTTCTACTGTTATGTCTGTTTTGCTCTTTGAAGCTGATCAAGCCACCAAACCACTTTGCATTTCAATTCTTTTGTATATGTGTGTAGTTAATTGGCTCTCTGTGTCCATACAATATTGTGGAGCTCTATAATCTCATCATCTTCCATTAACACTTAATTTAATGATGACTTCAAGAAGCTTGGTACCTCTAACCCAAATGAATGCTGGACTTGAGAAACTGAAGCATGGCTGCAGAACAAATGTCACAGAAAGAAAGAGTCCCATGGAGTGTGGAGTTTGCAGAGATACCTTTTATACACATCCAAGAGTTATAGGTCAGGGCCTATTCAAATGACCACCCCACCCCACCCCCACAAAAAAATCTGTTTAGGAGTAGGAGATTTCCTCTGCATGGACAACTTGATTTTCCAAATGTCCTTTTACCTCAGTGGATGCTAGCACCTCCTAAAGACTGGGTAAATTGGCAAGATTATTGTATTGAGATTTGAACTCCAGCTAGAAGTAGGAGAGGTTTCCTCCAGTATTATAGTATTAAGTATTTAACTTTGAATGAGAACCAAATGGCACTTGAAAACTCTTATTTTCAATAGTTCATTTAGGATGGATGTATTTGCCCCATAAACTTAAAACAGAATTGGTATTTGACATAGTCACAGTTGAACTGGAACTGTAAATTGCTCTTTGAATGGTTCCTTTCTGCCTGAAAAATATGCTCTTATTTGACCAAAGGAAGTTGGTGGAGTCCACATATACGTATATATTGTACAAAAGAAGTATAATATCCTTATAAAGGTTACCAATGAGCTAAATCTGGGTGCCTTCATTTTTCAATTTTAACTTTACGTCTCTTTAATGATTTTTTAATGTAATTAAGTTAGTCTCAGGTACGGTAGATCTTACTGGGGCTTGTATTTCAGATGCTTTCTTAGAATATGAAATACTCTTTTGGGGATGAATCAGGGAACTGAGGTGTAAAGGTGGGTGGCGGTGGGGACGGTCCCACTTGTTTGCAATGAAATTATGATTCACCAATGAGATCAGTCTTTAATCCTATCTTCTTTACCAAGGTGTATTATTAAATGCTTTTGAATAAAGTCAACATGAGTGGTTACTTTTTCCTTAACCTGCCTTTGGTAATGTGGAGTTCACTGTATCAGGTAATAACAGCTGTCAGAACAGAAGCAAATAATGATGTAAATTATTTAGCCAACAAAAGCTGGCTGTCCTACATCTCAGAAAGTGTGATTGAACCTAATGTTATAATGTTTAAAATCGATTGTTTTTTTTTTTTGTTTTTTGTTTTTGCTGTGGCTTTCTTTAGGGGAAATAAAAGACTTACGAAAGAATTTGTGTGTGTGTGTTTCAAAAATAAAATAGATTTTTCTTTTCCAAACAACAAAAGAAATACTGAAGTACTTTTGATAACAGGGATCCACAATAATAAGGAATAAGGAACTTTTCTGAATGAATGATACGTGATCTTGCACCAAAGATTACATTAAAACATCAAAAGTTTCTGGTTGGTTGAAGCACAGCAGATTCGTCCTCTTCTGAATATGGCATAAATTTCTAGCCATTCTCTTAAACACAATTTTACTTTTGTATGATATACACAATATAGTTTGATTTTAAAACATTTTTTTAGGGAGAACAAACAAGATGACGGATCAGGTGGAAGTGCAGTAAAGAGCTCCACCAGCAACAACACAGAATACCTGACCAAGCAGGCTCAGGGGATGGTCCCAGAACTCTGAACTACCTATAAAGTAATATTTAGAAAGTTGGAAAGCTTACAGCTGGGAGAATTTGTGGCAGAAGCAAGAATTCCATTGCTTTCTCTGGGATGCTCAACTGCTCCAGGAGCCGCCATCTTGGGTAAGGATCGGAGCAGCCACAGACGCCTGGCAGAACCGCAGAGATAAAAGTGTGGACATTCTTTTCTTTGGGTAGTTGTTCATTGGTCCCTTGCTGTCTGTGCACCTCCATGCTAGTGACTATAGGGGTGCCTGAGCTAGTGGGCACCCCAGCCCCACCCTCAGAGAGTTCTATGCATGCGCACAGATCTCAAAATTTAAAGAGACAGTTTTCCAATTAAAACCAAACGGCCACAGCCAGCCCTGAACTGTATACAACTAGAAAAAAAGGCCTGAATGGGGATTGTGGAGCGGGACAAGCAGACACAAAAGAAAATAAGCCGAAAATTAAGTCCTAAGTTACGTCAAAATGACCAACAGTGGCATCTTGAAATTTCTCAAGAAGAGAATGAAAAGGGAAGGCCATTTCCTGATCACATCTACCTGGAGGCAATCAGAATGCATAAAAAGTACCAAAATACACACCCATCTAAGTATTAAGGCCACAGATAACCCCTGAAT
>NW_006408743.1:5219626-5220346 GCF_000296735.1 Chrysochloris asiatica | reverse complement strand
AGTCAAGTGCTTATCCTACAGTGCCATAGCTATTAATATTGCATATTTTTATATACATAATATGTGAATTACACATTTGTTTGCTTATGCCAACTGCACCTTTCCCACAAGATATTTTTGTAAGTACTCTATGTGTTTTTTTGTTTTGTTTTGTTTTGTTGGGGGGGTATGGAAGGGGGTATGTTGCTGTAAAAGAAAATGTTCTATGAAAATAATTTTGTGTTGAGAACATGGTAGACAAAAATATATATAACATTCTATTTGCACAACAATAAAGTATTTTTGGTTTTGTTGCATATAATGAGTTATTTTTATCTTTCTGTTTTCAAGCATTTCTCTTAATATTTCATTATTACATTTGATGTGGTGGGCGTGAATCTCTTAGCATTTATCTTATTTAGAGTTGGTTGAGCTTCTTGAATATGTAGATTGTTATTTTTCCTAAGACTCACAAAATTTTAATCCATTATTTATTAGCATGTCCTTTCTGTCCATTTTATTTTCCTTTATTTTTGGACACTCTCCCATTCTGAGCGAGATGAATATAGTGTTTTTGTTTTATTGGTTGCTTGGTTAAGTTTCTAAAGAGTTGGCTGAGCCATCACTTCTAAGTTTATTTTTTCTACAATGTGTACTTTCTGATTTTTCTGCTTAATTATTGTTGTTGTTGTTAAGTGCCGTCGAGTCGTTTCCGACCCATAGCGACCCTGTACAGGGTTT
>NW_006408743.1:5217668-5218486 GCF_000296735.1 Chrysochloris asiatica | reverse complement strand
TGAAAAATCCTACCAACTTTTTCAATCTTAAATGAATCAAACATGTTATCAAAATTAAATGATAATTACTGGTGATTGGAATGAGAAGATGGAAAACAAAGGAAAGGATCAACAATTGGAAAATAAGGCCAGATGGAATACACAGGAATCAAACTGACTACATCTGTGGGAAGAATTGGTGGAAAACCTTAATATCAATGATATCATCATCCAAATGATGGTCAAAGGCAGATTATAGAACAGAATATTTATTGTTCATATGCAAGTTCAGGCTGAAATTCAGGAAAACTAAATAAGTCAATAAGAGTTGAAATATGATTTTGAATATATCCCACCTGAATTTAGAGACCATCTCAAGGATAGATATTATGTATTAGACATTAATAACCGAAGCCTAGAAAAGTTGTGGGATAACAATAAAAACAGTGTACAGGAAGTAAGCAAAAGGTTATTTAAAAGATAGTAAAGAAAGACAAAATCAAATTGGATGTCAGTAGAAAACCTGAGATTTGCTTTCCTATGTACAGATGCTAAAATGAATGGAAGAAACAAGGAAGTAAAAGCTGAACAGAAAGGGCTGTAAGAGAAGACAAAGTCAAGTATTTTAATAAAATGTACAAAACCTAAAACTCAAAATGGAAGTACTCGCTCAGGGTTTCTCAAGTAGGAAGAACTGAAAAAATAAACAAACCTAGCATACAATTTTGAAGGATTCCATGGGCAAAATGCACTTTATGTGGTGCTGTTGGTTCAGCATTGGACTTTGAACCATAAGGTTGACATTTTAAGTTTACCAGCTGTTCCTTGGAAATCCTATA
>NW_006408743.1:5214789-5215944 GCF_000296735.1 Chrysochloris asiatica | reverse complement strand
TTTATATATTTTGGGGCTCTTTCATTGAGAACATAGATATTTCTTATGGTTATGTCATTTTGTTCAATTGACTCTTTAATCATGAGATAATATCCTTCTTTATCTCTTACCCTGGTTTTTGCCTTAAAGTTTATTTTATCAGAGATTAGTATGGCCCCTCCTGCTCATTTATTTTATTTCAATTTGCTATATATATATATTTTCCCCCATCCTTTACTTTTTAATCTTGTTTTGTCTTTTTCTGTAAGGTGTGTTTTTTACAGATAGCATATTGATGGATCCTGATTTCTTATCCATTCTGCCACACTCCATCTCTTGACTGGTGTATTTAATCCTTTGTCATTCAGTGTGGCTATTGATAGGTATGAATTATTTGCTGTCATTATGTTTGTTTGTTTGTTTGTGGTGCTGCTAGTTTCTTTGTTCTGCATGCCTTCCTGTGCTCAGTTCATCGGTTGCTTTTTTTTTTTTTTTCTTCATAGTTTTAATGTTTCCATGTTCTTCTTGGATTTTCATGTTGTTGATATGTTGTGAATTATGAATTTTCTTTGAGGTTACCCTGTATTCTATGAACTTTTTCCTCCATTAAAAAAAATATATATATTATATCCTGCAAGGAACTCTGGTAGTGTAGTGGTTATGAAGCAGGCTGCTAATTTCACAGTCAGTAATTTGAATCAACCAACTGTTCCACAGGAGAAAGATTAGGCTTTCTGCTCCCATAAAGATGTATAGCCTCAGAAACCCTGTACAGAGTTGCTATGAGTTGGAACTGACTCTACGGCACATAACAACAACAATAATAATTCTATCCTGCAATCTACCTGACCCCTTCACAACTCTGTTCCTATATTTTACCCTTCTTTCACAGTGTAATTGTTTGATAATAGACTGACCTTCCAATCCTTCTAATTTTGTCTGTTCTGGACTCATATATCTGTTGACTGGATTCTGGAAGGTGTTGCCATGGATGTCAATCTCTGGTTGTCTATTCTTGGTTTTCAGTCCAAAGAACTCCCTTTAGAATGATTTGAAGTGCTGGGTTGGCTTTGGCAAAGTCTCTTAACTTCTGTTTATCCAGGAATTTTTTTTTTTATTACATCATCAGTTTTGATTGACAGCTTTGCTGGGTAGATGATTCTTGGTTTGAAGTTT
>NW_006408743.1:5204351-5213551 GCF_000296735.1 Chrysochloris asiatica | reverse complement strand
TAGCAAAATATGAATAATACTTTAACAACACATTTTTAGCCTTAAAACTTTCAACTTTCAAGATGTTTGGCCTCTTTCCTTCTTTGCCTCTCTCACACTCCTCAAACCTGTTTCAGATGTTTCTCCTAGTGAGAAATAGTCCAGGGCTGGCCAGACTTGTTTTTGAAGATACTCTTATTTTAAGTTGGCCCTGTTGACTCTTCCTATTTCTTTGATTCTGTATCCAGTGATCTTTGCTGATTAAATCCATGAGCATGTGAAGTAGAATCCTCCAGGGTTAGGACGTTTTCCATTTTCTTAGGCACCCTTTCTAGTCACCAGAGTGGAGGTACACAGACAGAGAAAGATAAATGAACTGAAAAAATTTTTCACACCTTTATCTCTGATGATTGGTCAGATCTCTGCAATGGAAGTTCTCTCTTGCTCTTGTGCCCCTTGGTCCCACTCCAGATGTCTGTACCAGGGCTCACTGACTGCCACAACTCAGAAAATTCAACTTTTCTTGCTTCTGCTACAAATCCCACTAGCAGTAAGAATTCCAGAACCATCCCTGAACCACTTCAACTGACATTCTGCGGGGTTCTTTTTGTTGTTTGTCTGTTTTTTTGTTTGTTTCTTAATTACTGTTAATCATTCTCAAGTAATTTTTGATAGCTCTATTGAACGACAGGGACAAAAAAAAATCAATTTTCCTAATTTTGAATAAGTACTGCTGGTATGGGAAATATATATAAGTCTTCATACTTAGATGGTATCTTCCAAAGGACATAGTTAATATGAAGCATAAACAGAGGGGTGACTAAAGCTTATGGTGTGCAAAGAAATTTTAATTTGGGATATGAAGAATTTTTGCCTTGAGATGATAGTGTAAGTGTATCTTTCTCATCAGTTTTATTTTCTTTTCTATTCTGTGGCACTCTAAGGTAATCAATGGACTGGTAATTGCAATGTAGGCTGTTCAAACCCACTGACCACTATCAGAAACACTATACAAAGTTTCTATTAGTTGGGACTTACTCAGTGGCACAATAACTAGAGTTTCCATGTGTATGTGTGAATGTGCGTATATGTACATGCATGAGCATAGTCAAAATCAATGTGTCTACTTCATATTGTGGAAGCTAACCATTTAGAACAATACATACATTCTAAATCTTCATTTAAAAATATTTCGAAGGCTTGCCTCTTTTGCAATGGAAGAAAATTCATTTTTCCTCTCTAGGTGAATATTTCTAAGACAGATTAATAGATAAGAAAAGATCAGAGCTTAAATGGTGCTGTCTCTGCTTCAAAGATTTATATATCCTCTTAGTGGTCATGCATGGAAATGTTTGTTTGTTTTTTTGTTTTGTTTTATTTTTTAAATTCCAATTGCTTAAAATTAATAGAAAAACATAGCCAGATTAAACAGAGTGAAATTTTCAATTTAGTGGGCATACACATTTATGTGTTCTAATTCCTGTGAGCAAATATTTGATAACTGCCTTCATTTTACTGTTAAGAATATATTTTACCTTTCTACTATCTTCCTTTTTTATGCTTTATTAACTAGTTTTTATACTTCCATATACACATTTTCAAGTGCATCTAAAAAAAGGATTTTTCCTGCAATATGCCCTAGTCTCAGTGTCACATCTCATAGGCTTTAAAATTGGATACAGTCTTCCTCTTAACCATACACATTATTTTCTTTGCCTATGAAGATTTTAAATGCTCTGTCTTAAATCACTTAACATTTCTACATAACCTATCAAAAATCTATCTTCTCCTGAAAAAAAAAATCTGTAACAATAATGTTCTATTCTCTCTCTCTCTCTTTTTTTTTTTTTATAAGTAATTAGAAGTATGAATTAGCTCATGCTTCACATTTGTTCCTGCATAATATATGATTTCAGGATTGGACCTTTAAATTATATTTTCTCTGCGGTGTTTAACCTACTGTAAAGTAGGCTACTTGGCATTGTGATTGCATTTTACTATATAAATAATGTTCATAAATAATTAAGAAGAGTGCTTCTGTAGATCAAGAACAATTTATGAGGCTTGGAAAGAACTTAGGTGAACAAATAGAGTGGTAAATATATTACAAAATTAGATTACCCTCATTTTTATTTGAATGGTGTTCTAAGAATTAGTTACATGTGATAAATGATATTTGAAATTAATTTATAGCAACTGAAAATTTTTCCTATAATTTATTTTGTGTGAGGATCTCTATCTATCTATCTATCTATCTATCTATCTATCTATCTATATTATTGTTTTTAAATGTTGTCCAGTTCGTTCTAACTCATAGCATAATGACCCTGTTTTAGGTTTCTATGGAGTAATTGGTAAGCTTGAACCGCCAACCTTGCAGTCCAAACGACATTGCAATCCAGCACATTAGCCCACAGCACCACACCACTGATGTCAGACTGCAAAGTCATTTGGACTGCAAGGTCAGTGGTTCAAGCTCACCAGCTGCTCCCTGGAAACCGTCTATAGGATCATTATGGTCAGAATCGACTCGACGGCACTTAACAACAGCATTATCTATGTATATGCACTTCCCAACAATAAAATATTTTTTGTTGTTGGAAAGTACACGGTGGTATCACAGCTAAAATTTTTGTTAAATAAAACTCTATTGTTGTTGTTAGGTGCCATCGAGTTGACACCGACCCATAGTAATCTTATGCACAACATAAGGAACCACTGCCGGATCCTGTGCCAACATCACTATTGTTGCCACACTTGAGTCCATCGATGCTGCCACTTGGCCAATCCATCTCATTGGGGGTCTTCCTCTTTTCCTCTGACCCTCCACCTTACCAAACATGATATCCTTCTCCAGCAACTTGTCCCTCCTGACAATATATTCAAAGTATAAGAGATGAAGTTTGACCATCTTGGCTTCTAAGGAGCACTGTTGCTGCACTTCTTCCATGGCACTTTCAATTTTCTCCTCCAACACCATAACTCAAAGGCATCAACTCTTCTATGGTCTTCCTTATTCACTGTCCAGCTTTCGCATGCATATGAAGTTATTGAAAATACCATGGTTTGAGTCAGGCACACCTTAGTCCTCAAGCTGACATCTTTGCTCTTCAATACTTTAAAAAGTTCCTGTGCAGCAGATTTGCAATAATGTCGTCTGATCTCTTGACTGCTGCATCCGTGAGTGTTGATAGTTGATCCAGGAAGAATGAAGTCCTTGACAACTTTCTCCATTGATAATAATGTTGTTTATTGGTGAGGATTTTTGTTTTCTTTACATTGAGATGTAATCCATATCAAAGGCTGTGTTCTTTGATCTAGAAACACATAAAAACTCACATGCACTGATGTAATTTAACCATATTAATTTAGTGTAGGGCATGAGATAATAAGAGGAAGATATTTAGAGTGGGGTAACAGATAGCAAGCTATTTTTTCTGATTTAACTTAAATTAATAAAATAATATTCACAAGTTTTTCTCAATTTTCTTGATGATGGATAATCATCTCAACAGATGAAGGCATATTAGATTGAAATCCTTCAATAAAGAAGTTTACTTGAGGAAGTCAGTTCATAAAAGCATAAATAGTGGCTATAAAAGCAAACAAACAAGGGCTTATTTTGAAGTTGAAAATACAGGTACATAAAATAGAGTGCTGATGAAGAATATAGTAGAAACACTGGACGGCTAACTACAAGGTCATTGGCTCCTTGAAAATCCTATACAGAGTCACCGTGAGTGGTAACTGGATCACAGGCACTTAACAACAAAATCAATAGTTGGCACACACATATTCAGATGGCACTCTAATGGACAAAGGCTACACATTTTATTCAATTCTCAAAAACTTTGAACCTGGATTTAGAAAACCAAAACACATTCAGCATTTATCAAGCTGAGGGTACTGAAGAAAAATTCAAGCTTAGACTTTTTATAAGCAAAATATAGGAAATGATGCAGAAAGCACCAAAAGATGTCACTGTACCAAGAATAAATTGTGTAATTCAACCACTTCAAGAGGTGGTATATGATCAAGACTCAACGATAATGAAGGAAGAAGTCCACGGTTTATGGAAGACATTGGCAAAGAACAAGGTACTTGAAATTGATGGAATACAAACTGTGTACATGTGAAGCCTGTACGTAGACTAAGAGGCAGTTGTTTGAACAGAACAAGGGAACAACAAATGGTTTAAAATCAGAAAAGGTGTGAACTAGGCTTTTATTCTTTCACTGTGTTTATTCAGTCTGCACACTATACTAAGCAAATAACACAAGAAGTTGGATTATATGAGGAAAAAATATGGCATCATACTTAGAGGAACACTTATTAACAACTTTCAATATGCAGATGATACATCCTTGCTTGCTGAAAGTGAAAAGGAATTAAAATGCTTACTAATGAAAATATAATCCCACAATCTTTGGTGTGGGTTGAATCTCAATATAAAGAACACACCAAAACTTATCACTGGGTCAATAAACAACATCCATATACATGGAGAAAAGATTGAAGTTATCAAAGATTTGATTTTGCTCAGATAAACCATCAACACTCATTGAGACAGCAGTCAAGAGATCAAATGACATATTGCATTGGGCAAATCTGCTGTACAATTCCTCTTTAAAGTGTTAAAGAGCAAAGATGTCAGTTTGAGGACTAAGGTGCTCCTGACCCACACTATGGCATTTTCAATAACTTCAGATGCATGTGAAAGTTGCACAGTGAATAAGGAAGATCATAGAAGGATTGATGCATTGCAATTATTGTGTTGTAGGAGAATATTAAAAGTACCATAGACTTCCGAAAGAGAAAAACAATCTGTGTTGGAAGAAACACAGTCAGAATGCTCCTTGGAAGCCATGATGGCCTATCTTCATTTCTCATTTTTGAGACATATTATTAGAAGATAAAAGTCTCTGAGGAAGGATATCATGTTTGGTAAAATGGAAGGTCAGATAAAAAGAGGAAGACAACCGCCCCCTCCCAATGAATTGGCATGGTGGCAGCAGCAATGGGTTCAACTGTAGCAAAGCTTGTGAGGTTGGCACTGAACCAGGCAGTATTTTTTCTATTGTGCATGGGGCCTCTATGAGTTGGTACCAACTGGATGGTACCTAACAACAGCAATGAGTGGTAACCAGCTCAAGGGCACATAATGGCAACTACAATAGTTGGTTCATACATATATGCAAATGGAACTCAAATGAGCAGAGATTATATATTATATTTAATTATCAAAACTTTATTTTTATCAGCTCCTTCTGAACATGAATTTTTTGGGTATAAAGAAAGATGAAGAAAGAATTGCTAAGAATAAATTTTAAATAGAATGATTCAATCATTTAAACAGATCTTGAAGTTGAAAGGAATGTCTATGAAATGATAATCTGTTGCTAAGGTTTCTTCACTCTCCCTGGTGCTCTCTAAATTAGCATTGCGCATACTAGGAAATCTTATATAACTTTGTGGCATTAGGTGGAGGGAGACCTCTTACTGTTCTCCAGAAAAATCCTTTAGTATGTATGGTCAAATAAAAACAAACCAAGCTTTTGGTTATCATTGTTGTTGTTAAGTACTGTGGAGTTGGTTCCAACTCATAGGGAGCCTGCACAGAGTTTCTGAGGCTGTAAATCTTTATGGGAGTAGAACACCCCATTTTTCTCCTACAGAACCACTGCTAGTTATGAACTGCTGAACTTGAGGTTGGCAGCCCGATTTGTAACCACTACGCTACCAGAACTCTTTTGGTAAGAAGTCTTTTTTCAAAAGGATTATTGACCTACAGGGAATAAGGACTATTACAGTAGAAACAGAAGGACTATTGCAATATACAAATACAGTTGTCATGATAGCTACAAATTCGGGTTGACATGCAGAAAGAGTTATTTTCTTCCATAAAACCCATTGTGGTGGAGTTGATTGTACCATGTTGGAAGTGAGATGTGCAAACCAGAAGAGCTGGTTGCTTGAACATGGCCAAATAACTTTTTCATTCACCATGGAACAAAATGTTGATTCTGTATCATTCTTTCCAAATCTGAATTGTAACATAGTAAACATCCTTGTTGCCCTCAGCAGACCCTTGCTGGCTATGTAGTTCCAATGCAATAAGTATCTTAAGCTAACCAAAGAGGCAATGATTATACGGAAGAGGATAGATGACAAGGGAGTATATATATACAACTGAGTACAGCGTGAGACTGTAGGACAAGCACTGAACTGCTGACTGCAAGGTTAATTGCTCCTTGGAAACCCTATAATGGTGGCTATGAGTTAGATCCAACTCAACAGAACTTAACAACAATGACATTTGTATATCAGCTATCAGGTCAAAAAAGTATGGGACTATAAGGCATTCAAAACTGACAGGGAAATTTGATCAAAGTAAAGGTAATTATAAACTATTTCTGACATGTTGTTACGTGCCGTGGAGTCAGTTCTAACTCATAGCGACCCTGTGCAGGGTTTCCGAGGCTATAAATCTTTATGGGAGGAGAACGCCTCATCTTTCTCCTACAAAACATCTGGTAATTTCAAACTGCTGACTTTGCGGTTCACAGCCCAATTCGTAACCACTATGCTACCAGAGCTCTTTATTTATGACATAGTAGTAGTCAAATGAAGTATACAGACACTTTCTTCTTGGAACACTTTTCCACAGCTGAGATACAGAGTTTAATGGAAACAAGGAAATTGAACCAATCTGACATCTGCTAATGAGGAAGAATTCTCTGTTGTAAAAGACAGAGGAATTTACATGGGTGACTGAGCTTCTTTATTTGATTATTGGGCACCCAGGAGAAATGCATGATGTTATCTGCAGAAAAGTTAGCAGGAAGTAATTGGGATGAAAATTCAAAAGCAAAGTGAGGCTGGAGATTACATAATATGGCAAATATGTTTCAAAAAATTAGATTTAGACAGATATAAGGGGCATTTATTATTAATCATATAGGATGAAGAGATTCAATGGACATTGAAGATTAAGACACATGCCTGTAGAAAAAAAAAATAGTAAAGTTTACTTCATTTCTGGAATGGTGGAAAATGTTGTTGTTAAGCACTGTGGAGTCTGGTCTGACACATAGTGACCCTACACAAGAGACAAAACCAAATTATCTGATGATAATCTGAGGAAGCTGAAAAACAAGCAATAGTGTATTGAAGAAGTATGTTATAGAGGAAAGAAAATCTAGAGTAGAAAGTTTTACAAACACTTATGGTAACATTATGTGACAGGTAAACCAGCCTAAGAAACTGAAGGTAAAGAATAACATAATGTCTGTTCAGTTTACTCAGTTAATTGAACATTTATTGAGTGCCTATTGTACTTTGTTGAGATATATTCTCCTTGTGGCCCCAGTATCTACAATGTTACTCTCAAATTGACGTTTAGTCTTTAAAAATTATTAATTATTTCTCTGTCAAAATATTTCAAATCATCCATAATATTTCAATGAAAGTCTAGCTGTTTAACTCTGGATTATCAATTATTACTCACTAACTCTTTCATCTTCACATTTTATACTCCTACTTTTTACCATATAACTCAGCGAGAAGTTAATTGCCTTCTTTACACATTACTTACACTATTATGGTCAATTTCTTTGTAAATGCTGTACCCTATGCTTGCAATACCCTTCATTCAAACTTTCATTTTGTAAAGCACTCTACTATATCAAATTGTAGCGTAGTGGTTACGAATTGGGCTGCGAACCTCAAGGTCAGTACTTCGAAACTACCAGCCATTCCGTGGGAGAAATATGAGGCTTTCTGCTCCCATAAAGATTTACAGCCTCGGAAACCCTGCCCAGGGTCGCTATGAGTCGGAACCGACTCCACAGCACATAACAACAGCAACATATCAAATTACAGTTCATGACGTTTTTCCTTGGACGACTCAGCAAAAGTAAATACAATACCTCTGAGCTCCTGTTGGAGAATTCCAGCTAATATACTTATTATACTTAGTTGTAAACATTCAGTGTTTAAATTAATTTTCAGGTAGCACATAATCTCTACTAAGTCAGAGTTTTGGCCCTTTACAACTCAGTATTTATTCCATTTCTTGACATAAATAAAATTTTCAGTTTGCATTTTTAAAAGAATGCTAAATGGATTGATAAGCAATGGTTAAATAACTCTTAATCATTCTTCCTTTTAGCAATTCATCCACATCCTCCCACCTTCAATCCTAACACTGACTATTAGTGCTTCCTTCACTACTCAGAATAAGGACGATGATTCCATGGTGCATCCACTGATTACACTCCTCAAAAACTTGTCCAGGAAAGAAGATGTTTCATCTACTTCCCTTATTAAATTAGTCATGCTTCAGCTTCAGCTGATCTATTATTTCCCAAGCCTTTCATGTGGCATCTCTAAACTTCCTCATTATCACTCCGTTCTTCTCACTTGATGGTCCCAGGGACCTCCGCTCCTGGGCTGCAAAATCAATCACTCTCCTCCTTTTGTCAATAAACATCAACCTCTATATTTCCTAGCCTCACAGTCAGTCCTGATGGCAATTATTCATGATTGTACCACAAGAGTCTTATCCCCATTTACTTTTGCCAGCTTGGTCCCAATGCATTCAGTGGTGATTCTATCCCCCATCCCCTAGAACTAGGCTCTCTCTTGAAAGCTTATAAGCCAGTCACTTCTTGCCTTTATAGCTTCCCCCATTTTGAGTAGCCAATGTCTATGTTGCCCATCCCTGTCAATCCTGTGTACCGAGGGGGTGGGAATGATTCTCACTATAAGATTTGTTCCTTTAATTATAGGCTGCCAGCCTTCCAGGTCTCCACTCGAGTGGAGTGTGGTCGGGCTTAGCTTGCAACTTCATTGCTATTTTTTTCCCCTCTTCCCTTATTGGTGACCAATGTGATCACCAGCCAGACCACATGCTTGCTCATGTATTTCCCCTTGAGTCTCAGTCTTGGAAGGGGGTTTGCTCTGAGGGATCCTGACCACTTGCCTTGATGGCTTCCAGAAGAACAGCTTACTTGTTCATCAGGCTGCCATTATTGTTGCAGATTTTTCCTGCCGGTCTTTCTTGCATGGAGTATCTTCTGTTCTTCTAGCTGCTCCAAGCTGGTCTACTTGTCCTTTCCAGTGGAAACTTCCTACCTCAGTCGGTTCTGATTGAGGTTCTAGATTCCACCTATGGTCTGTGCAATGTAATGGCTCCACAGGGAGCCTCTTTCACTGGGCAA
>NW_006408743.1:5199450-5203525 GCF_000296735.1 Chrysochloris asiatica | reverse complement strand
CATATTGCTTTCCAGAGAGGCTGGCCATTTTGCAATCCCACCAGCAATGCAGGAGTGTCCCAGTCTCTCCACGTCCTCACCAGCACTTATTGTCTGTGACAGGTATTTTTACATTAAAAATCAGCTGGATTTCTTTTGAACTTTGGAAAATTCACTTTCCATACAAAAGGATTATCTTGTTCAGGCTTCAAACTTCCTTGCAACAACTGACCTGCTACCCCCTACCTCCCACCCCATCCCCCTCAATTCAGCTATTGACTGAGCCATGGAAAACCTGTTCCCTTCACTACTTAAATTTAGGTCTAATGTTTAAATATAATGATCAAAATGACCAAAATGTAAGTCAGGTCATGTCAGTCCCTTGCTAACATTCTTTATATAATGCTCATTTCAACATTCTTTAAATAATGCCCATTTCAACTTAAATGAGCAGCCCCACATCTTACTATTAGTATTCTAATTTCACCTTTTATATCTGTCACTTCTGCTCTTGACATTCTATGACTGTGGTGTTGCTTTTCTTCATTGAACCTGAAAAATACTTTCCTGACTTAGGACCTTTACATATTGATTTTGTCTATCTAGAGCACACCTCTTGTAGACCTCCTTTACATGTAGCTTTTCCTTTCTAAGCTACTGTAAAGGAGGTCTAAAGGAGGTATCTTCTCCCATGCTAACATCTCATAATGTTTTCTTGACTACCCAAACTGAAGAATTATGTTTATTTTATGTTATTTTCTCATGGCACTTGCCAGTAATTCAAATTATTTTCTCTAAATATTTGTTTACTTATACTGTATTCTCCCCAACCCCATCCCCAGCTATAATACAAATCTCCAAAGAGCAGGAAATCTGTCTCTATTGTTCACTATTTTAGCCCCAAAGAACAGAAGACTATGTTTTATCAGAGTCACTAAAAAGATGAATGAACAGTAGATTGAGTAAATGTACAGACATTCCCATTCTCATTGTCCAAGAAAATGAGAAATAAATGATCATTTATTTTTTCCAGCAAAAAGTATGTTCTTGTTGTCAAGTGCCATCCAGTCAGTTCCAACTCACAGCAACCACATATAGGGTTTCAGAAGAACAACTGGTGAGCTTGAAGTGCCAACATTGTGTTTCAAATTAATCTTGCAGATTAGGACATTGCCACACCAGGGCTCCAGTAACAAGTATGTTGTTGTTAAGTGTCCTAGAATCAGTTCAGACTCATAGTGACCCTATAAAGGGTTTCTGAGGCTGTAAATCTTTACAGGAGCAGAAAGCCTAATCTTTCTCCTGCGGAATGGCTGGTAGTTTTGAACTGCTAACCTTGAGATTTGCAGCCTGATTTGTAAACACTACGCTACCAGAACTCTTTATATAATAACCTTTAAATCATAGGTTTATTGTACATAAAAGTAAAAAAAAAAAATCCATGCTGATTAATCAGCAAATATATGTTTTGACCGAAGTTTTAAAGTATGTTCAAAGAATGTCTTTCCAAAAGTTATGTGAGGAAACTCTTGAACAAATATTAACTGAAATTTAATAACAAGCAAGCAAATAAACTTTCTAAGGTAGAAAGACTACTTAGAATTTTCAGATTCCAAATCTATTAGAAACAGCAAGTTATTTAGGCAATAGCTTTAAATAAAATAAAATGAACCACTATAAAAGTTCTGGAATACTTTCTGCCAAAATTTAATATGAGACACCAATATGAGCAGCAGCAAATCAGAATGAAAGGAGCCAATGCATATAGGGTTTCCAAGTTGTCTGTATACTTTCAGTAATTTGGCTTCATTTAAATTGGGAAAATGCTATAGTGTATTGCTTTTGATGCAGGAGAACTAGTGGTGTAGGTTAAGTGCTTGATGTCTAGTCACAAGATTGGTGGTTCAAACTCACTTGCCACTCAAAAGGTAAAAGATGTGGCAATCTGTTTTCATAAACATTTACAGCCTTGGAAACCTCCTGGGGGAAATTCTTCTCTGTCTTATATGGTTTCTTTGATTCAGAATTGACTTTGTGGCAATAGGGACTTGTTGATATTAGGTTCCCTCCAGTTAGTTTCAGCTCATAGTGACTTCCTGTATTACACAGCATAACAATGTCTGTTCCTGAACCATTCTCACAATCCCTGCTACCTTTGAGTCCATTGTTGCAGCCACTGTGTCGGTCCATCTTACTGAAGGCATTTCTTTTTTGTGCCTACCTTGTACAAAAAGATTGTTGGTTTATCCTTTTCACTAACCTTCTACTACAGATTTATTCATTCTTTCTTTGTTCCATGGTTATCACTCAAATTTTGATAAATCAATAGTTGATTCTTAATTTTTTTTTATTGTGAATGATATCTCATTTAATCATTTTTGTTTAAAATTGAAACTCTGGGAATTCAGATTTAATATCCTTGCCCGTGAGCTTCTTATACACGCCAGAAAACGTGTCAACCTTGTGTTCTACATTGTTCTTCTGTGCTTTGTCCAAATGAACCTTTATAAGACGGCTGCCATCCAGCTTTACTCGGATTCTGTTACCCACAATTTCACTTGGGAAAACCAAGCCTTCAAGGATTGCATTATGCACAGCAGTCAGAGTGCGGCTCCTGGGATGCTTTTGCTTACTTTTTGTATGGCTTTTTCGAGTTGGTTTAGGTAGAATTCTCCTCTGAGCAATAAAGACCATGTGCTTTCCACTGAGCTTTTTCTCCAGTTTACGTATTAGTCGGACTTGGATATTCTGGAAAGACTTCAGTTGAGGAACAGAACAAAGATTATAATAGGCTTCCTACCATCACCAATTTCAATTTACTTAGCTGCATTTATGTTCAACTCTCTTAACTGTGACTTTAGGCCTGAGTTCATCTCTAGCTCAAGAAGAGCCTGAGAAATACCAGACTCAAATTCATCCGGCTTTTTGCCATTGGGCTGCACAATCTTCGTGGCTGAACTGAACATGGCCTTTTTCTTACTGAGCGCCGGCCTAGGAAGAGACTCTGAATTTTTAATTATTCAGTTTTGGCAAGCATATTAGACAAGTATATTAGATCAGGTGCACCTAAATAATCACAGTGAAATTTTTGTTTTTCAAAACTTCAAGGAGGTATTTTGTTGCATATTTTCACATTACATTATTTGATTTTTTGGCCTCTGCTTCCATGGTCATTGAGGGTTGATCCAATAATTAAAACCTTGAAAATGTCAATTTCTTCACTATTTATCATGACTTTTTATTGATGTAAGGATTGTTGTTTTTTATTGTGGTGAGATTTAATCCATTCTGAGGACTACAGTCTCTTAATCTCATTGGTTGTTAAGTGCAGTTTAATCAGTTATGACACATAGAGATTCTGCATAGGGTCTCTGAGGAATGGCTGATAAGTTTGAACCGCTAACCTGTGGTACAAGCCAAGCTTGCAGTCCTGCAGCGCCATACCAAGACTTCAATCTCATTAGTAACTGCCTTGAATTTACCTGGCCCAGCAGATTCCCTCAGAAGCTTCTGTTTTGATTGTGTGTTTTATGTTGTTGTTGTTTTTAATGTATCTTAAGGAAACTAAGGCAAGGGTGTTACTGAGAGTATTTATCTGCAGCCATCCACTGATAACCAAGACATGTTTGAACACATTTTGTTTGGAATAAACCCATGCATGTATGAACTGGAATCTTTGTAGCAACTCATTTTTTACTTGTCCATGTATCACTACTACTTAAACACAATATTTAGTTCCAGATACATAAATATAGAATGTTATATATCCAGTTCCTATAGTAAACAGGTTCATACATTCAGTAAAGGAAAAGGTTAAATCTAGTAGAGATTTAAAAACATATCTCTTGCAATTGTAATGAAAATCTCTTGAATGGAACAGTATTATGCATCTGTAACAGAAAAGCTGTGGTTATTACAGTTATTGTTTCTAACCAAATATACTCTCTGTTGTTCACTCTTTGATATTGCCTAACAACTACTCTTTTTTTTTTTTTTTAAGCTGGAAATGCCTAGATTTTATATGAAGTGCTAGTATATAAGTATTAACAAACATTTAATGTTTCCAATTTCTGTTCTTCCACATGTCACTAATGAA
>NW_006408743.1:5198199-5199054 GCF_000296735.1 Chrysochloris asiatica | reverse complement strand
TTTTGGTAGTGAATTTTCTTTTTTAGTATAATTTGTATTGTTTTTGGTACAGTGAAAAAGTATGCTATTGAAATTATGAAAAGACATGGATATAATGTTTATGGCATTTTGACGCTACAACAATATTAAATATCTCTCCCATTTCCTCATAGCTGGAATTTTTCTAAGAGCTACAGGTCATTTTATATAGCTGTCATATTGATTCTTTTAATATTATTATTTCTGCCTTTATTAACACAAAATTTATCAAAATATTTCCGTAAAAGCTATGTGCTTGAATATATTCATAAAGTTTCTGAGTTATTCATGGACACAAAAGTTATTAAATGCATTAATTATTTTATAAATGATTTTTAATTGTATATTAGTTTTTATAAATCTAAAGAGACTAATAATTTAATGGAAACTATCATTTACCTATTTGATTAATCACAGTTTTTGTTTTTGTTTTTTGTGCATATGTGTATGTGCCTTGATGATCATTTTTCCAAAATATTTACAGTCAACATTAGAAATATATTCTATCATGCTACTTAGTCACTGGAAATTTTAGTACTGATTCCTTAGTATTAGATAAGGTCATTGAGAAATATTAGAACATTTTGATTTTCTATTATTAACAATATAGATATATTTTAAATAGTACTGTTCAGTAATACACTTGTATTCATAAATAAAAAAGACCAAGGAAGTTATGAAGCCAAAGGATAATGAGAAAACTCTCACTGTTTTGTAAGATATTGTGTTTTTAAAGATATCTAAAGCTCTGGTAGCGTAGTGGTTACGAATCGGGCTGCGAACCTTAAGGTCAGTGGTTCGAAACTACCAGCCACTCCGCGGGAGAAAGATGAGGCT
>NW_006408743.1:5189930-5196844 GCF_000296735.1 Chrysochloris asiatica | reverse complement strand
CAAGACTGCAATCTTTATGATCATATAACCTAGTTTGCTGAAAAAGAAGAGGACTTAAAATACTTACTGATTTAGATCAAAGTCCTTTTGTATGGGTTATATCTTAATGTAAAGAAAACAAATTCGTCACCACTGAAACAATAAATAACACCATGATAAATGGAGAAAAGATTAAAGTTGTCAAAGACTTCATTTTGCTTAGATCCACAATCAATACTCATGGAAGTATCAGTCAAGAACTCACAGCTAACTAGATGGATTGGCACAGTGACAGCAACAGTGTGCTCAAGTATAGCAATGATTGTAAGGTTGGTGCAGGACTAGGCTAGTGTTTTGTTCTGTTGTACATACGGTCGTTATGAGTTGGAACCGACTCAACTGCACCATTACCAACAACAATCTTTATAGATATTGTTGCTGTTGGTAAGAGCCATTGAGTCTATTCCAACCCATAGTGACCCTGTATAGGGTATTCAAGGAGCAGCTGGTGAGCTTGAACCACATATTTCACCAATGGGAACACATTATGGTTTTGAACAGATAGTCTTCTAGTTGGAGAGTACAGTGGCTCCATCTAATATGCAAAGAATTGTAAACTAAAGGTTTGAGATTTCAGCCTGCCAGCTGCTCTGCAGGAGAAAGATGAGACTTTCTCTTCCTGCAAAAATTTTTAAAAAGCCTCAGAAACCCTACAGAGTGTGACTGAGTCAGAACAAAATCTAAGGCACTTAACAGCTACAACAATAATCATCTGTTTTGTAGTTGAGTGTTTAACAATTGCACTGCCACCAGGGCACCAGAACAATGTATTACCCTCCCTATTACATTACTCAGATTTAATGTATTACCATCCTTAGTGCATGCACAACAGTACAATGCAATATATTCTCTTACTTTTAATTAGTTTTCATATTTGATTTGGTGTTCAATCAACTGGGATACCAATGTAAACCGTTACTTGCTGTTGAGTTAGTCCCAACAAAATGAAACATTGCTCAGTCATGCATCAGCTTCAGAATCATTCCTATGTTTCATTCAATTGTTGCAGCCACTGCACCAGTCATTTCCTTGAGAGGCTTCCCCTTTTTCACTTACCCTCTATTTTATCAAGCATGATGTCCTTCTCCAGGGACTGATCCCTTCTGATAATATATCGATGATGAGGCAAAGTTTCTCAGTCATTGGATATAGGGAACATTCTAGCTAGTTCTATTTTTTCTAAAGCAGATTGTTTATTTTTATGGCAGTCAATGTTCTCACCAACACTATGATTCAAAAGTACCAATTCTTCAGTTTTTCTTTTTTCATTATCCAGTGTTTACATGCATATTTAATGACTGAAAATAACATGGATTAGGTCAGGCATACCATAGCTCTCAATGCTTTTAGTAACATCTTTACTTGTTAATATCTTGGAAAGGTCTTTTGTAGTAGATTTACCTAATGCAATATGTTGTTGATTCCTTGACTGCTGTTTCAATTGACATTTATTGTGAATTAAAATAAAATAAACTTCTTGACAATTCATTATTTTCTTTGTTTAAAATGACATTACTTATCTGTCCAGTTGTGAGGATTTTTGTTTTTGTTTTTAAGTTGAGGTGTAACCCATACTGAGGCTTTAGTCTTCGATATTATTTAGTAAGTGTTTAACATCATCTTTATTTTTAGCAGTTGTGTTATTTGTATTTTGCAGGGAACTAATGTATCTTCTTCCAATCCTGATATCTCACTCACCTTCCTATAGTATTCTGATGCTATATCTTCTCAGATAATTTGCTAAGCATATTAACTAAATAGGTATGGTTAAAGGATACAACCCTGGTGCTAACTTTTCCTGATTTTAAACCAAACAGTATTCCCTTGTTCTGTTTTAATGACTGCTTCTCATTCCATGTTAGCTGAATAAATATTCTGGAGTTCCCATTAACTGCAATGTTAACCACAGTTTGTTTTGATTCAGACAGTCAAATGTCTTTGTATAGTCAATGCAACACAGACAAACATCTTTTTGTATTATCTGCTATCATCCAAAATTCATTTAACATCAACAATGATATTCCGAATTCCACATCCTCTTCTGAATTGGCTTGAATTTCTAAATATTCTATGTTGATGTACTGCTGTAACCGTTTTTGAATCAGCTTCAGCAAAATTTTACTTGCATCTGATATCAGTAATGTGGTGGTTGTGGTTATATACCGTAAAGTTGATTCCGACTCATTGTGACCATTTACAGGGTTTCTGAGACTGTAAACCTTTAAAGGAGCAGAAACCCTCATTTTTCTCCTAAGGAACAGCTGGTAGCTTTGAATTGCTGACCTTGAGGTTAGCAGCCTTATTCGTAACTACTACACTACCAGAGCTCCTTGATATCAATAATACTATTCCAATATCAGCAACACTATTCCATAATTCTTAATTCTATTAGATTATCCTTAGTTGGAATAGGCATAAGTTTGGGTCTCTCCCAGTTGGTTTTCCAAATAGCCATTTTCCATAATTCTTTGTGTGGACCAATGATTGCTTCCAGCATTGCATGTTTGTTAAAACATTTCATTTGGTATTCTGTCAATTCCCAGAACCTCACCTTTTGTCATTACCTTCACATTATGTAAACTATACACTAAACTATAATTGAAAATAGTGTCTTTACATTTATTTATATTTGTTGAAAATATAGTTATTGGTATTTTTAGTTATGCAAAACTCAAAGCATAGTAGTTTTTTTAAAAAAAATAAAACTTGTTTAATCCTAAGAAGCAGCTTAGAGTAAACTAGTTGATTGTGCTGACCTGAGGTAAACATAGATAATTTTGGATTGGCTTAAACAATAAACATTGAACTAGGAAACACAATGTCTGCCTTTGAGCCTCATTTTTGAGCAAAAAAAAAAAAAAATGAGATTTTTTGCTCTAGCAAAGATCTAAAGTCTTAGAAACCGTATATTGAATTGTTGAGTCATAACTGATGCAACAGGACTTAACAACACCAGTTTATGGGCCAGTGTCCCTGGATGGTGCAATCAAAATTTATAAATTAGTTTAGCTAAGTTTAGTTTCTAACCAAAAGTTAATAAATTCAAATCCATTAGGGTGGTTTGGACAGAAGACTTGGTGATCTGCTCCCCAAAAAATCTATCATTAAACGCTCTGTGGAGCACAATTTTACTCTGATACAATAAGGTTCACATGAATTTGAGTCAATTCTACAGTAATAGTTTTTAATTGTTTGATTATTTGTTCGTTTATGAACCAGTCAGTGGTCAGCTGTAAGATCAGTTTGAAGATGACTGATCTAGACTTGCTTTAATGAGAAGCCTCATATTTTTCTCACAATGACTACTTATTCTGTAATGGGCCAAGTCAGTCTGCATAGTCTGATTTTAGGTTTCCAGTGCAATGAGAGAAAAAAAGACCATTTAAAAACCAATGCTCAAAATTGATGTACCATTATGTTTGTTGTTCTCTATTGGTCCCAGAGCAACTTAATGTAATGCCATACACAAAGGTTGGAACAAAAATTCCAATTATTGAAGAAAGATGCTTTCTAGTTACATAGCTAAGGACATTTTTATACTGTTGCTGCATCTGGTTGTTTCTGACTCATAGCAATCCTATATACAACAGAACAAAACACTGCTGTGTCCTACACCAGTCTCACAATTATCACATTTCCATATCATTGGGGGAATTCCTTTTCAGTGACCCTTTAGTTTACGCAGCATAATGTCCTTCTCCAGGGACTGGTTCCTTCTGATAACGTCCACAATTTTCGAGATGACACCTCACTATACTGGCTTCTAAGGGAAATTCTAGCTGCACTTCTTACAAGACAGATTTGTTTGTTCTTCTGCTGGTCCATGGTACTTTTGATAATCTTCTCCAAAACCTTATTTCAAATGCATAGATTCGTCTTCAGTCTTCCTTATTCATTGCACCATTTTTACATTTATATGAGGCAACTGAAACTACCTTGGCTTGGTGTTGGGATCAAATGAGCTGCGGGTCTTGGGCTTGTGGACAGTTTAAGCAAGGGCTTGCAGCTGCCTCCTAAGTTATTTGCAAAGCTTGGCCTTGGGACGTGACTTGACAAAGGCATGCCATGTAGCAGTTGTGACCTGCAACAAAAATCTTTGGGTTTTTGTAACATTAACCCTGGGAACAAGGAACTTGCAAAGCCTTTCCTTATACACAGCCATGACCTTTCGCTCACTCTGCACAAACATTTAGCTGTATCTAATCTATCTTTCAGCTAGCTACCACAAGTTACATTTTTTTCTGATGAAGTTCTGCTTACTGCCTGTATAATCAACACCAGGTGTTCTTGCATTCTTGCACTATTTACTCTGTCCCAAGCCCCTCCATTTCAGATGTGTATCAAATAAATGCTGCATTTTGTCTGAGTTGCAGTATCTCCATTAGAGTGCTGGTCCCAACTTTCACTTAACTTGTTTGTGTCATGTGTCTTCCTTTTCCTTCTAATCTCTCATCGCCCCTACTTGGGTTTAATCTCTCTGTGCTAGACATGGAGAATAGCAGAAGCCCGACATGGCAGCTTGGGTCAGGTATACCTTCAGACATTAATGTAGGTAGGTGGAAAATGGAGCACTTTATTCTCATAAATGAACTTGTTAAAATTAAACTTACTTATAAAATAATACCCAACTTGACCTTTATTAATTGCCCCTTTAAAATACTTCTGATGTCTTTTTGAGACATAACCTTATCTACTGACTAAACATGTTGGATAAAATGAAATTCATAACTAATTTATTCATAGTAACAAAAATTCTGAATAGTCATGTATATGAGACAATACTCTGGGTGTAGTAGATACAAATACACACCCACACATTTACACAGGTGAAGTAAATATTTTACTGTAATTTGATTCTGAGAATATTTCTAGATGCTATAAATCAAATAAGTAAAACAAACAAGTATGCACTATCAAATGTCATTGAAAGAGAAATCTACAGTTTTGGGACTATTTGATTAAAGAATTTTAATCTACAAGGCTGATTTAAAAATTATTCATATTCAGGTTATACTAAAATGCCTGTTCACTTCTATGACTGAAGATGTCATTGAATGTGTACGTGAAATGATTCTGTTGACAAGATGAATGACAGTGGATTTATGTGGTAAATCAATTGCAAATCAGCTATGGCTCTGCCTATGAAATAATCCATTGCAGGCTTGGGTTTTGAATAGCTTGTTAAAGATGGGTACTGAAATAACTTATTGAAGAGCATAAAGAGAAGCATTTAGACATCTGAAAACAAAATTTGGACCGATACTTTAAGGAAGTTAAAAGTTTCTTTTATAAAATCATGACTGGTGAAGAGACATGGATTCATCATTATGAGCATAAGCGTACACTGCATAGTATGGAATGGAAACATCTTCAACAGTGGATCAAGAACAAGTTCAAAATTCAACCATCAGCTGGAAAAGTGACGCTAACAGTTTTCTGGGATTCTCAAAGGCCAGTATTGGAACACTATCAAGGAAAAATTTCAACCAACCACAGTGCTCTTTACAGTGAGATGTTTACAGAAGAGCTGAAGACTAAACTATGGATTAAATGGAGAGAACTACTATCCAAGGGTATTGTGATCTTGCATAAAAATGGACATCTGCACACCTATTCCCACTCTGTTGGTAACCTGCAAAAAAGTCTTCATTTTTGAGGTATTAAAATATCCTCCCTGTAGGCCTCATATTGCTCCATCAGACTTTCACTTGTTTGATCCCCTGAAAGCAGCCCTTTGAGGATGAAGATTCACTCTGATGAAGTAAAGACAGAAATGCATTCATGGCTTGCAGCTCAGTCTAAAACAGTTTTTAATAAGGGAGTATGAAAGCTTATTGACAGATGGACAAAGTATACTGAAAAGCAAGAAGATTGGAAGATTAGGTCGAAAAATAATCTGTCTTTTCTAAAAGTTGATAAAAATAAAATCTACAGTCAGAGCAAAGATAAGTTTGATATACCCTCATATTAAGTGAGGTGTCAAGGTTGTTACAGTTAGAAAGCTTGGTCTTTGATCTTCATCCATAAGTGTTTAAAGTTCTCTTTGCTTTTAGCAAGCAAGATGGCATCAACTGTATATTGCAGATTGTTAATGAGTCTTCCTCCAGTCCGAATGCCAGATTCTTCTTCATACAATCCAGTTTATTGTATACAGTTTACAGACAGAATAATAAGGTGAAATAATACAACACTGGTATATGCCTTTCCTGATATTAAACCATTCAGTTTCCCTATGTTCTGTTTGAATGACTTTCTCTTGGTCTAGTTATAGGCTCCTCAGGAACACAATTAAGTATTCCTGAATATTAAGTCTCTGAAATGTTGTTCATAGCTTGTCATGATCTACACAGTCAAAAGCATTTACATCGTCAATAAAGTGCAGGTAAACATTTTTCTGGTATTCTCTGCTTCCAGCCAAGTTCTATCAAACGTCAACAATGATTTTCCTCATTCCATGTCCTTCATATAACTCTGGCTTAAAGTTCTGGCAGTTCCCTATCAAAGTATTGTTGCAGGTGGCTTGGAATAACTTTAGCCAAATTTTAC
This sequence comes from Chrysochloris asiatica, assembly GCF_000296735.1. Lineage (NCBI taxonomy): Eukaryota > Metazoa > Chordata > Mammalia > Afrosoricida > Chrysochloridae > Chrysochloris > Chrysochloris asiatica. The sequence continues at coordinate 5,190,259 of NW_006408743.1, read as the reverse complement.
TTACATGTGATATAAATGATGCTGTCTGGTAATTTGCATATGTTGTTGTTGTTGTCAGGTGCCATTGAGTCAGAACCGACTCAGAGCAACCCCATGCGCAGCAGAACGAAACAATATCTGATCCTAGGCCAACCACCCTACCACTGCCACACTTGAGTCCATCAATGATGCCACCTGGCCAATCCATCTCATGGGGGTCTTCCTCTTTTTCTCTGAACCTCCATCTTACCCAGCATGACATCCTTCTCCAGCGACTGTTCCCTCCAGACAATATGTCCAAATAATGAGAGACGAAGCTTAGCCATCCTGGTCTCCAAGGAGCACTCTGG
>NW_006408743.1:5172264-5172831 GCF_000296735.1 Chrysochloris asiatica | reverse complement strand
CAGTTCTTTAACTATTTCTTCTGTGGACTTGTGTGATTCTTCCTGTTTTGGAATGTCAATAATTCTTAAGTTATTTCTTTTCATGTTTTCCAATATGAATCTTAGACTTTCTTCAGATTTTTTTTTATCCTTTTTTTTTCTGCTTTCTCTTCTATCTTAGTGGTATTGAGAGATTTGTCTTCTAGCTCACTGGTTCTGCCTTCCATCTCTTCTATTTTATTCCTTTGCCCTTTCATTGTATTGTCTATTCCTGTATTATCATTTAGACCTCTTTCTGTCAGTTTTGAATCGTTCCGAATGCTGTATCTCTTTTATTTGATAGCTCATGTAGCACTTTCCTGACTTCTTCCTTACTTTTCTCAACAACATTGTAAAATATTTTGAAGCATTTTATAATCATTTTTCTGAATTCTTTCTCAGGCATTTCCAGGTCCTGCCCTCCTTCCAGAAAGGAGTCCAGATCCTCCTCTTGGTCATTTGTCTAAGACACTTTATGTTGTTTCTGGATGTGTGCTGATATGGTAATCTGTTTTTGCTTTTTGGACATGTTTAGTGTTTATCTGTGGC
>NW_006408743.1:5168672-5169657 GCF_000296735.1 Chrysochloris asiatica | reverse complement strand
AGTCTGTTCTGATTCATAGAAAGCCTGTATAGGGTTTCCAAGGAACAGCTCATGAGCTTGAACTGCTGACCTTGAGGTTCAAATCAAACTTGCAGTCCAGTATGTTAATCACACCAGGACTTACATAAATATATATAATTTTTATACTAGGTCTCATTTCTTAAGTATCAAGCTATGTAAATAATATTTCACTAGGTGATTTTTCCTCAATGCAATGAACAAAAATTCTATTGAACAATTTCTACAACTTCTAATCATCTATATTTGCTTCTGAAAAAAAGAAAAACTACATTTTTCCCATCATGCAAATATAATTGTATAAATTATAACTGACAGTGAAATTAATTTCAGTACATTTCAGCCAAGTTTCTAATCACAATATTAAATTTATAATCTATAGATTAAGTATGAGAGTTGCATTAATGTGAATATTACCATAAATCTAGTGCTATTCTACTGAGTGTTTTTTTTTTTTTTTAATTGTTTATTCCATATAAAATCTCTTTTCCAAATAAGGTAATGAGAACACAGTAATTTTTAAAAAATCCAACATAAAATCTTCTTTTATATATAATACACAGTCTCATTATTACTTTATTAAATTTCAGGTATTTTGGATTTCATAATAATTGTTACAATGGATTTTCACTATTTTAACTCACTTTCCTTCTTCACTTCTCTACGAAGAATGAGGTAGTCAATGTTTTAGAGCTACACAAAATAAAATATCATTTATTGTAATGTCTATTCACAAAGAAAACTCACAAAACTCACACCTCATGGGAGAATAGTTTTCTTATTTTTTTCTTCACCATTTAAGTGTAAAAGATTCAGGGATTTTTTATTCTCTGGTAGCGTAGTGGTTACAAATCGGGCTGCGAACCACAAGGTCAGCGGTTCAAAACTACCAGACGCTCCGCGGGAGAAAGATGAGGCTTTCTACTCCCGTAAAGATTTACACCCTTGGAAACCCTGTACAGGGTCG
>NW_006408743.1:5165329-5167242 GCF_000296735.1 Chrysochloris asiatica | reverse complement strand
TATCTTTAATAAAACTCTACTCAAGTGGGATACCAAAGATATTGTCTGATGATTTCTGCTTTCCATTGGGTCTCCTCTGTTTGGAATGGGACCAAATACGGATCTCTTCCAGTCAGTTGGCCAGATAGTTGTCTTCCAAATTTCTTGGCATAGATGAGTGAGTGACTTCAGTGCCTCCTCACTTTCTTGAAATATTTCAATTTTTATTCCATCAGTTCCTGGTGCCTTGTTGTTTGCCAATTCCTTCAATGAATCTTGGACTTCTTCCATCAATATCATTGGTCTTGACTATGTGCTACCTCTTGAAACAGAGAGCATCAACCATTTTCTTTTTGTCCAGTGACTACTATGTATTCCTTCCTTCTTCTTTTGGTACTTTCTGCATTATTTAGTAATTTTCTAAGAGAATCCTTCAATAAAGAAATTCGAGATTTACATTTTTTAACTTCAGTTCCTCCAGCTTGAGAAATGATGAGAATTCTGCCCTTTTGGTGTTCAGACTCCAGATATTTGCACATTTCATTGTAATATTAAAATGAAACGCTGTTGTTGTTAATGCCATCAAATTTGTTTCCACCCTCAATGACCCTGTATAGGCCTTCAGTGGAGCAGTTGGTGAGTTTGACCTGCCTACTTTGCACTTCAAACCCACTTTGCAGTCCAACCCACTAATGCACTGCACCACACCAGGACCCTTAATTACTTATGGTTGCTGTTTTTGTTAAGTACTACCCTGTTTATTCCAAGTCACAGGAACCCTTTATAGGTGAGTTATAACCACCAACGTTGGGGTTTACAATCTGGTGTCATACCACAACTCCTAATTATATATGGTGGTGGTTATGTGCCATGGAGTTGGAGTCATAATGACCCTGTATAGGGATTCCAAGTCTTTAAATCCTTACTAGTGCATAAAGTCACTTTCTCTGAAGAATGCCTGGTAGATTGGAATTGCTGACCTTTATAACTACCAGCTCAGTTCTTAATCACTATGTTACCAGAGCTCCTGATTAATAGCTGAACTGCTAACATCAAGATCAATAGTTCCAATTTACCTTCTTTTCCTGGAGTCCTAGTGTGGAGCTGTGGATAAAGCACTGAACCTCAAGGTCATTTTGAATGTCAAGGTTAGTGGTTCAAACTCACCAGTCTGCTCCTTAGAATCCCTAAACAGTGTAGCTATGAGTCAGAACAGACTCTTCAGCACTTAAAAACAAACAAAGAAAAACCCATAGTTCCTAAAGTACATTTTCCTCTTACCTTTGTCAGTAAATTTATAATAGAATTGCAATGTGAAATAATTATAAATAAATAGTGAAACATGGTCCAATGTAAGGATGTTGTCATAAAAGGACATCAATGTGACCAGATTGCTACTCAGTTAAATACTGCCAGAAATTGTTGTTGTCCCATGTTCATCATATTGTTGTTGCTGTTAAGTGTCATGGAGTGGAGTCCAACTCTTAGCAACCCTGTATGGAGTTTCCAAAGAGCTGCTGGTGAGTTTGAATGGCTGACTTTCTGGTTCAAACCTACCTTACGGTGGAATGCTTATCCACAACAGGACTCCAATGGGATATATATATATATATATATATATATATATATATATATATACATATACACACACACTATTTCATTCCTGTTGCACTAAGGTGGCTTGTATGTTGCTCTGGGGCAGGGTCAACCATGGTGGACACGTCTCATCATATAGTGATCTCTAAAAGTTAATATTTCTTTTAAAATTGCATTTATTCAGGAATTAATTTGGTATTCTATTATGTATCTTTGTTTACCCAGTTTTCTTATACAACTGTACATTATCTCTGATTATATTATCTAGCATTCAACAATTAAACATGTTGGCATTTATATTATTTTGTGTTTACATGTGGAAAGGCAGTAAGATTTTT
>NW_006408743.1:5161136-5162544 GCF_000296735.1 Chrysochloris asiatica | reverse complement strand
ACTGAACTGCCAAGCTCAAGGTCAGAGATTTGAGTCCAACAGTCAATCTACAGGAGAAAGATGAGGCTTTCAGTTCCCAGAAAGATTAACAGCCTTAGAAACCCTATACAGGATCCCTCTGAGTCAGAAGTAATTCAATGGCACTAAACAATAGTAGCAGTAGGAATAAGAAAGTTGAGGTATTGTCACAGATGTATATTTAGATCATATATTTAAACATATCTAATGCTTTTTAAATCAGGTTTATGCTGTATGCTTTGTTTTGGAAAATGAAACTAATCTTCTTTTATTTTCAACATGGTTTGACTTTATCCTCATACTCACTTGAACATTCATTGACAAGCAAGTACATACAGAAACACATATACTTCAAAGAATTGGTGTAGCTTAAAGTATGTAAGACATCAAATAATTTTTAGAAAATTACATTGTTTGGGAAGGATCTCTGAGGACATAGAGGATGGCAATCTGGCCTGCTAGCTGTAAGGGAGATTGGAAAGGTATTCTGCTCCTGTAAAGATTTATAGCATTGGAAACCCCATACAGGGTTGCTATGAGTCAAAACTGACTCCAATGAATATAACTACCACCACTAACATTTCGTTTAGTTATAGAAATTTGATGATCTCATGATTTCTTTTCCAGGCACAGGAATTGACATATGGAAAACTTTAAAGCAATTTTCTGATATTGACTTAACACAAACTGTCAATATCTTTGTTATTCAAATTTACCGCTAAGACAGTGATGATGAAATGGAAGATTTTTACCAAAATACTCAGTGCAAAATTGATTAAACATGCAATCAAGATGTACTGATAATTATTGGTGATTAGAGTGTTAAGGTTAAAAATAAAGAGGAAGATTGCAAAGTTGGAAAATACAAGCTTTGATGATAGAAATGATGCTGGAGATTACATGATAGAATTTTGCAATACCAATGACTTAATTGTCACAAATACCTTTTTAAACAGCATCAAAGGCAAGTATACACATAGACTTCTCACAATAGAATATGCAGGAATCATTGACTACATCTGTGGGAAAAGACACTAGAAAAGTTCCATATCATCAGTTAAAACAAGGTCAGGGGCTGACTATGGAAGAGATCACCAATTGCTCATATGTAAGTACAGGCTGAAACTGAAGAAAATTAAAACAACTATATATTTTAAGTACCGTGAAGTTGGTTCTGACTCTTTTTGATCCTGCACAGGGTTTCCAAAGATGTAAATCTCTATGGGAGCAGAAAGCCTCATAGTTCTCCTGCAGAGCAGCTGGTAGTTTCGAACTATTGACCTTGAGGTTAGCAGCCCAATTCATAACCACTACGACACTCCTCTAGCAGAGCTCCTTTGTATATATATTTGAACACATCCTACTTGAATTCAGAGACCTTATCAAGAAC
>NW_006408743.1:5158552-5159166 GCF_000296735.1 Chrysochloris asiatica | reverse complement strand
AAAAAAAAAAAAAAAATAGGAAGACTGTCAATGATATTGATTGCAGAGTGGCAGCAGCTGTGGGATAAAGTGTAACAATTGTTAGGAAGGTACAGGACTAGGCATGTTTTGTTTCATTGTGCATGGGGTCCATATGAGTTCAAACATAATCGAGGACTACTAACAACAACAAAATTGACATTAAATCCAAATTCCTGTCATGGTACCACTTACTCATTTCCACACAATTTTGTTTGTTTGTTTTATTGACTATGAAAGAGAAAATTAAGGTATAATCTATATTGTCCAAAGGACTCAACCAGAGATAAAACCTATTTACGAGCATATGTGTAGCTCAAATCAAATCAAATAAAAATAAAATGGCTATTTCACGTAATGATTGCTTGTTGGCTGCCTCTTCATATGCATTCCCTGAGCCATTCTGTACATAGGATGGACTAGAACCAAGGCCATGCAAATGACCACAATATTTGGCATCATCAACATGATCTTCAAAGAACATTTCTCTCGTTTTGAAAAAAGCCATTCCTGTAAGCAAAGAATCAGATCCTGCCTGATGTTGTGGTCCTATCTGTTCCAACTCTAACTGCTCAACAATTGCTTACAATCCACCT
>NW_006408743.1:5146400-5154282 GCF_000296735.1 Chrysochloris asiatica | reverse complement strand
TGATAACAACAACATGTTTTTTAAACTGGATACTGGATGCTGTTAGTTCTATAGAATCTTGGGCATACATGTCCTCGGTGAAATTAAATTTAAAATTAAACTGCCATGTTGAAGTTCCCTGAGAGTATTCACTCTTCTTCATTCATAAATGTCAGTCCTATATGAATTATTTTTAACAAGACTACATAAAACTGCAATAGTTCATGCTGATAGTCAGCATTACTCCTGAATTCTCCAATGGATCTTGCAACTACACCTGGAAACTTGGTGTCCATAGCAACGTAATTATATTTTCAGATAACCTGACAAATTTTCTTCATTTCTTCATCCAAGTTGCAAGTCCAAATTTCACAAATTCTTTGGCTATGATCTACTGTTGCTGATGGCACAGTGAGGGCACAAGGAGTCTAGATGCTTTAAAGCATCAAAATGTTCTACTTGATTGAAGATTTGTTTCATAAAATACTTTATCCTTTATTTATGTACTTGTGTTGCTGAGATCATGCTTCTCTTCTTCCTCCTCGCCATAGAGACAGCACCTGTCGGTGGTGGCGGTGGTGGTAGTGACTGCAGCAGTGGGTACTCCATAGATACCTCTCGCCTGCAAAGGGAAAAGTGGAGCGGAAGCTGAACCGCACCCGTTGTGCAGTCGCTTCTTGTATTCAAACCATTGTTTTTGCACCATTACATGTTTTATAACAACTACACCATGTAGAACATTAACTCTCCAGAAATACAGAGAGAACTAATTTTTCTTTTCCTTGTTTTTCTTTTAAAATTGTTCCCTTTTTTTCCCTACTCCCCTTGGTATAGAATGCTATGTACGTTCTTTAAAATGGCTGCATATGAATATAATTATATGGTACATTAAAAAAAAAAGAAAAACTATTAATTATCTTGTTGTTCTTAAGTGCCACTGAGTGGGATCTGACTCATAGCAACCCTGTATATGGTTTCTCAGGAGTGGATCTTGCAGGCCAGTGCCACACCAAGACTCCTAATTCATCTTACTAAGCATTGTTTACTGAAGAGAAAATAATCTTACAAGGGGGTGGGTAATATCCATCTGCTTTGCTTGAAAAGATTGCTAAACCCTGGCTTTATTATTCTGCAGTATATCAATTATTACATTGTTTATTCTCTTGAGATAATATGAAACAACTGTTAAAATCATATGGTATTTGGCATACTTTTCTATTCACTAAAATCTGCATGTCCCATTGATTATATTATACTTGGAAAGAAGCATCTGGTGAATATTATTCCCACAAAATTGTCTGCAAAAATGGCAGAACAAAAAGTAGGAAATATGTTGGGAAGTTTATCTAGAATTTTTTTCTTTCCTCAATAAAGAAAGTATTCAATTTCTGATATGAAGATCAATTATTTTCTTTCTCTGGTGTATAAAAATCAGAGTTCATGTAAATATTATTAACAAATTTATTGATATTTATGAACTAAAAGGACTGTCTAAGGCTGCATTCATTATGTTATATTTGTTAATCACTTAAATACTGAAATTTCATGTGGTATTTAATATAGCTCATATTATGTAAGTTTTCTTATTTAACTATGTTAAGTGACATTGCCATTATGCTACACTTCATGTAGTAATTAGAAATCGCTTGCAGGTAGATGCCCAACAGATCTTTACACTAGGTTTGACATATGTATTAAAAGAGGAAATGAACAACATCATAAATCTAGTTAGTGACATTTCCTGTGGGATAGTATATAAATCACAAATCTGTTCAGCTATTTTAAAAATGTTGAGGCTGGAGAACTAAGTCAAAATCAGCAAATCATTATCAATAATATTTTTAAATTTTAGTTAGCATTAATTTCAGTAGTTAAAAAGCACAAAGCAAGAGATTCATGCAAAAAAAGAAAAAGAAAGAAAGAAAAAAGAGGAAGAAGATGAAGAGAAGAAGTAGAAGAAAAGGAAGAAGAACAGAAATTATATATATATCATGTTTTTCAAGAAGCCTATAATTTGGAATAATCATTCTCACCTGACTGCAATGAAGCACTGCACTAGGAATCTAGGAATAGAATCAAGGAAAATTGAAAGCAAAAGATAAGAAAGCATAAATTTCCAGTTAAGTAGACAAGAAATGAGAGTTCTACTCCTATGTGGATTAGAGTGATATACACATTTTCTTTTTTCACAGATTTATTTGGGGTCTCCCCATTCTAATGTAAGAACCCTTCAATTCTGTGCTGGAATAAATATTCCCAGTTATGCCATTAGCTAGTTGTGCAGCTGTGAACAAATCATTTTTCTTGGCTTTGACTTTATCTTCTATGAAATAAATGTGTATGCATATGTGAAGATTCAAAATGCGTTTTAACTCCATATACAAAAGAATGAAACATTGCATGGTCCTATATCATTTTCACAATGCTTGAGGTCACTGTGCATTTTGAAAACCTTTGGGTCTCATCTTTTAATAATTATAATATAATATTCTGTTATATTGGATATTGTTTGGAAGTAGATAGCCACAACTTTCTTTTTATTCTGTCTTATACTAGAAGGTCTGCTGAAAACTGTCTACCAGGGGTGACCCTACTGGTATTAGAAATGCAAGTGACATGGTTTTGACCATCATAGCAACATACAAATAAGTAATTAAAAAAATACAGAGATAGATCAATCAATAAATACATACAATCTGTTTTTATCGAGTCAATTCTGATTCATAGAAACTTGTGTCAGAGTATTGTATTTCAGAGTGTTTATCTATTTAAAAGTTTGCATCCTGTACTATTTAGAATTTTGAAAAAAGGCATTTTAATCCAACACAATGCTTGGTACATATTGAGCTATTACAAATGTTATAAAATTTTACTTGTTTGCCACTCCAATTGGATGCCACACTCTTGTTTCCAATATATTGAAAACAGTCAATTTAGCCCACTCATTATAGTTTTTGCTTCTTTAAAACTGATTACAATAACTGCCTTGTAGTATTAAATGAGAATTATATGGAAGACTGTAGTAAAATATTTGCCATACGGTTGTTTCTTTTTCTGTTTAAGTGCCATCAAGTTGGTTCCAACTCATCACTACCCTGTATAGACTCAAAGAGTAGCTGGTAATTTTCAACCACCAACCTTTTGCTTCAAGCTGAACTTTCAGTCCAATGCCTTATCCCACACAGTGCCACACCTGGACTCATTGCCATATAGTATCCATTTTTAATTTCTTGAGTCTAAATACATTCCTACTGTGGGGCTATGGACTAATGCGTTGGACAGGAAAGTCCATTTGAACTGCTAGGTCAGCAATTCAAGCTCACCAGCCGCTCCTTGGAAACCCGACAGCTTGACGACAACAACAAAAAATACAATCAACTTTTTAAATCAAATTGCATATGAAAGAAGAAATGATGCAAAGATATCCTCTAGTTGTTAGCATATACATGGTTGTTCTTGTTGTTAAGTGCCATCAGAGACATGGGTAGGCCAAGGTTTTGTGAAATATGAACCTTGTAGAAAAAGAACTGTTACATTTAACAAATTGAAAAATAGGCAAACAGGATAAAACAAAAATATTTATCATGAAAGTATAAAGGATTCACAACTAATTACATATTTTAAGCTACTAAATTACAGATTTTAAAAAAAATCATGTCAATTAACACCTTGACCCACATCTCTAACTTTTATTTTGTATATTACAGCTACATATTCCTTGATCTCTTTCTCATTAAATATTGCATAATAGAATTTTCAATGTTGTTGATGTCAGGTACCATGGAGCCAGTTCTGATTCATGTACAAATGCTGTCTGAGACCAGTGTTGCAGCAGGAATAAAAAGAAAACTCAGTCTTTTATTAACACTTTAGAAAGATTTAGTTTTTCTCTCTCCATTATTAATAATGATAAGTAGAATTTTAGGATAGTCAAATGTGAGAAAAACTTTGTTTCCTTCGTATATAAAAATATGATTAAGAAAAATTTTTCCACAGATATACTTTTCACTCTGCACACTAAAAATATTTCTTATTTTACCTCAACTTGAGGTGCTGTGGGTTCATGCACCAGACTGCAAAGCCATTTGAACTGCAAGGTCGGCAGTTCAAGCTCACCAGCTGCTCCTCGGAAACCCTAGACAGGGTCATTATGGGTCGGAACTGACTGGATGGCACTTAACAACAACAACATCCACATATACAGAGTCCTGTTTGGCACTGTAGGATAAGCACTGTACTGCTAACTACAAAGTCATTGGTTCAGACTCACCAGTCACTCCTCACAAACCCTACACTGGATCATTATGAGGCAGAACCAGCACTTAACAGTAATCCACATATACAAAGTCCTGGTGTGGCATTGTAGGATAAGCACTTGACTGCTAACCACGAGGTCATCAGTTCAAACCCACCAGCTGCTTTTTGGAAACTCCATTACAGGGTTCCTATGAGTCAGTACTAATTGAATGGTACTTAACAGCAACAACAACACACATATTCTTCTGCTAAGATCATGCTTCACAAAATGCATTGTCATAAACTTCCGGCCCTTGATCTAGGTGGCAGAGGAATCCACTCAGTTGGGAAGTACTAATCCTATTCCAAAACCCAGACAACTAGCTACAATGTACTTAACTCTGTGGCACTGTAGGATGAGCAGTGAATTGCTAACCAAAAGTTAAGCGGTTCAAACCCACCAGACACTCCTTGGAAACCCTATGTGTTATTGTTGTTAAGTGCCCTCCAATCAATTCTGACTCATAGAGTCCCAGTATAGGGTTTCCAAGGAGCAGCTGGTGGGTTTGAACTGCTAACCTTATGATTCAAACTGACCTTGTCCTGCAGTTCCACTCCAATTGCTCTTAACACAGCAACAAAGCCTTAATTAAATATACTTTTAACTTCTTTTCCTTCTAATTCCAAAAATACCCATGTCTTCTTCACAATAATTTTAAATGTGTTAAAACAAGGTTGTTGTTATTGCTGTGAAGTGCTGTAAAGTCATTTCCAACCCACAGTCATTCTGTATAGGGTTTCCAAAGAGCTGCTGGTAAGCTTGAGCCTCCAACTTGCAGTTCAAATGGCTTTGCAGTCTGGCACACTAGCCCACAGTGCCACATCAGAACTGAATAAATAGAAACAACAGTATTAACAAATGTTGTTGCTAATTTCAGCTGTTTTGCAACTTTTGAAAAATTTGTAATCATGCGAACACATTGCTAAGCCATTTCCCACAGCCTTCAAAGGGGACTAGATGTCACATCTTATTGGTCTAATGATAGACGCACCTCTGGTTATGGATCCAGCATTTTGAATAGGAATAACAATACAAATCAAGGTTTCCATGAGTATATATTATTTCAGTGTTCTTTAAACCATGATTAATTTTGAAAATAATAATAAAGAAAACAACTAGAGAGGGATGGGAAAATAAATTATAGTAGCAATAACGTCATAAATAAACAATTGTAAGACGTCTTTACGGGTATGTTGTTGTTGTTAAGTGTCGTTCAGTCTGTTCTGGCTCATAGCAACCCTGAGGAATAGCTGGTACGTTTGAATCAGTGATTATCCTACTGCACCACACCAGGTATAGGCAATAAAAGGTGGTCAAAATAGGTATTGTAGCATGAGTATAAGTTGAGAGCTAGCATTATATTGCTCAAATTTGTGTTGGAAGAAGTACAACCAAAATGCTCCTTGGAAGCCAGGATGGTGAGACTTTATATCTCACACTTCAGACATATTGTCAGGAAGGATCAGTCCACTGATAATGATATCAAGCCAGGTAAGGTGGAAGGTCAGCAAAAAAGAGGGAGACCCCCAATGAGATGTACTGACACAGTGGCAGCAGTAGTGGGCTCAAATTTATTTACAACTGTGAGGAAGGCGCAGGACTGGACGGTGTTTCGTCCTGTTGTCCATAAGTTAGATATGAGTCAAAATTGACCCAACAGTCCTAAGAACAAACACAAATAAGTTTACTCAGGGTTCCTTTTGTGGGAGAGCATGATAAGCACTAGACTACTAACCACAAGATTAGTGGTTCAAACCCAGCAGTTGCTCCTCAAAAACCATATATAGGGTCTCTGTGATTTGGAACCTACTCAACAGCACTTAACAAAAACAATAAGTTTATTCTATATATTGAGGAAGTGAAGATTTTGAAGACTATAAGGTTATCAAAGTTTTAGTCAAATACAAGAGGACTTCTAAAATAGAATTAAAGGATAATAGGATTTTTCCATGACCTTTTTGAAGATCCCTCGTAAATAGAGATACCAAATCATAGGCATGTTACATAACCTTTTTAAATTTGGACTTGCATATGAGAAATTGATGCTTTTTTTTTTTTTTTTCTGAAGTTGGCCCCAGGACTTGTTTTGATTATATTAAGCTTCTGTGTAATCTCTTTCCATGAACACAGTTAATTTGATTCATTTGTATCTCATATGACAAGATCGATGCGTATAGCTGACATTTATGTTGTTGAAAAGGTATTCCAAGTGAACAAATTTTGATCTTCCAAATTTTTATCATGTGGTTTCCAGCATTGTTTCTGTCACCAAATCCACATTTTCCTGCTAATGGTTTTCCTTGTTTCAGACTTTCACATTCCAATCACCATTAATTAGCAATGCATCTTGATTGCATTTTTTAAATCAATTTTTGGTTGCAGAAGTTGGCAGAATTCTTCAGTTCTTTCATTGGGTGTAGAGATTGGTGTATAAATTTAAATAACCGCTGTATTAATTGGTCATTGTAGGCATATGAATATTACCTTATCACAGACAGAATTATACTTCAAGATGGATCTTGAAATGCTTTTTATGATGATGTATAAAACATTATGATTTTTACTATTAATATATGTAATTGTTTTCATGTATCTGGAAGTCTGTCTTTTATGTTTTGTTTTTTTTTTAACATCAAAATCTACATTATATACTCTAAATTACATACTAAGAAAAATATTTGACTAACAATAGATATGAATGGTATCTAATGGTTCTGATGGATACACATATTTGAATAAAAGACAGACTTAGAAATGGAACATGCTCTATATTGGGATTGCATATACCTGACACTTTTTTTTTTTTTTTTTTTTTTTTTTTTTTTCAGGGGGGGGGGGGGGAGTTTATCCAAAGATTGGCAAATTTTGTATAAAGAATACTGTGGATTCTATTTTTATATAAGAAATTAAATAATAAATACAGACTTTTGAATGACAAGTATGTACTCATTATTTTAAGCAGAAAAATTGCTCTAATTTGGAAAGTATAAAACTTTTGAAAAGCATAAGAAATAAATTTGACATTTTCTTTTAGTTTTAATGTTTTCAATGCTCTAATGGTAATTCATATTTGCTTATCTAGACTCTAGATATCTAGTCTCTGGATATCTGAAAGAAGCCCTAGTCTCAACTGAAAGAGGCACAGCAGATTAAATGTAGGACTGCTAACTGCAAGATTGGTGGTTCAAATACACTAACTGTGCCACTTAAGAAAAATTAGACTTTCTACTCCCAGTGAGATCTTTGAAGCAGCGAGATCTTCGAAGCAACAATCAAGATCTGGAGTCCTGGTGTGGTGCTGTGGGTTAATGCGCCAGACTCCAAGCCTATTTTAAATTCAAGAAGCAGAAAGCCTCATCTCTCTCCCATGGATGGCCTAGGGGATTTGAGTTGCTGACTGTGGGGTTCGCAGCAAGATTCTTAACCACTACAGTACCAGGCCTTGCACTTTCAAGATGGCAGATTGGGTAGATGTGTAGTGAGGAGCTCGGTCAACAACAACCTGGAACACGGGCCAAGAGGGCTCACGAGATGGTGTTGGAACTCTGAAACAAATATGAAGGTATGTTTGGAGAATCAGAGGGTTAACAGCTGGGGAATTTGCAG
>NW_006408743.1:5142277-5144728 GCF_000296735.1 Chrysochloris asiatica | reverse complement strand
ACTTTCGTTATTGAAAGATTCTCTGGGCAAAGTATTGAATGATGCAGAATGCATCAAGAGAAGATAGACAGAATACACAGAATCATTGTATCAAAAGGAAATGGTTAATGTTCAACCATTTCAAGAGGTACCATATGAACAAGAGCCAATGATACTCAGAGAGCAAGTCCAAAGTGCATTTAAGGAATTGGCAAAGAACAAGGCACCAGGAATTGATGGAATAAAAATTGAAATCATTCAAGAAAGTGAGGCGGCACAAGTCACTCACTCATCTCTATCAAGAAATTTGAAAGACAACTATCTGGCCGACTGATTGGAAGAGATCAATATTTGTGCCCATTCCAAAGAGAAATGACACAACAGAATGCAGAAATCATCGGACAATCTCTTTGATATGTCAAGCAAGTAAAATTTTGCTAAAGGTAATACAGATGCTTAGTAAGATGGTGGGTCAAAAAAAAAGAGGAAGACCCCCAACGAGATGGATCAGCAATTGGCATCATTGATGGCTTCAAGTGTGGCAGCGGTAATGAGGTTGGCCCTGGATCAGACACTGTTTCGTTCTGCTGTGCATGGGGTCACTCTGAGTCAGTTCCGACTCGATGGCACCTGACAACAACAACAACAACTCCCATAAAGATTTACAGTCTCAGAATTCCCAAGGACATTTCTACTCTGTCCTATTAAGTTGCTATGAGTCTTAATCAACTCGATGACTGTTGGTGGGTTAATCTCAGTTAGAGATTTTATGTGATAATACTTACCTTAAAAGACTTCTTATTAATTGTTATTGTAGCCATCATATGCTAGTGTGAAACATTTTATTCCCTAATTCAATTTTCAAATACAATATACCTAAATCTCAATTCACTAAAAGAAGTTCTCTTAGTGGCATTACTTCACCAGAATATTGCTTTTAATATTCCTTAGCTAATGAATCATACAAAATGATTGTTACTTTTGGAATATCAAGTTCTGAAAAAACTGTAAAGTTACATAAAATGTATTTTATCCAAACCAACAGTAGATTAAAAGTGTAGGATGTTTCAGAGCTTCAAAACTGATAATTATTAGATGTTACATTAAACTTTTTCTGTCTGTATTTCTCTCCTTTTATCTAATATAAAACTGTTGTTGTTGTTGTCATGTGCTATCAAGTCAGTTCTGACTCAAAGTGACTCTGCATAGGGCTTCCAAGGAGCAGCTGGTGAGTTTAGTAGTCATGAAAAAAAAAAAAAAAATAGCATTTTGAACAAAAGTTCATGATCAAGAAAGTGTTATAATTTGAATGTTTCACTGTTTTACCAAACAACATGATAAAACTAGTGTAGACTATAACTTTGTGCTTTTGGATTATTAAAAAAAATAATCCCTATAAAACCAAAATAAATAGGTAATGTTATATTTGTTAAACTGAAGAGTCAATCAACAAGAGTAAATGGCATTTAAAATGACACATGAGAGTCATTTTACATCAAAATAAAAATGTTTCTCTAACTGCTAAAATGAATCTTTAACCCCTGGGGGCCTACACATTTAACACAGTACTCTGCTTATGCAATGCTGTCAAAATGGACACTTACGTCAGATTGAATTGTATAGGCTCTCTGATTTATAGAAGTTGCCATATTATGGAGTAAGTTACAAACTTAATGCTCAAATAATGAACCTCTATTAAAAGGAAGGGTATTATAAATCAAAATACTGTAGAATAGCCATAAACTGTGGCAACATAATCGCTACCAGTTCCCAAGCTATATTAATATTATATGCTGCAATATAATTTCTCTGAGAGAGACAATTAGACATATCTCATATGAAAGTGAATTATGAGTGTGATAAAGGTTCTGGACTTTTCATTAAGTTAACGGCAAGGTTCATATTGAGACACCCCCTGGCTAACTCCTTTCAATCTGCTTTGAACTCTGCTTCAGCTAAGACAAATATCAGGCTACATTCATCTTCATTCTTAGTCTTTCCATTGTCTGAAATGCCTTATTAAAGAAAAGAAGAAATGAAAAACAAGAGAAAACTAAGATAAAATTCAAAAAATAAGCATATGTATGTCTCACCATCAAAATATCCCAACATCCTGAGGTAGAGCACTTGTTAATTTTATTTAAATCTTCCTTATATCTATTCTAGCTCTACTTACAGTCATGAATAGTATTTTGTAGCATTTAGTACTATGTGTAGTATCTAAATTTTTGTCTTTTCATGTTTCTTGCAATTTTCCAATTACCAATTACAAATTTAAACTTTCCATGTAAATTGAAATTTTTAGAGTTAATAAAATAAAATTTCATGGAAGCAGCAGTCAAGAAATCAAAAGAAGTATTGCATTAGGCAAATTTGCTGCACAAGACCTTTTTAAAGTGTTGAAGAGCAAAGATGTCAGCTTGAGGACTAAGGTGCACCTGACCCAAGCCATGGTATTTCCAATAACCTCAT
>NW_006408743.1:5139343-5141682 GCF_000296735.1 Chrysochloris asiatica | reverse complement strand
CTGATACCACTTTTTTCTTGACATAACCCAAACTTTTTTTTAAAGTATTCAGGAATACTCATACTTTGCAATGTTGTCTATAACTTGTCATGATCTACACAATTGAAAGTTTTTGCATAGTCAGTAAAGCACAGGTAAACATTTTTCTGTCATTCTCTTCTTTCAGCCCAAATCTATCAGACACTAATAATGATATCCCTCATTCCACATCCTCTTCAACCTCTGGATGTTCTCTGTCAATGTATGCTTGCAGCCATTTCTGCATTACCTTTAATGAAACTTTAATTGCATGGAATATCAAAGATATTGTCCAAGATTTCTGCATTCCATTGAGTAACCTCTCTTTAGAAGGGTATCTCTTCCTATCAGTTGGCCAGATAGTTGTCTTTCCAATTTCTTGGCATAGATGAGTAAGTGCTTCCTGTGCTACCTTACTTGCATGAAATATTTCAAATTTTATTCCATTGATTTCTGGTGCCTTGCTCCTTTAAAGCACCTAGGACATCTTCTTTCAGTATCATTGGCTTTTGATCATTTGCTACCTCTTGAAATGGTTGAACATCAACTATTTCCTTTTGGTACAGTGACTCTGTGTATTTCTCCCATCTTCTCTTGATGCTTTATGCATCATTCAATAATTTACCCAGAGAATCCTTGAATAACAAAAGTTGAGGCTTCCAGTTTTTTCTTAAGTTCTCCTAGTTTGAGAAATGCTAAGCATACTCTTCCCTTTTGGTATTCTGACTACAGATCTTTGCACATATCTTTGTAATATTTGATTTTGTCTTCTTGAGCTGACCTTTGAAATTTTCTGTTCAGCTCTTGTACCTCCTCATTTATTCCATTTTTTTTTAACATCTCTACCCAAGTAGAGATGTTTCAGTTTCTCTTCTGACCATATTTTCTTTCTGTCTTCTTAATGACTTCTTGCTTTCTTCCTGTATGATGTCCACAAGTCTTCTGGTCTTCAGTCTTTAGTTTCTAATGTATCAAATCTGTTCTTCAGATGATCTTGAAATTCTGGTGGGATATATTCAAGGCCGTATTTTGGCTCTTGTGGACTTGTTTTTATTTTCTTCAGCTTCAGTTTGAATTTGCATATGAACAATTGATGGTCTGTTCCACAGTCTGTCCCTTGCCATCTTTTGGCTGATAATATGGAGCATTTCTACTCTCTCTTGCCACAAATGTAGTCAGTTAGATTTCTGTGTATTATATCTGGTGAGGTCCATGTGTTTAATCATCTCTTTTGTTGGCTAAAGAAGGTATTTGGAATGAACAAATCATTGATTTTGCAGATTTCTATAATGTGATCTCCAGCATCATTTCTATCACCAAGGTCATATTTTCCAACTATTGATTATTAATGTGTTAAATTTTACATTTTTAACTTTATTACTTGGTGATAATAAAGTTCAAGGAAAAATTATTTTTATTTCACTTTTTTCTCTCTCTATTTAAGAAAATTCATCACTCATCTTTAAGTTTGTAGCAATGTGGTAACTAACATGTTGCTGCAATTCTTGAAGCTATGTCACCAATATATTTAATACTTGCATGGTTCTAACTTGTAAAAGATGTTTCAGCAGAACATGTGGACTAAAGGAAAAGGGAGATAAATTACTTCTGCATCAATAAATGTTAAACACCATATGATGAGCTGTGGAGCATTGCCAGATATACGTCTGGAAAATGTAACTTTTATGAACATTTTCAGATATGGTGCCATCAGTTAAGATCTTCAGGTTAGAATGAATTAAAAATACTAATAGAAAAGAGCTACTTTACCGAGGTGAGTTGAGCCTAATAATGTGAATGTAGCAAAGTTCCTGGGGCCTTAACTTTGCTGATGAAACACAGCTCAAAGTGAGGAGAAATAACTTTAGACATCCATTAATAATCAGAATATGGAATATACAAAAATTAATCTAGGAAAATTGGAAGTTGACAAAATGTATTAGAATACATAAAGATCAACACTTTTGAATCATAACAATCACATAGCTTACTATGGTGCAAATTACAAATTGAAGAGGAATGGCATCACCTTCATTATTAAAAAAAATTAGTTTCAAGGTCTATCTTGAAATGCAATGCTATATGTGATGGCCTATAAGCAAGACCAAGAAATACCACTATTATTCAATTGTATGCATCAATACTAAGCCAGTGATAATGAAATTGAAGACTTCTATTAACTTCTTCAGTCTAAAATTGATCAAACAAGCAATTAATATATATTGAAAATTAAATGTGATTGAAATTCAAAGTTTGGAAACAAACATGAAAAATAAATATTTGGAAAGTATGGCCTTGGTGTTAAAAAATGATGCTGGAGA
>NW_006408743.1:5134512-5139118 GCF_000296735.1 Chrysochloris asiatica | reverse complement strand
AAGAAAAGAAGAGGTGTTGGATGACATCAAGAACATCATATAGGAAAGAAATTAGAAGATCATGAAAGAGTTTCCCCCATTTTCTGTAAGAGCATTGGGCCACCCTGCAGTATCTGGAAGCTGGATGCTGCTTTTGATGCTTCTGATTATGTGGAGTTTCTCTGTGGGAGCAGAACCATCAATGACAATTTTCAGATAGCCACAATGGCTCAGAATGGTGACAGTGAAAAAATGGCCAAACTGAAGGCCAAATTCTGTCATCAAATTGAGTATTATTTTGGTGACTTTACTTTGCCATGGGACTGATTTTTAAAGGAAAATATCAAACTATATGAAGGCTGGGTACCTTTGGAGATAATGATAAAACTCAACACGTTAAACCATCTCACAACAGACTTTAAGGTAATAGTAGAGGTGTTTAGCAAATCAAAGGTGGAACTCATGGAAATACAAGAAGATAAAACTAAAATCAGAAGATCTCCAAGAAAACCCTTCCCTGAAGTTTTTCCCCTGACTGATGAGTATAAAAATGATGCAAAAAACCAGAACTCTTTATATTAAATGCTTCCTAACTGATGCAATCCTTGATGGCATAAAAGAATGGATAGAAGACAAAGATCAAACACTATATTTTCAGATGAGAAAAACATTGCACAGAACATTTAAGCAATCAATGATTGTTGTGTTTGAAAACATTGAATCTGCTAAGAAGTTTGTAGAGACCACTGGCCAGAAGTATAAAGAGACAGACCTGCTACTATTTTTCAAGGATAATTACTTTGCAAAAAAGAATGAAGAAATAAAAACAAAGTAGAAGCTAAAGTGTGAGCTAAACAAGAGCAAGAAGAACAAAAGTTAGCAGAAAATGCTGAAATGAATTCTCTAGAAGAAAAGATGGGCTGGTTGCTGAAATTTTCATATTACTTAGACATCAAACATGGAGAGATTTGTATATCCTTTTCTCAAATCATAGAAAAATAAAATGAATAGATTTTGTCAAAGGAGCAAAAAAGGGAGTACTTATGTTTAAACAAAAAGCTAAAGAATTACTGGATAAAGTCAAAGATGCAAGTAAGTGTGGTGGTGGTGGTTATGTGCCATGCAGTAGGTTCCAACTCATAGAGACAATGCACAGGGTTTCTGAGGCTGTAAATCTTTACAGAAGCAGAAAACCTCATCCTTCTCCCACACAAGTAAGGGTAAACTACAACTAAAGAACTAAGAAGTGGGAAGTACTAGAAGGAGAAGTGGGAAAAGCAGCATTGGAAAAATTATGGAAGATCAATAAGAATCTTTAAACAAATGGAAGTCAAAATGTCACACATTTAAAAGAAAGGGAAATAAAGTTGTTCAGGCTGGATCTGCTAAAGGAAAAATAAGTTTTAGGGCAAGAAAACAAAATTTGATAGTGATGATGAATGTGATAAAAATGGTGCAAGTGTACCAGTGAAAAGTGCGAGAAGAGACAGACAGAAAATAGATTTCATCAAAATAACAGAAAACAGGAAATGGTACTAATAGTTTAGCAAACATTTAAAAGTTCATTTTATTTAGGTTTGAATCTACTTTTATCTATGGATTTTTTTTTTAATTGAATTAGGTCCTCTTCAATGTCCACCTGTAAGAAAGGATAAATTGGTGTTCTTTTGTCTTTTTGTTTTTGTTTTTAAATGAGCATTTTTAAAATGTATAGCTGTGTAATGATTCAAAAGGAAGGTTCTTCCACTAAATTTTGTTTTTAGTGTGAGAATATGTCAGTATAAATGTTAATAAAATATATGATATATAAAAAAGCAAAAAAAAAAAACTTTTTCTTCAATTTGTGTGTGTGTGCCTAAAGCATTAAATAATTTGCTAGTTTAAGCCAGGTTACTCCCTGTTTGATTATGAGCCTATTTTATAGTGACCTGTTCTATTTCCTAGGCTTGTTTACTTTGTTGTTCTTGATTTTGGTAATGGTAGTAAGTAACTAGTTTTTTACTACAAACGCTTTCAAATGAAAACCCATTTTTCATGTTGTTTCCTTTAAAAAGTAATGTAGACAGCGTCCCTTAAACAATCAATAAACAAGGAGGACTCAGATGCAGACAGCATAGACCCGGTCAGGAGGCCAAGCCCCTGTGGGCCCAAGCGTTGTTGACCGTCCAAACTATAGGCTCTGAGGATCAGACTCTAGCCACCTAGTAGACATAACAAACTGTCCCTCATCTGATTATTCAGTAATACTTGTTAGTAATCTCATACGTGAGCCCTGGATATCCACAGACAAATGTAAAAACCTCCCCTAAAAGCCGAGACTGTAAATTCCAATAAGCCAAGTCCCCCCCGATCCAAAAAAAAAAAAAAAGCTAAAGAGGATAGAGAGAAACACTGTAAACTGATGATATATAGCGGGGATAATAATCAATGTAATGAAACAAGCTATATGAATGGTTGAATGTGAAGCTGATGATGTGCCCTGTAAACTTTCACTCAATGCAAAATAAAAAACATTTAATTAAAAAAAAAAAAAAAAGTAATGTAGAGTCTCCAAACTCTTTAACCAGGTGAATCCATTTAGAGGAATGGCAATTAGTCTACCTACCCTTTCCCTTTTGCAACATCAGTTCTAGCCCTCTATATCACAGTTTCTCAAATGTTCATGTGCAATCAAATCAGTTGGAAATATTGTTGAAATGCAGATAATGATAGGTCTTGTTGAAGCCCAAAAGTATTCATTTCTAACAAGTTCCTCAGAGATATGAATGCTGATGGTCTGAGGACCACACTTGGAGTAGCAACACTTTATAGCCAGGAATACTTTTAGTACTTTTAAGTGCTTCATATTGTAATACCATAAATGAAGTCAGAAATGAGCAATACTGAATATAATAAGATGCCAGGCCTGCATTATTAATAAGAAGTTTCAGTTTGATGTTGTTAAATGTCACTGAGTCTATTCTGACTCATAGTGACACAGTATAGAGTTTACAAGGAGTGGCTGGTGAGTTTGAACCACCAACTATGCTGTTCATACCAGCCTTGAAGTCTAGTGCTTATCCTGTAGCATCATACCTGGACTCCATTTTTAAAAAACATTTTCCCAATTGTACCCATCAGGCATTCAAAATGATTTGCATTAGTGTTAGATTCTAGTTATGTTTTCCTGACTTTGATGTTTGTGAATATTATCCAATTGACTAATAAAATTTGTCAAACACACATACAAAAAAAGATAGTTAAAAAGACAAGAAAAAAAAAAGACAACAATGGATGTCAAAAGAGACTCTGAAACTTGCTCTGGAGCACAGAGGACCTGGATTATATAAAGAAGGACATGGTATCAGGAGAAAGACTTATCGTTACCTGTGATATGCCGATGATTCAAACTTGCTTGCTGGAAGCAAAGAAGACTTAAAATAGTAGTCAATGAAGATCAAAGACAGCTAACTTTAGTATGGATTTTGCTTCAATATGAAGAAAAAATATCAAAAGTGGAACAATAAATAACATAATGATAAATAGAGAAAAGATTGAAGGTGTCAAACACTTCATTTTTCTTAGATATACAATGAACATCCATCAAAACAACAGTAAAAAAAATAAAGCAATGCACGACATTAGGCAAATCTGCTGCAAAAGACCTCTTTTAAGTTCTCAAGAGCAATGAGATCAGTTTGAGGATTAAGGTGTGCCAGACCCAAGTCATCATATTTTCAGTAGACTCATGTGCATGTGAAAATTGGGCAATGAATAATAAAGACCAGAGAAGAATCCATGAATTTGAATTATGGTATTGTAGAAGATCATTGAAAGTAGCATGGACTGTGTCAAAAAAACAAAACAAAACAAAACAAATCAAGTGCTATAAGTATAGCTAGAATGCTCCTTGGAAGCCAAGATAATGAAACTTTGTCTATCATACTTCAGATCTCCTGTCAGGAGGGAGCAGTCCATGTAGAAGGACATAGTGCTTGGTAAAGTGGAGAGTCTGCCAAGAAAGGAAGATTCCTAAGGAGATGGACTGACACAGTGGCAGTAGCAAAGGGCTTAAATGTAGCAACAATTATGAGGTTGGTATAGACCTGGGCAGTGTTTCATTCTGATGTGCATAGGGTTGTTATGAATCAGAATTGATAAGGAATCTAACAAATAACAACAACAATTAGTAAATTCCATAAAATTTAAATATATTTGCTTTCAAGTATACTCAATTTGAACATTAATTTACTTAAACAAACAGATTTCTTTATATAATGAAAAATGCATATAGTTTTATTGTAAAATTTGAAGCATATCATACAATCTAGTATCTGGAAAAAAATCCACCTAAAAACCTATTTTTTCCCCTCAATGTCTAAATACCTGCAAGAGTTCAACAATTCAAGCCTAAATTACATTTTGAAAAATGTATCCAACCTTATAACAATAACAACCTTACCCTTTAATGTGTTTTTGAATCTAATATGCAATCTGTGTGTGTTTTGACATTTAATGACACAAAATAAACTCATTGAAAAACATTAAAATAAAAAATTCAAATCATCTTCTTAAGCAGCTTATGTCCTCCTTTATGAATATAATTGCTCTCTACTTTGTTGTGTTGTTGTTAGGTGCCATCGAGTCA
>NW_006408743.1:5127229-5129942 GCF_000296735.1 Chrysochloris asiatica | reverse complement strand
GAAGTAGTTCGTCACTCGTTCTTCCTAGTTTGTCTTTGTCTGGAAGCTGCTCTGAAACCTGTCCACCATAGGTTGCCCTGCTGGTATTTAAAATACCAGTGACATAGCTTCCAGAATCACAGCAACTCACAAGCCACCACAGTACGAGAACCTGACAGATGTGTGGTGGATCTCAGTATATATATACTTATTATAGAGTTTTTAGCATCAATCTACTTTCATGTTTACTAATGAAAATTATTTGTCATTTTTCAAATTTATGCAGTTGAGTAAATTTTTACATATGCAACCAAATTTTATAAAATTATAATATAGTTTAATTTTTAAAAAATCTATAGTTAATTATAATATATTAGGAATATTTCCCTTATTCCTGATACTAGTAGTGACATGGTGCAAATCATTTTACTTGTCCTTAGAAGTATGCAGAATTTGGCATATGGAGATTTATGTGGAGGAATGGGTTTAGTAATTGAATTAGATATGCTTCACAAAATCTTTTAAAATGTGGTGTTCTAACATCTGTGAATTTATGTTACAATATATAAAAAATAAGTAAAGCAAAACAAATGAACAAATTAATTATAACTTACTATTTGCCATTTTATGATGAAATGGTATAGTCTTATTCCATATATATGGTCAATTTTCTTTTATCATAATTTTCATGTTTTTTTTTTTTTTTTTTTTTCTGTCTTGTCTCAGAAGTGAGCATATGAGAGAGAGAAAGCCGGGATGAAGAACCTACAAAGTAGAAAATGGTATGAAACATAATCACGTTCATTCTCCCTTGGAGCCCTAGAGTGAGTTCAAACTTCAACCATTTGGTTAGCAGCTGCATGATTAACTATTTGCACTGCTGGAATGAGCACATATGTGTTCAAACTTGAAGGTTTGATAGCAGGGATTTCAGGTAGCTCTTCTCCCATACCTTTTAATTTTCAATATAGAAGTTGGTGGTAAAAGAGGAAGATAGATCCTGGAGAGAGAACAGAAAGTGTGATGTTATCAGGAACAAGAGGTTGTATTCTCTAAAGAAGTATCCATCTTTTACTGAAGAAGATGTAAGCAAACACAGTTGTGGTTACGCATCATAGATATGGTTCTGAATCACAGTGGTTACATGCACGAAGAACAAATACAACCTTATCCTTCACCATCCACAAAATTGTTATGGTTGAGCATATTGCTGCTGCTACTGCGTTAATTCACCCTTTCCTTTACCCTGTAATTACCAAGCACATATATCTTTCTCAGGGACAGATATCTCCTGACAATATGTCTAAAAACCAAGAGACAGTGTCTCACCATCTTCTATTCCAAGGAGCATTCTGTCTGAAATTTCTGTAATTCTTTTTTTATTATTAAATAAAATATTTTATTGAATTTTTGGTGAAAGTTTACATACCAAGTTAGGTTCACATTTGACTATTTTTACACAAATTGCTAAGTGACATTACCTTAATGTGTCAGTGTTCTCTTTAAGTGTGTTCTGTTTTTTCCCTTTCCAGTACTCTAGTTTCGCGGCCTCCTAATCTCATTTTAGCTTTTGAGAAACTGTTGGGTTTTTTTCATGAGATCCTCTGGTCTTTTCTTTCCCAGTTTGTCTATCATTAAGTAAATAAATAAGAATTTGAGATCTGCTTCATATTTCTATCTTGATCTATCCAGAACTAACTATTGTAGCTCCAGTCAAATGGTCAATGAAGATAATCAGTCATCCTCTAATTCTCCTGGTCTCAGGGTAGATACATTGTGGCTCTTGTAGACTTGTTTAATCACTGTGCTTTTGGTTACCTTCTTACACCTTTGTTCTTGGTTTTTTCTTAGCTGGTTGCTCACAAGTTTATTTATTTATTTATTTTTTAAGGCTTAAATTGTGCATTGAATGATAGTTAACATGGGGCGTAGGAGAACATCAGTTCTGCACTCATCCTATTTCATATCATTGCAATGATTATAATCTCCTCCATGTATCACCGTTCAGCAATATTTGCCTCTATTCCCTGTTTTTGTTGTTCTTCTTGTTTTGTTTTGATGTACACAAAGCCACTCAGGAAATATAACCATTTAAACAACCTAAGAGCACGTTTTTCAATCCTGCCTCCTGACCACCAGCACACAGCCTTTCTCTTTCCATGAGTCTAGAGTCTTCAGCTGCTCTATCTCTCAATGTCATTATCTTTGCCACCATCTCTGGTGTGGCTGATTCTGTAGATAGGGTCCCACATTCTACTTATGCTCCTCTCCCTTGATGGTCCTAGAGTCCTTTGTTTCTGGAATGTAAAATGAACTACTCCCCTCTTTATGTTAGAAAGCTTCTACTTTTATAGTTGTGACAATCACAATTAACCATGATAACAATTGTTAACAACTGAATCATAAGAATCTTATCCCCATCTTTTTCACCAGACCCATCAAGATAATATGAAAATTATTCAGTAGGGATTCTACCTTTGCCCGCACACTCTGAACCTAAACACCCTCTTGAAAACCTGTAAGCCAGGCACTTCATGACTTTAGAGCCACCTCCAATTTAGATAACCAATGTATAAGTTGCCTATCCTTATCAAATCAACCCTGTGTACAGAAAAGACATGTTTGATCCCTGATGTGAAGACTTCTTCCCTCTCATTTGGTATTTTGATCTACTACATCCATAAGTGAATTAGAGATCATCTGAAGAACAGATGTTATACATTAAACACTAAAG
>NW_006408743.1:5125853-5127129 GCF_000296735.1 Chrysochloris asiatica | reverse complement strand
TCATTTGATTTCTTGACTGCTGCTTCCTTGTGTACTAGTTGATTTAAGCAGAATGAAGTCCTTGACAACTTCAATCTTTTCTCCATTGATAAGAATATTGTTTATTGGTCCAGTGGTGAGGATTTTTGTTTTCTTTACATTGAGATGCAATCCATACTGAAGACTGTGCTCTTTAATCTTCACCAGTAATGAAATTATGTTTACAAAGGCATTTTATGTCCTTTAAGCTCAAATAGGTTATGCAGATATAATATTTTATTGTCATTACTATGCACCTTTCATGTGTATATAATTCAAATGAAAGTCAGAAAAGGTTAAATGCTTATGAGGTCTCCAGTCAGAATTCATTTATATTAATCAATGATTGAATGGAAACTGTCATAATGTGTTAAAAGACTGCAGGTTGTGTATGTGTGCGTGAAATTTTATGAGAATACGTATTAAAATGCTCAATTGAAAAATCATCTGCTTTAGATGACAATATGATATATTTGGTAAACTACACTATGAAAGTTTAAATTTCATATCAATAGACAAGATATAGTTTCTTCAATAGGGAAGAACAAATAAAAGCTAAAATATTTTATACAAAGCATTTTCTACTATCCAGCATTTCTTTGTGCATACTTTTATTTTCTCTTGTAGATTCTTCTCATATATATTGCAAGAAGAATATCGTCTCCAAATAATTTCTTAATTTATTTTATTTTCTAGAGGTTTATACATATCTTCCTTATGGTATATAGCTATGCATACACACATGTGTGTGTGTGTGTATGTATGTATGTATGTATGTGTATATGTAACAATATACTGCTTTTGTAAATTGCATTCAATTTAGTTCCAACTCATAGCAAACCTATATAAACTTTCTGAGGTGCAACTGGTGAGCTTGAACCACTGACCTTGTTATTCAAACAGGATTTGTAGTTCTGCGTACACCAGAAATCTCTCTATATATGTATGTTGTTTTAGGTGCCATTGAGTCGGTACCACCTCATAGTGACCTTATTCACAGCAGAAAAAACACTGCCTGATCCTGGGCCAACCTCACTACTGTTACCATGCTTAAGCCCATTGATGCTGCCACATTGCCAATCCATCTTGCTAGGGTCTTCCTCTTTTTCTCTGACCCTCCACCATTCAAAACATGATATCCTTTTCCAGAGACTAGTCCCTTCTGACAATATGTCTGAAGTATGAGAGGGGAAGTTTGGCCATCCTGGCTTCCAAAGAGCACTCTGGCTACACTTCTTCCAACACAGATCTGTTTGTT
>NW_006408743.1:5119482-5121768 GCF_000296735.1 Chrysochloris asiatica | reverse complement strand
GAGAAGATAAAGCAAAATAGTATAACAAAATATACAAAGATCTGGAGTCAGAAAACCAAAAAGGAAGAACACACTTAGCATGTCTCAAGGCTCAACTTTCATTATTGATGGGTTCTCTGGACAAACTATTGAATGATGCAGAAAGCATCAAAAGAAGATAAAAGGAATACACAGTCACTGTACCAAAGGAAATAATGGATGTTCAACCGTCTCAAGAGGTAGTATATGATCAAGAGCCAATAATACTGAAGGAAGAAATCCAAGGTGCATTGGAGGAATTGGCCAAGAACAAGGCACCAGGAATTAATGGAATAAAAATTGAAATCTTTCGAGAAAGTGAGGCAGCGCAGAAGGCACTCACTCATCTCTGCCAAGAAATTTGGAAGACAACTATCCGGATGACTGATTGAAAGAAATCCGTATTTGTGCCCATTCCAAAGTGAAGTGTTCCAAAGAAATGAGGAAATCATTGGACAATATCTTTGATATCCCATGTGAGTATAGTTTTACTAAAGGTAATACAGAAATAGCCGCAAGCATACATTAACAGAAAACTTCCAGAAGTTCAAGCTGGATTCAGAAGAGGCTGTGGAATGAGGGATATCACTGCTGATGACTGATGAGAACTATATACTAAATGAAGATAAAGAAATTTGATACTATGAGCAAGCTTAAATTTATGCAATTTGATGAATTTGACCTTTGTTTGTACATGCAGTTGCTCAAAATTCCAACCATAATGGAAGGATTTTTCATATTGTTTCCTCAGTGCACTTGGTTGATAGAGACAGGCAACTTAGACATTTGCTATCAGAAATGGAGACTATAAAGACACAAAGTGACTGGCTTAGTCTTAGAATGAGGGAAATAAGGTAGAATCCGCAGTGAATAATTTTCTTCTTTTCCAGATGGATCTGGTGAAAGGGGAATGATGGTGATATGATTTTATGATTCAATTGTGAGTAATTGTTATTTGGAATAATCGTGATTGTCATAACTCCAACTGTAGAAGATGTGTAACTAAAAGGGGGGAGCAGTTGATTTTTCATTTCAGAAGCAGAGGACCCCAGGACCGTTAAGAAGGATTAGCATTAGTGGAGTGTGAGATCCTACCCAGAAAATCAGCAACAGCAGAGAAGGTGACAGAGATGATATCATAGAGAGAGCATCTGAGGACTCTGGGCCCATGGTCTGAAAGATTGTGTGCCTGTGAGTATGAGACTGGCTTGCAAAATGTGCCCTGTGGACATTTAAAATATTACATATTTTTTTGTTTTGTATGTGTTAAAAGAAAAAAAAGACAGAAAGGCAGGAAGGAAGAAAGAGAGAGAGAGAGAGAGAAACAGAGAAAGAAAACTCTGAATGTACTTTAACAAAGATTGATTTCTTTGTTCTCCTAGCAGTCCACGATGCTTTCAATATTTCTCACTAGTGCTGTAATTGAAATGCACTAATTGTTTTTCAGTTTTCCTTATTTGTTGTTCAACTTTCACATGCATATGGAGCAATTGAAAATACCATGGCTTGTGTCAGGCACACCTTAATACTCAAAGTGACCTATATGTTCTATAGCACTTCTGATTCATGATGATCTTTTGCATAACAGAACAAAACACTGCCCAGTCCAGCACAATCTACTCAATCATTGTTATGCTTTTAAATTAGATTGCCAGATGCAATATATCCTTTGATATTTTGACTTATGTTTCCATAAGTATTTTCTTTGACTTTTTCAGTCTTTTCTTACTTTATCAATATGCTATTTATGATCTAGTTGTGAAGATTTTTATTTTCTTTACAATAAAGACCATTTCCTCTTCTATATCTGGCTCAAACTTTTGGCAATTCCCTGTCAATGTACTGTTGCAGGCATTTTTTAATTATCTTCAGCAAAACTTTATGTACATGTAATATTAATGACATTGTTTGATTATTTCTGTAATTCATTTGATCACCCCTCTATGTAATGGACACCAATATGGATCTCTTTCAATTGGTTGACTTGCTAACTGTGTCCCAAATTTCTTGAAATAGATGAGTGAATATATCCAGAGTTTCAGCATTTGTTGAAATATTACAATTTGTATTCCATTAGCTACTGGAGCCTTGTTTATCACTGCTAGCTTCATTGCAGCTTGGACATCTTCCTTCAGCACCATTGGTTCGTAATCATGTGCTACCTCTTGAAATGGCTGAGCATTGACCTTTCTTTTTGATTCAGTGATTCTGTGTATTCTTTGGATTTTTTTCGGCATCATTCAATACTTTGTCTATAGAAGCGTTCAA
>NW_006408743.1:5111330-5118317 GCF_000296735.1 Chrysochloris asiatica | reverse complement strand
CAAGTTTCAATGTCCTAGCTTCATATTTCACACATTCAATTTCCTACTTTTTAATGAACTTTTTAACTGTTTCTCTTCAATTTGAGTTGTGTCCCATCAACAAATGAAGGAAGGTCTCAAAAGTCTATTCTATTCCTGTAATCATTGTTTAACTCTGCTTCTAGGAGTCAGCTCTTCTTCAGTCACATTTTGAGAGACTTCCAACCTGAGGGGCTCATCTTCTGGCACTGTATCTAACAATATTTGGTACTGTTCATAATGATTTCAGCTTCTGGAACTATATCTGATGGCATTCCACCGCTATTCATAGATTTTCAGTGGCTAAACCTTAAAAGGTAGTCTGCTTCTCTTTCTGCCTATCATGGGAAGCTCAGTTGAAACCTGCCCACCATGGGTGACCCTGATGCTGTTTAAAATACAGGTGGCATGACCTCCATTATCACAGCAACACATGAGTTACCACAGTATGATATAATCACAGGCGAGACTCCTTCAACATTAAAACCCTAGACTTATAGGTTTTCTTCTGTTCTATTATATTGAGATATGCTCAGCATGTTCTTCCCTTTTGTTTTTCTAATTCTATATCTTTGTACATTTCATCATAATTATATAATTTTTCTAGGAGCTCTGGTAGCATAGTGGTTACGAATTGGGCTGCAAACCTTAAGGTCAGCAGTTCGAAACTACCAGCCGCTCCGCAGGAGAAAGATGAGGCTTTCTACACCCGTAAAGATTTACACCCTCAGAAACCCTGTACAGGGTCGCTATGGGTCGGAACTGACTCGATGGCACTTAACAACAACAACAATATATTTTTTATAGAGATGCCCTTTGAAATTTTCTGTTCAGTTCTGTTCTATTCATTTGTTCCAGTTGCTTTAATTTCTCTATGTTTAAAAGCAAGTTTCAGAGTCTCTTCTGATAATCATTTTGGTCTTTTTGTTCTTTCCTGTATTTTTAATGATGTTCTTGGTGTCATACCACAATTCTTCTGGTCTGTGGTCATTAGTGTCTAAGGCATCAAATCTGTTCTTGAGATGGTCTCTACATTGAGGTGGGATATACTCAGTGTCACAATTTGACTTGTTTTAATTTCCTTCAGCTTCACCCTGAACTTGCATGAAAGCAATAGATGATGTGTTCTATACTATGCCCCTGCCTTGTTTTTGTTAATGATATTGATCTACTTCATTTTCTTTTCCCAGAGATATTATCAGTTTGCTTCCTGTTTATTCCACCTGGTGAGACCCTAATGTCTTGTCTCTGTTTATGTTGTTGAAAAAGGGTATTTGTAATAAATAAGTCATTGGTCTTGCAAGATTTTATCATGCGATCTCCAGGGTCATTTCTACCACCAAACAATATTCTCTAACTAACGACTTTTTGCTTCCAACTTTCACATTACTAAAAATTATCTCCAGTAATTATAAATGCAACTTGATTTCATGTTTGATCAATTTCAGACTGAAGAAGTTGGTAGAATTTCTCAATTTCTTCATCATTGGCTTTAGTGGTTAGTTCATAAATTTAAAGAGCCTGTTACAAGTTAACTGTTTCTTCCCTTTAGAAAACAAATTACACCTCAATGTAAAGAAAATAGGAATTCTCACCAATGGACCAGAACATTATGATAAAGAGAGAAAAGGTTGAAATTGTCAAAGATTTCATTTTGCTTGCATCTACCACCATCAATACTCATGGAAGCAGCTGTCAAGAAATCAAATGGCATTGCATTAGGCAAATACGCTGCAAAAAATCCCTTTAATGTTTTTGTTTGTTTGTTTGTTTTTAAGAGCAAAGATGTCAGTTTGAGGACTAAGGTGTGCAAGACCCAAGCCATGATATTTTCAATAGCCTCATATGCATTTGAAAGTTGGACAATGAATAAGAAAAACTTAGAAGAATTGATGCCTTTTAGTTATGGTGTTGGAAAAGAATACTGAAAGTACCATGAATTTCAAGAAGAACAAAGAAATCTGTTGGAAGAATGCTCCTTAGAAACCAGGATGGAGAGTCTTTCTCTCACACTTTGGAAGGATCAGTCCCTGGAGAAGTATATCATGTTTGGTAAATAGAGAGCCAATTAAAAAGAGGAAGTCTCCCTCTGAGATGGATCGGCATGGTAGCATCAGCAATGGATTCAAGAATAACAAGTGTTTTGAAGCTGGTTCAGGACAAAACAGTATATCGTTCTCTTGTGCATGGAGTCACTATGAGTTGGAACCAACTCCATGGCACCTAACAACAACAAAATTATCTCTGTAAAGATTCTGTTTCTAAATAAGGTTGCACAGACATGTACCAGGTATGAGGACTTAGACATATCTTTTGGGGATCACATATCTATTGAGAAGTCCTGGTGTGATTCTCTATGTTAATGCTCTGAACTACAAAGTCAGTTTGAACAGCAAGGTACGTGGTTCAAGCTATTTGGAAACCCCATACAGGGTTGCTATGATCAGAATCGACTCTATGGCACTTAGCAACAATATTGGAGATCACTAATCAAACAAGATGAGTCCTGTTGTGGTGCTGCTGGATAAAGCACTTGACTGCAAGGTCAGTTTGAACCATGAGCTCTGCGTTCAAAACAACCAGCCACTCCTTGAAAATAGGGTCACTATAAGTCAGAAGCAACTCGATGACATTTTACAACAAAAATCAGCAAGAACACTTACTTTAATGTTCAAATAAATGATCCTCATTGATGTTAACTGGATATAAAATCTTTCCACGGAAGAAAAAATCTTTAAATCATCTATTTAGTGGCTCACTTATATATCTTAACCAGTCACAATTCACTTGAGGCAAGCTTCCAATATAAAATATATAGATGAAAGTGTAGACTCATACACACACCACACCACACCACAAACACATAGAGATGGACATAAATAATACAGTGAACAATTAGTACTTAAAAATGTTCTAATATATATATATTAAACACTATTTTAACATTAGAAAAATGATAAAAAGAAAAGAACACAAAATAATCAAGAGT
Organism: Chrysochloris asiatica; assembly: GCF_000296735.1. Taxonomy (NCBI): domain Eukaryota; kingdom Metazoa; phylum Chordata; class Mammalia; order Afrosoricida; family Chrysochloridae; genus Chrysochloris; species Chrysochloris asiatica. Next base: position 5,115,310 of record NW_006408743.1, on the reverse strand, counting down.
TACTTCTTAGATTTAAAAAGCTATTGTACTTTTTAAAACCTCACCAAATAAATATAAAATAAAAGTACATATTTTATAATAAAATTGGTTAAAGTTGGACAGTAAAGGATTAAAAATTAAGAAAATTGAATATTTCTTGAAGAAATAATGAAAAGACAGGCATTAGCAGAGAAATTCTAAGTAAATGTGACTTTAGTTCAAGAATTTACAATGAATAATAATATATAATGCAAGAAAAAATAAAAAGATAAAGTATATGTCATAATAAAGCAAAACAACACTTCTATCAAGTTGATGTTTCCACAAAGTGATCCCATAGAGGATTTTAGAAACTGTAGTCTTCTACTGACTCACACAGACTCAACATTCTCCTGCAGCATTACAGACTTGTGGTTAATAGCTCAGTGCTTATACTATGATGCTTCCAGGAAAGACTTATCAGTATTCTAGCATCATTGTATATGATTTCTGCTTGTCATTTAAAGTTCAGATAATATAATTATATTCTAAACCAAGAGAAAATTGTTCAAAATGAACAAGGAAAACTGAATGGTTAAAATTAAGAAAGGTATGTTCTAGGTCTCTATTCTTTCACCATTCTTATTCAATCTGTATGCTGAACAAAGAAATCAAAAAATTTGTATTATATGAAGTTGATACCTGCTTGATGAAAACAAGGAAGACTTGAAATACATAGTGATGAAGATGAAAGACCACAGTCCACCTTGTGTGCTGCACATCAATGTAAAGAACACAAAAATCCTCACCACTAAAACAATAAATAGCATTACAATAAATAGAGAAAATATTGAAGTTGTCAATGACTTCATTTTGTTCAAATTCATTATTATCATTCATAGAAGCAGCAATCTAGAAATCAAACTATGTATTGTGTTACACAAATCTGCTACAAAAAGATTTCTTTGAAGTGTTCAAGAGCAAAGATTTTAGTTTGAGTACTACGGCGAACCTGACCCATGCCATTGTATTTTCAGAAGCCTCATATGCATGTGAAAATTGGACAATGAATAAGAAAGACCCTAGAAGAATTCATGAATTTAAGTTCTAGTGTTGGAAAAGAATAATAAAAGTACTATGGACTGTCAGAAGAACAAACAAATCTATGTTGGAAGAAGTACAGTCAGAATTCTCCTCAGAAGCCAAGATAGTGTAATTTCGTCTGTCATAATTTGAACACTATCAGGAGGAACCAGTTCCTGTAGGAGAACATCATGCTTGGTGAATTGGACAGCCAAGAATAAGACCCCGAATGTAATGGATTAGCACAGTGGCAGCAACAATGGGCTAAAATGTAACAAAGCTTGTAAGAATCCTGTAAGACAACAGTGTTTCCTTCTGTAGTGCATAGGGTTGCGATGAGTCAAAACCAACATGAGGTCTCCTAATAAAAACATCCTGAAATGTAGCAAATTAAGGAGTAGGTCAAAATTTAATAGGACCTATGTTGTGGGTTAATGTGCCAGACTGCAAAGCCATTTGAACTGCAAAGTTGGCAGTTCAAGCTCACCAGCTGCTCCTCGGAAAACCCTATACAGTGTCACTATGGGTTGGGATAGAATCAATGGCACTTAACAGCATGAACTATATTGTTTTTTTAGGTAAAATATTTGACACAAATTTGCTGAAACATTTTGGAAGAAAGAATTAAAAATCAAAATTGTAATAAACAGGAAAATCTGCAACATTTAAAAAAAAATTTACAATAGTTTTGTTTATTATCTTAGAAAATAAAATACAATACATTCTCTTGCTGTAGCATTTAGAATATCTTGGCATTGAATGCATTCTAAAAATTATTACCCATAATTAATTTATAGTTAATTATTCTGAGAACAGATGGCAAAATTAAATAGCTTTTATATATTCAGACTTTTAAAAACAAGTTTAATACTGAAAATTCATAGTGAGACATTTTAATAGATTGACTACTTCATTAGTAAGGACATTTATTAAAATGTTTGCTTTTTCATATTTTGTAGATACATGTTTTTCCACAGTATTTTAAAATTTAAATGCAATGTTTAACCTTATTTCTGTTATAGTCATAGAATCATCCATTTATTATTCCATTTAACATGTTCCAAAATTTTAATAATCATACAAGGTTAAAAATGACACAAGTGTTTGGAAAGATGCTGTTGCAGATTATTACTTTCTTATTAATGGATTGGAAGGTGCAGGTCATAAATCTGCATCTTGAGAAGAAATGCGAATTATAAACATATTTATTCTTAGAAATACTTTCTAGTCTCTTGGATAAAGTATAAAGTGATTCAAATCTCACTTCTAAAAGCCTTCCAAAATATATTTATTTGTTGTTGTTAAGTACTGTTGAGTCAGTTTGGTATAGGGTTTCTGAGGGGTGTTGAGTGAGTTTGAACTGCCAAATATGCAGTACAAAATTACCTTGAGGGTGAGTGCTGATCCTATGGCTCCACACCAGGCCATATAAAAAGTGTACTGGTCATTTAGAGGGTTATATAATTGACTGAAAATGACAAGGTCAGCAGTTAGAATCTGTCAATCCCTCTTTAAGCGAAAGATAAGGTTTTCTGCTTCCACAAACATTTACAATCTTGGAAATCTTGTACAGGATCATTGTGAGTCAGAACTGATTCCATGTCAAGTGACCACTAACCACCAGGCAGTATAATAGATTTCCCAGGGACCGTCATGTTCTAATGCCTGGAAACTATAATATGTAACAAAAAGGAGTTAAGATTGAAAGTAGAATACAACTTGAAATTGGGAGACAATCATGGATTATCCAGGTAGACCAGAAATAAGCGTTCTTATAAATGAAAGAGGAATGAAGTGCTGATAGAGGGTTATGTGCCAAGGAAGTTGTATAGCATTTAACTAGTTGTGTTAAAATTGATTGTGTCTCTCACCTTTACCATGCTGATTCTGAATCATGGTGCTCCCCTATATGTCAGAGTATAACTGTGTTCCATAGAGTTTTCAGAGGGTGAATTTTTGGAAGTAGATTGTCAGGCCAGGCCTTTCATTCAGACAGGTCTTTGTGGGTCTGATCATATGAACTATAGGCTAATAGCTGAAAATGTTAACTATTTGCACAAACTAGGGTCTCCATGGGAATTCAAGAGAAGTTGGAAAGTTGAAGAAAATGATTTTAACCAGCAGCCTTCAGAAGAAATGAAACTCTGAGGCCACCTTAATTTTGATGGAGTAAGACTCTTCGAACTTCTGATGCCTAGAATTGTAAGATAATAAATTTTGAAGTATTTTAAATCACTAAATTTGTGATAATTTTTAATAGCAGCAGTAAAAATTAAATATATGATTTAGTATTTTTATGCATTCTTTAATGCTTGATTACTCTTTTTTTATATGTTTTGCTTTGTACCTCTCAATCAGTATATTATTGTTAGCTACTTTTGTGCACAACCAAACAAAACTATGCACATTCTTATGCTATCCTCATTTTGGTTGTGGATGGGATTGTTTAGATGCACAGTGTTTTCACTGGCTGATTTTAAGAAATAAATAGCAATTTATTTACATGAGTTAATTTTTGCTGTTGTATGCGATGGAGTTGGTTGTGACTCAGAGACCCTGTATAAGGATTAAAAGGGCTGCTGATGGGTTTGAATTAATGACCTGTGGTTGCCAATCCAGTGCTTATCCTATAGTATCACAACAGGGCTCTTAATTAACTAGTTAACTTCAAATAAAATCCTTAGTAACCTAGAATTTTAATTATCCATTCTACTGTTTCAAAGGAAAGTTTCATTTTACCCTTCAAAAATTCTTTGTATTCTTTACAGACTGACTTTTTTTTTTATATGCATACTTCTTTATTTTAAATTAAAGTCACTATTTGTACTAGAGACCACATTAAGGAAATTAATTTAAACTTCTAATTCTTGAATAGAAAACTAAACTTCACAGTAAGGAATTGAGTTTTCAAGAATGTCAAAATTAAAAAAAAAAAAAAA